>NW_027142379.1:10364550-10712050 GCF_026170545.1 Melanerpes formicivorus | reverse complement strand
TGCTTGTTTGTTTCCATTCACTGTAATTCTAGGTAGGCAGTCTGGCCAGCCCATGATTGGAGGGAATCTTCAGATTCGTCTGGGGTGTGACTAAAACCTGCCTGGGCACCCCCATAGCTCACAGGAGTACAAGAGAGAAGTTTTGCACTCAGGCTGCCATGACAGAAGTTTGCTGCCAGCAATATAGAATAGAATAGAATAGGATAGGATAGGATAGGATAGGATAGGATAGGATAGGATAGGATAGGATAGGATAGGATAGGATAGGATAGGATAGGATAGGATAGGATAGAATAGACCAGGTTTGAAGAGACCTTTGAGATCGAGTCCAGCCTATCATCCAACACCATCTAATCAACTCAACCATGGCACCGAGCACCCCATCCAATCTCTCTCTAAACACCTCCAGTGATGGTGACTCCACCACCTCCCTGGGCAGCCCATTCCAATGACAAATCACTCTTTCTATGAAGAACTTCTCCTAAAAAGACATCTTTTCTCCCCCTTTTTTCCCCCCCTTCACAAAAACCTCTCCCACTGTCTGCAGCCCCTCACCGTTTGTGCTATAAATGCAGCTTAGTTGTCTAAGGATAAAATGCAGGAACATTTCAAATTCATACATTTGATATTCAAAAAGTAGTAGATGTGGCTTGTCTTGATGGACTGCTTCCTGCAGCTGCTTGAGGAGGGCATTTGGCTTTCCTTCAGTGCGTGATATTTTGCAGCGTTACTGACTGCTACGTGACAGCAGAGTTGGCAAACACGCTCCCAGAGAGCCAAGGTGCCGCTGACTCTGCAGTTTCTATCCCTATGAAAGGCAGCGGCCCGTGGCAGGGGGGTTGGAACTAGATGATCCTTGAGGTCCCTTCCAACCCTAACAATGCTATGATTCTATTCTATAATTCTTCCCACTGAACCCAGCATTTCTTACGTGCTGGGCTCTCCAAGCCTTTCACCTCTCACAAAGACAAGGTGCCACCAGTTATCTGATTGATTGTACCTTGCCTCAAGGAGAGAATTTCTTCCCACTTTGCCTGTTGAAAGAAAATAACAAGTAGGTGCCAGTAGACCCAGCAAGCATCTTTGCTGAAATGCTATGTGAATATATAGTTAGCTTTCCACTCCCTCCCCCCCCCCCCCCATAGTTTCAGAACAAACCTTTGCACAAATCTTTCATTTGTGTTAACTGAGCCTTGAGTCACCTGGCATGTGAAGGGGTGGATGCTGATTGGTGTTGCAGGTGTTAGAGCTGGCAGTGCTGTGAAGATAGCACATGAATTATACAGCTCATCAAATACTGATTCGGTAGTTCCACTAATCCAGTTACTCTCTGATTCTAATCAAATTGCTTGGGGCTCTGGCTTATGATCTCCTGACAACTCCAGTTGACACCATTTAAGAAGTGTTCAGCGGTTCACCTCAGCTGGAACTCACCATGATGCAGCAGTCACAACAGCATCTGACCTGCATTTGCTCTTCAGCTGCCACCAGTTAAAGCTTAAAAGGCTGAAAGCCTTGTTTAGGGCTGCAGACGAAGAGGGATTTTCACAGTGTGGGAGAGATCAGTGGTGTTAGGCTAGCTGCAAGTTTGCCTATCTGAGTTATGATGTCCTGAGGTTGCAGTTGTGTTGAAGAAGGGAGAGCAGCAGTAAATTAATGTAAAAATCAAAATCTCCTTAGCCTGTAAGTTTTCTGACAGATTTGAGCTTTGCCAAGGGGTTGGTTTTGAACCTGAAGCGGTAAGTGCAAAGCAAAACCTCATGTATTGTGTCAGCCCCTAATTTCCTTGTTTGTCACAATTTTTTTCCCCTCTCCTAATGTTTTTGTATCATAGAGTGTGGCTGTCTTAATTGCTAATATAAATTAGAACTACTGCCCCCAAGTTTAGAGTTTTATGGCTGGCACCACAGTGCACAGAGGAAACTCCCTTTCCATACTTATAGAATCAACAAGGGTGGAAAAGACCTCCAAGATCATCAAGTCCAACCTGTCACCCAAGACCTCACTGGTGGGATATGTTAATCCTTTTCATCTTTTATATTGTTAATACTTTGTAGTTATAGGACACTATAATAATGGACATAAATTGATTGCTTGGACAGAATCAGCTCCATCCATCATAATTTGCAGCTATCATCAAAGAGCAATTCTCTTCTGGGTTTGTAAATGGTGATATCTTGGTTATCAGCATTACCTGGTAGAGACTGTTTACCTCTACAGACACCACTGAATGTTCTGTTCTCATTTTCAGTGGAGCATTTTTGATGGAGCTCCAAATCATACAGGGGTGATCTTTTCTTCTTAAATTGTCTGTTACTGATAGCAGAGCGTGCAAAGAAAATGTCTTTCTTTCTGTTCAGCTTAATCTCGTTGCTGTTCTATGTGAATCCCTCCCAAGCATTTAGAAATAGAGAGCTGGTATTAAACCTCGCAGCTTCTCAGAAAAATAGCTGAGGGAGTTCTTTTTGCCCTAGGTGCAGCCTTATTCTGAAACATAGAGGTAAAAATATGGGCAATACTTCATTCCTATTTGGTCTTTTTTTGATGCAAATAATGTAAATGTTTCTGACTTGCTGGATGAGAAGCTCAATGGGAGCCAGCAGTGTGCACTTGCAGCCCAGAAAGCCGATCGCATCCTGGGCTGCATCAAGAGAAGCATAGCCGGCAGGTTGAGGGAGGTGATTCACCCCCTCTACTCAGCTCTGCTGAGACCCCCACATGGAGTACTGTGTCCAGTTCTGGAGTCCCTATTACAGGAAGGATCTGGAGGTGCTGGAAAGTGTCCAGAGAAGGGCCGTGAGGATGATCAGAGGGCTGGAGCTGCTCTGCTGTGAGGACAAACTAGGGGAGTTGGGGTTGTTCAGTCTGGAGAAGAGAAGGATCTGAGGAGACCTCATTGTGGCCTTGCAGTATCTGCAGGGGGCTACAAGAAAGCTGGGGAGGGACTTTTTAAGGTATCAGGGAGTGATAGGACTGGGAGGAATGGGAAAAAAAAAAAGGACTAGAAATGGGTAGGTTCAGATTGGATGTTAGGAAGAAATTCTTCCCCATGAGGGTGGTGAGAGACTGGCACAGGTTGCCCAGAGAGGTGGTGGAAGCCTCATCCCTGGAGGTTTTTAAGGCCAGGCTGGATGTGGCTGTGAGCAACCTGCTGTAGTGTGAGGTGTCCCTGCCCATAGCAGGGGGGTTGTAACTGGCTGATCCTTGAGGTCCCTTCCAACCCTAACAATTCTATCATTCTCTAATTCTATGACTACAAAACCAAGTTGCTTCTAATTGTTTCTTGATCTTCCTTCATTATCATGACCTCAAATCTCTCTTTACTAGTTGGGGTCTCAGTAGCTTTAAAAAAAAAAAAAAAAAAAAAGAAAAAAGAGAAAGAGACAGTTTAGCTATTTAGATGTGTATAATTGTAGGGTTTTTCGCAGTAGCATGCAGGATAGCTGCCAAAGCACAGCTTAGCGTTTGAGGTTCACAGCTGTTTCTTGGCACGTCTGTGGAAATGTTAGTTTGGGGTTTGTTTTTTTCTCCAAAAGGAAAGCTATCCTTTGAGGCTCTGGGATAGCCTGCCTGCCTGATGGTACTGCTCAGAGCACTTAAGTGCTGGCTTTTTGTTGTACTGTGTACAGTTCTGGGCCCCTCAGTTTAAGAAGGACATTGAGAGACTTGAACATGTCCAGAGAAGGGCAGCAAGGCTGGGGAGAGGCCTTGAGCACAGCCCTATGAGGAGAGGCTGAGGGAGCTGGGGTTGTTTAGCCTGGAGAGGAGGAGGCTCAGGGGAGACCTTATTGCTATCTACAACTACCTGAAGGGAGGTTGTAGCCAGGAGGGGGTTTGTCTCTTCTCCCAGGCAACCAGCACCAGAACAAGAGGACACAGTCTCAAGCTGCACCAGGAGAAGTTTAGGCTGGAGGTGAGGAAAAAGTTCTTCACTGAGAGAGTTGTTAGCCTTTGGAATGTGCTGCTCAAGGAGGTGGTAGAGTCACCATCTGTGGAGGTGTTCAAGAAGGGGATTGGTCATGGCACTTGATGCCATGGTTTAG
Organism: Melanerpes formicivorus; assembly: GCF_026170545.1. Taxonomy (NCBI): domain Eukaryota; kingdom Metazoa; phylum Chordata; class Aves; order Piciformes; family Picidae; genus Melanerpes; species Melanerpes formicivorus. Next base: position 10,708,007 of record NW_027142379.1, on the reverse strand, counting down.
TCATGAGGTGTTGGGTGACAGGTTGGACTTGATGATCTTTGAGGTCTCTTCCAACCTTGCTGATTCTGTGATTCTATCCCTTTGTAGAGCCATGACTCCCTAGCCCCTACTCAGTATTGCCTAGAGTTAGCAGGAGGGAGAGTTTGAAGCCACAGTTCAGCCTTGTCTGGCACTGTGGGTTACAAACTAAATGTCCTTGTGGACAGGTGGATGATGGCCATAGCCTACAACTAAACCAAATTCTTTTTGCCTGAGACCCATACAAAATTTATTTATCTCTGTGAGTCTGGATGGGTCACAGAGAAGCAGTAGGGATAGAGGCAATGCAGCTGGGAAGACTTTTTATTGTGGTGTGTTACCTGGGTTAACAGTGCAGGACAAGAACTTTGCTGTTCCTCAGATAAAACCATTTTGAAAGGAAATTAAAATCTTTAAGCTTCTATTTGCATAGATAATTTTTTTTGCCACTTCAATGTAGCTGAGTCTTTAGAATCACTTCTTGGCTAACTGCTGGAGGTGTTCAGAAAAGGATTGGATGTGGCGCTTGGAGCCATGGTTTAGTTATCAGGAGGTGTAGTTCTGTTTGGTTTGGGGGGGGGGGGGGGGATGGGGAAAGGGATGCTGTCTTCTAACTGGGTTTGTTCTTCTCTGCTGGATGTTGTACCACAGGAAAAATTCAGCAGTTGCTAGAGACTGATAGAGGAGGCTTTTTAATTGTCTTTTTAAAACATGTGAAGTGAATCTGCCCAGGAAAGAAGTGGAAAACCACCTTGAAAATAGAACAGAATAGTGAAAATAGAGCTAGCAGTAGAATTGCTGTTGACTTTGAGAGAAGCAGCACTTCTTGGCAAATGATGTCAGTAGTGTGTCTTCATTGCAATGGCTTGGAGCCTCCCTTTAGCATCCCAGGGCACCAGTTACTTGCCTTGGATCATTATTATTAGAAAGCTTTATCCTTACTGGGCAAAATTCTATCCTGGCCACTTCCTTAGCATCTTTGTGTAGACTGTCACTTCACTGAATGTTCTCCTCGTGTACCTGGCGGTGTCGGGAGGCATGTGCTCTGTATGCTCTCACACTCTCCCTGACCAGCATAACTGGCCAGGCACTGCCCAAGACAATTGGAGAGCAGTGGTTGTCTTTGTGCACTTCTCATTGTTATTCACCAGCAGGATAGTCATCAGAGGGTCACATTAAAGTTCATTCAATCAAAGCTGTGGCAGTAGCAATAGTTCGCCTCAGGTCAGCTCCATCCCTTGAGGTTTGTGGGGCACTACCTGAAGTTATTTGCCTAATTTTATGTAGCATTAGTGCCTTGATACTTTATAGCAAAGATTTCAAAGGCAACAAATCTGTATCTGGTGCTCTCCCCCGATGACAATCCAATTATCTTCCCTCTTACTGTGTCGTAACCATTTGTGTGCCTCCTCTGCTGTCTCCCAAGCTCCTTTTTGCTCAGCTGTAATCTACACACAATGTGTGTTGTTGTCTTTACCTTAGTGGTTATAATCACATTTTGTATTTCTCTCTTTGTGGGGCTATTTATGTACTTGGAATTGTCATAGGAACCTCTGCCTTTGACTTCTGAGGTCATCTTTAAAAGTACTCCTTTGTGCCGCAGTAGATCTTTTAAGTTGGGATGAGAGAGATCATAATCAAGCTTTGCTCATTGAGAATAAAGGATGCTAGGTAACTTATATCTATATCAGTGAGCTTGGAGACATCCCAATCTGTCTTGCCTTTATCTGTACATGTGTATAGATGTGCTCACATACATGCTTGTGTGTGCAGACTCAGATGGGTGTATATTAAGCCCAAACCAGGTCTGTTAATTCCATTCCAGTATCGTTTGCAGAGATTTTTATCAGGCTGTTGTACCAATATAGTCTTAATTCCCAATGTATAAGTGAACTTCACATGATATACACTCCTGGGTGTTCTGAATAGAGGTACCCAAAATCACTGTCTCCAATTAGAGGTTGGAGAGAACCTCCAAAGATAGAATAGAATTAACCAGGTTGGTGGAGACCTTTGAGATCATTGAGTCCAACCTATCACCCAACACCATCTAATCAACTAAACCATGGCACCAAGTGCCCCATCAAGTCTCAAACACCTCGAGGGATGGTGACTCCACCACCTCCCTGGGCAGCACATTCCAATGGCCAATCTCTCTTTCTATGAAGAACATCTTCCTAACATCCAGCCTGAACCTCCCCTGGTGCAGCTTGAGACTGTGTCCTCTTGTTCTGCTGCTGGGGGCCTGGGAGAAGAGACCAACCCCCACCTGGCTCCAACCTCCCTGCAGGGAATTGGAGAGAGCAAGAAGGTCTCCCCTGAGCCTTCTCTTATCCAGGCTAAGCAACCCCAGCTCCCTCAGACTCTCCTCACAGGGCTTGTTCTCCAAAGCCCTCCCCATCTTTGCTGCCGCCCTTTGGTCAAGTTCCAGCAAGTCAACATCATCCATTCCAACTCCCCTGCCAAAGCAGGATCACCCAGGGTACTCTGCACAGGAATGCATCCAGGTGGGTTTTGAATGTGTCCAGAGGTTTAGGCTGGATGGTAGGAAGAAATTCTTCGTAGAAAGAGAGATGGCCCATTGAAATGTGCTGCCCAGGGAGGTGGTGGAGTCACTATCACTGGAGGTGTTCAGGAAGAGCCTGGATGGGGTGCTTGGTGCCATGGTTTGGTTGATTAGATGGTGTTGGGTGCTAGGTTGGACTCAATAATCTTGAAGGTCTCTTCCAACCTTGTTTATTCTATTCTACCCTTATATTTCTTGAGTGGGCATGTAGCAGAACATGATGGTGTTTGAGTGTTGGAAATAGAAGTAGCTCTTCATTTTCATTGTGTGGCTGTTAATAGTAGGTAAGATTCCTGACAGGTGCTGCTGATTTTGGATTTTTATTGTAACTTTTGGTTTTTTTGAAGGGCTCTATGAGGAGGTGTATGACAACCAGCTGCAGCTGGCCTGCTATTTCACTGAGACTGAGGACAAATGGTTAAGTCATTATTTCTATGAGCAATGCTTTAACACTGCCCAGCGAGTCAAAATAGATGGTGGGAAAAGAGAGGCACAAGCACATGTAAACATGGGCCTCATCTGTGAGGAACAAGGTAAGTCAGTGAGATCACAAAGCTGTGTTGTAGCAGCATTGGGACAATCATATCTGGCACAGTGTTTCAACACAAAATGGATTTGCAGCTGTAATTCACAAGGAATTTTTTGTAGTTGTTGCAACTTCAACTTTTGCAGCAGGGGTTAGGAAGACCCTAGGTGATGCTGGCCCTGTTTTGGCATGGGGGGGTTGGACCCAATGATCTCTGGAGGTCCCTTCCAGCCTCTAATGTTCTGTGATACTGTGCAATCTAAAATCCTTCAGGCACCTGTTTCTTCTGCCATTCCACCTAGAGTTGAAAGCACTGTCAGGTGAAAAACCAAACCAAAAGTTTGAAGAAAGCATTTTTTCAGCACAAAGGTTCTTCGGGTTTGACCTTATTTCCTTCTGCTTGTTTTTGAGACTGGCAATGCTGCTTTGGGCCACAGGTGTCTGATGTTAGTCTGACTTTCAGCCCTTCTCCTTGGGGAAATGGGGTCCTGATGACAATGATGGAATAGACCAGGTTGGAAGAGACCTTTGAGATTGAGTCCAACCTATCATCCAACACTATCTAATCAACTAAACCATGACACCAGGCTCCCCATCCAGTCTATTCCTAAACACCCCCAATGATGGTGACTCCACCACCTCCCTGGGCAGCACATTCCAATGGCAAATCTCTCTCTATGAAGAATTTCTTCCTAACATCCAGCCTAAACCTCCCCTGGCACAGCTTCAGACTGTGTCCTCTTGTTCTCATGCTGGGTGTCTGGGAGAAGAGACCAACCCCCACCTGGCTACAACCTCCATTCATGTAGTTGTAGAGAGCAAGAAGGTCTCCCCTGAGCCTCCTCTTCTCCAGGCTAAACAACCCCAGCTCTCTCAGCCTCTCCTCACAGGGCTGTGCTCCAAACTCTGGACACCTTCCAGCAACTCAACATCTTTCCTAAACTGAGGGGCCCAGAACTAGACACAAGACTCAAGGTGTGGCCTAACCAGTGCTGAGCACAGGTGGATAATGACCTCCCTGCTGCTGCTGGCCACACTGTTCCTTATGCAGGCCAGGATGCCATTGGCCCTCTTGGCTACCTGGACACACTGCTGGCTCATGTTCATACTATCAACCAGTACCCCCAGGTCCCTATCTGTCTGGCTGCTCTCAGCCACTCTGACCCCAGCCTGTAGCACTGCCTGGGGTTGTTGTGGCCAATGTGTAGAACCTGGCACTTGGATATGTTCAATCTCATGTCCTTGGACTCTGCCCATCTGTCCAGCCTGATGAGGCAGATGAGGTTCTTCAGACCTCTCTTTACATGTGTCACAAACTGTAGTTACAGACACGGAATCCACTTCAGTCCTGCCTCCAGTTTACACTTGGGTAAAACAGCCTGTGCTTTTGTGTCCTTCAAAAACTGGCCCCTGGTTGTGGAGCCTTGGAGCAACCTGTTCCACTGCCTCACCATGCTCATGGAGAAGAATGCAATGTGCTCATGTGGCCAAGAAGGCCAATGGCTCCTGGGGTGAATTAGAAGTGTTGTGGTTAGTAGCTTGAGAGAGGTTTTCCTTCCCCTCTACTCTGCCCTGGGGAGGCTGCATCTGGAGTATTGTGTCCAGTTCTGGGCCCCTCAGTTCAAGGACCTCAGGGAACTGCTTGAAATAGTCCAGTGCAGAGCCACAAAGATGATTGATTAAGGGAGTGGAACATCTTCCTTATAAGGGCAGCCTAAAGGAGCTGAGGGCTGCTCAGCTTGGAGAGGATGAGACTGAGAGGTGACCTCATTCATGTTTATAAATACATAAAGGGTGAGTGCCCAGAGGCTGGAGCCAGGCTCTGCTGGGTGATGCCCAACGCCAGCACAAGGGGCAGTGGTGGAGCTTGAGGCATAGGAAGTTCCATGGAAACATGAGGACAATTTTTTTTTCCCCTGTGAAAGTGAGAGAACACTGGAACAGGCTGCCCGGGGGGGTGTGGCGTCTCCCTCTGGAGATATTCAAACCCTGCCTGGATGTGTTCCTGTGTGATCTGCTCTAGGTGACCCTGCTCTGGCAGGGGGGTTTGGACTGGCTGAGCTTTCAAGGTCCCCTCTGGCCCCTGGCATTCTGTGATTCTTTTTCTGGATGTAAACATCTTGTACCAGTTCTCTCACCCAGCAGTGTACATTTCATTACTTGTGGGTGGAAGCTGTCTGTGTGTGCTTAGGACTGATTGCCTGGGAAGGTAAAGTTAAACAAGTGCTTGTAAGGATTGTCTGCCTCGGAAGCAAATCAATACATTTGCTGGGTAATTTTTGTGTAATCAAATTTAAAGTTCTTTGACTTTCAGCCTGGTCTCTGTCCTAAAGGCTGGATATAAGCTGATGTTCATTAATCTTCAAAGCTAAATATTTGAGGTGTTGGCAGTGCAGGCTTCAGTCGTGATGTTTGGATGCAGGCGATTATGGACTGTGGGTATGTAAGGGTATGAAAACAATAATAGAGTAGCCTGCTACAGATACAAATGGAACTTTCTGCTTGGAGCAAATGTTGGTTTAGTGGCAGCTCTCTGCAGAATGAGATTTTTTTTTTAACCTCTTGAAACTCTGCTTGTAAAATAAGGTCTATGCTTCCAAGTCGCCTGAATGAGATGCTGCTCATTTATTCTTGTATCATAGAGTCAACAAGGTTGGAAAAGACCTCTAAGATGATCAAGTCCCACCTGTCACCCAAGGTTATGGTCCTGTTCAATTGGCTGTGCTCACTCTTTAGATTGTCTTTCTTTAGGACTAGTGATAAATTGTTTTATTGCTGTATTAGTGGCTTTCTCACAGCTGTTGACCTGCTGATGTCACTTGATGCACATTGAAAAAGCTATGTCATCTTTTAATTGCTCTCTTTTTCCTCACATCAAATCCAGCATTACCTGTCTGTCTTGCAGTGACAGAAGCCTGAAGATGATTAATTAACACATTTGATGGTGGTGTTTTAATACAGAGGCATTACTCTTCTTGCCTCAAGGCTCACTTTTGTAAAAAGAGAGGGTAGGGGCATATTGTCTGTGGGACAATGGAGCAGGAAGAGTGACTCTGAGTGCTCTATGAACTCAAGAACTCTGAAGGAAGCAACAAAACCATCACCACATTGTTATTATTCTTATATATATATATATTAACCTCAGGTGATGCAAGGATCTCAACACTAACCTTTCAGACATCAGTAGCCCAGGCAGACATTTCACAGGCCGTCACCACTTTCCTAAACAAGGAAATATAGCTGTGTGTGGGAATGTCTGTGAGCTTTGAAGCACAAGTTAGTGCAAGTTAGAGTCCTAGAATGCTAGGGGTTGGAAGGGACCTCCAAACCCCCTGCAAAGCAGGGCCATTTAGGGCAGATCACACAGGAGCACATCCAGGTGGGTTTTGAAGATATCTAGAGAAGGATACTACCCTCTGGGCAGCCCATTCCTGGGCTCCATCACCCTCACAGTAAAAAAAGTTTTATCTCATGTTGAGATGGAATTTCTTGTGACTGAGTTTACATCCATTGCTCCTCATCCTATCACTGAAAAGAGACTGGCTCCATCTTCCTGACAGCCCTCCTTCAGATATCTCAGCCTTCTCTTCTCCAGGCTAAAGGACTCCAGGTCTCTCAGTCTTTCCTTGTAAGAGAGATGCTCAAGTCCTTTAATCATCCTTGTAGCCCTCCATGAAACTCTCTCCAATAGTTCCCTGTGCCTCTTAGAATCATCATAGAATCAATAATGTTGGAAATTACCCCAAAGATCATCAAGTCCAACTTGTCACCCAAGACCTCAAGACTACTACACCATGGCACCAAGTGCCACGTCCAATCCCCTCCTGAACACCTCCAGGGATGGGGACTCCACCACCTCCCTGGGCAGCCCATTCCAATGGCTAATAACTCTCTCTGTGGAGAACTTTCTCCTCATCTTGAGCCTAAACTACCCCTGGTGCAGTTTGAGACTGTATCCTCTTGTTCTGGTGCTGGTTCTTGAGCTGTGGAGCCCAGAACTGTACACGGTATTCCAGATGTAGCCCAATTTTTGACTTGTGCTAACAAACTTTCCTGCCCTGCAGTTGTTCATGGGCACAGTTTGGTAATTAGGAGTGGTGCAAGGATCTGTCCCAACAGGCACTTTGCAAGCAGAGACACCCTTTTGAAGGACAAGTGGGTTTCCTAGGATAGATGCATGTTCCCATACCTCTGGCAGTGCTTGGAAACATTTCTGCATACACTTAAATAATTAGTTTTGAGGAAGCATGTCAAATACCACACTGGAGTCCAATGAATAAAACCTTCACAGTGAATTCCAAATGTAAATCAGAGCCATGCCAGCAACTGCACATGCCTTGGTGTGAGGGCTGTGAGATGTGAGAATTGTGCCATTAATCTCAATGCAGCGGGGCCTTTGAATTAGTCATCAGATTTATACTCTGCTAGCACATAAGGATCAACAGAAGTGGAGCTAATACTTTTTCTGAAATGCTTACAGACTGGAAAGGCTCAAGGCTGGCAAAACCAGCAAGAGAAAAGGGCAGAATGAAAAGCAAACAGCGATGTTAGATACCTCAGCGCCGATTCCGAATGCACACAGCTCATCCTAAACCAAACTTTGCCTGCCTTTATGTTTGGATTTCAAGTCTCCTTAGTTCTTTAGGATATCAGGTAGTGATAGAACTAGGGGGAATGGAATGAAGCTGGAGGTGGGGAGATTCAGGCTGGAGGTGAGGAGGAAGTTCTTCACCGTGAGAGTGGTGCAGCCCTGGAATGGGTTGTCCAGGGAGGTGGTTGGGGCCCTGTCCCTGGAGGTGTTTAGGCCAGGCTGGATGAGGTTCTGGGCAGCCTGATCTAGTGTGAGGTGTCCCTGGCCATGGCAGGGGGGTTAGAACTCTATGATCCTTGTGGTCCCTCCCAACCCTGATTCTATGATTCCTAAAACAACCTGGGACATTTAAAAAAATCTGCCATAGTCTGAAAATTAATGAAGGATTGTGAAGTGTTCTCTCCTAATCCAGTTCTGCCTTGGTTATAATCAATGTTCAGCCTCTCTTGCTTTTCAGTCAGAGCAGACGACACCAAGCTGGGGGCAGGTGTTGCTGTGTTAGAGGGTCGCAGAGCTCTGTGGAGGGACCTCAATAGGCTGGACAGAGGGGCAGAGTCCAAGGGCATGAGATTGAACACATCCAAGTGCCAGACTCTACGAACTGGCCACAACAACCCCAGGCAGAGATACAGGCTAGGGACAGAGTGGCTGAGAGCAGCCAGGCAGAAAGGGACCTGGGGGTACTGGTGGAGAGCAGCTGAACAGGAGCCAGCAGTGTGCCCAGGGGGCCAAGAGGGCCAATAGCATCCTGGCCTGCATCAAGAACAGTGTTGCTAGCAGCAGCAGGGAGGTCATTATCCACCTGTACTCAGCACTGGTTAGACCACACCTTGAGTCCTGTGTCCAGTTCTGGGCCTCTTAGTTTAGGAAAGATGTTGACTTGCTGGAAGGTGTCCAGAGAAGGGCAACAAAGCTGGGGAGGGGCCTGGAGCACAGCCCTGTGAGGAGGGGCTGAGGGAGCTGGGGTTGCTTAGCCTGGAGAAGAGGAAGCTCAGGGCAGACCTTCTTGCTCTCTACAACTCCCTGAAGGGAGGTTGTAGCCAGGTGGGGGTTGGTGTCTTCTCCAAGGCAAGCAGAGGCAGAACGAGAGAACACAGTCTCAAGCTGCACCAAGGGCGGTTGAGACTGGATGTTAGGAAGAAATTCTTCATAGAGAGAGTGATTGGCCATTGGAATGTGCTGTCCAGGGAAGTGGTGGAGTTGCCACCATTGGGGGTGTTTAGGAGGAGACTGGATGGGGTGCTTGGTGCCATGGTTTAGTAGATGAGATGGTGTTGGGTGATGGGTTGGACACGATGATGTTGAAGGTCTCTTCCAACCTGGTTTATTCTATTCTAACTCCTGCCCCCAGCCTGGTGTCATCTGAGTAGTCCCTATTTAAGCCATGGCTGGAAACTGTTGATTTTTGTATTTTGAATTGTTTGTGGCAAGTGTTTTTTCAATTAAAAACTGCTGTATAAATAATTGAGAGAAACTCAGCATACATTCATGAGGATCTACGTAGAGGAAATCTGCACTTTTAATCAGAATTTGCCCAACTGGTTTGCCCTCAGGCACAACTCATTTATATTCAGATTTAAAAAAAAGAGAGAGAGAGAGTATGCTAATACTGCAAAATAAAGTACTAAAAAGGTTTTAAAAGCCAAAAGTTTAAGTTGCCTATCAAATTTCCTATGTTTTCCTCTGTGAATTTTGTGCCTTTAATTGCCTAAACCCAGGGTGCCTTTTGCTGGCACATTCCTAGAATAGAATTAACCAGGTTGGAAGAAACCTTTGGGATCATTGAGTCCAACCTATCATCCAACACCATCTAATCAACTAAACCATGGCACCAAGCACCCCATCCAGTCTCTTCCTAAACCCCTCCAGTGATGGTGACTCCACCACCTCCCTGGGCAGCACATTCCAGTGGCCAATCTCTCTTTCTATGAAGAGCTTCTTCCTAACCTCCAGCTTAAACTTCCCCTGGTGCAGCTTGAGGCTTTGTCCTCTTGTTCTGGTGCTGGTTGCCTGGGAGACGAGACCAACCCCCACCTGGCTACAACTTCCCTTCAGGTAGTTGTAGACAGCAATTCCTAAGTACAGCCAGAATAATATTCACCTGTGAGAGGCATGGACCACATGCATCTGTTGCATTGAGGAGACTTGAGGAGGAGACTTGATGGGGTGCTTGGTGCCATGGGTTAGCTGTTTGGGTGGGTTGGATTGGTTGATGGGTTGGACGTGATGATCTTGAAGGTCTCTTCCAACCTGGTTTGGTTTATTCTAAATAAAGTTTATTCTAAACTTCAGGTAGCTCAGTTGGTAGCACATCAGACCCTTAATGGGAAGGTCGTGAGTTCAAGCCTGCAGTGGGCAGTAGTGTCCTCCCTACTCTAGTCATGAGGTCTGTGGTGACAGGTTGGACTCGATGATCTTTGGGGTCTCTTCCAACCTTAGGAATACTGAATGATGATGATGAATGAACTTTGTCTGTGGTGCAAGTCTGCCAAGCACACTTACAGCACAATGGCATTTTGCACTATAGACCTGAGAAGTGCTTTTTTTACAACCTGATTGCAAAATCAGAAGCAACAGGCAAGTAAGGCAGTGGGATAGCATTTGTGCAGGGCAGTGAGTTCCTTCCTTCCTACCTGTGGAGAGCAGAAGTGTTACTGATAGCACCATTGATGCATTTGAGCATGCAGCCTCGTTATTTAGTGCTATGCTCCCACCATGAAGTGTATAAACCAGTATCTAGTGGTCGTCTTACTGTTGTGTTCACACTGGTCCAACCTAAAATGGATTATTGATTTTCATCAGAGCAGCTGAAGCTAACTCTTCCTTGTTCTTCTGCACTTACACCATTTCACAAAGCAGTTACAGTCACTTTTTTCCTGGTTGCTGAAGAACTGAATACATGGCTGGGGAAAAGTTGATGGTAGAGTATCATTTAAAACATTTAAGCATCAAATTGCTTGGAGATGAAGTCTTCGGAGGCAAGGCTTCTCTCTGTCAGTCACCTGCAGGCAGAAGCAGCCACAAATCCAGATGGATTTTTTGGAAGGACAGATTTAAAAGGCTTACTTAATAATTGACCTCATCCTTATGCAGGTTCAGACTGTAGCTCCCAAATAAGTGATGACACCTTTTCACAGGATTGGTGCAGGTTGTTGCAGAGGGATATGGAGGTGCTGGGATGTGTCCAGAGAAGGGCCACGAGGATGATCAGAGGGCTGGAGCACCTCTCCTATGAGGACAGACTGAAAGAGTTGGGGCTGTTTAGTCTGGAGAAGAGAAGGCTCTGAGGTGACCTCATTGTGGCCTTCCAGGATCTGAAGGGGGCCTACAGGAAGGCTGGGGAGGGACTTCTCAGGACATCTGGTAGTGATAGGACTAAGGGGAATGGAATGAAGCTGAAGGTGGGGAGATTCAGGCTGAAGGTGAGAAAGAAGTTCTTCCCTATGTGTGTCGAAGCCCTGGAATGGGTTGTCCAGGGAGGTGGTTGGGGCCTCTTCCCTGGAGGTGTTTAAGCCCAGGCTGGATGAGGCTCTGGGCAGCCTGATCTAGTGTGGGGTGTCCCTGCCCATGGCAGGGGGGTTGGAACTGGATGATCCTTGTGGTCCCTTGCAACCGTGAGTGATACTATGATACTATGAATTAGCAGGTACTGTACTGAATTGATGTTACAGGACTTAGGTGTTTACAGTCTAAATAAGAGTAGCCTTAAAGCCTAAAAAAACATCTGAACATGCAACACAAAAGCAAAAAGGGCCTGTTGAGCTCATAAACATCTCTGTAGAGTTGTTATTTTTAGGAGGTGCTAGTAGGCAATGAAGATGTTTTGAATAAGAACTCAGGCAGAATACTGTGGGGTTCTTATTTTCACTTCTGGAAAAGATACCGTGAAAAGGAAGAACTTTGGTTGTTCTTCAGTTGATTTAAACCAAGACTTATTATTAATCACAGAGAGTTAATAACATTCTTTACACTAGGAAGAAGTAAGCAGGCTTGATAAAAGCCTCCTTCTTCCTTGTACCTTCACTGCCACTTTCCAAGCCTAATTGTTCATGTGGAAAATGTTTTGGGTCTGATTATAACACCTGGGGATAGGGCTGTAGTCTTACTTTCTAATGAGAAGCTCTTCAGAAATACTCACAGCAGTGCATAAGAGCTATTTCTAAACTTTGGAATTGGTGTTTTACTTAAAAGCTTTGACTTAAAGCAAAAGGAAAATAATCATAGAATCAACCAGGCTGGAAAAGACCTCAGAGATCAAGTCCATCCTATTACTTAATACCAAACACCTCCTGACAACTAAATCATGGCTCCAAGGGCCACATCCAAGCCTTGTTTTGAACACCTCCAGGGATGGGGACTCCACCACCTCCCTGGGCAGTTCATTCCAGTGGCCAGTTACTCTTTCTGGGAAGAACTTTCTCCTCACCTTGAGCCTCAAGTTCCCCTGGTGCAGCTTGAGACTGTGTCCTCTTGTTCTGGTGCTGGTTCCTTAGGAGAAGAGACCAACCCCCCACCTCCCTACAACCCCCTTTCAGGTAGTTGTAGAGAGAAGCAGACTCGAGGTGAGGAGAAAGTTCTTCACTGAGCAAGTTCTTCGTCATTGGGATGTGCTGCCCAGGAAGGTGGTGGAGTCACCGTCCCTGGAGATGTTCAAGAGGAGATTGGCCGTGGCACTTGGTGCCATTGTCTAGTCATGAGGTCTGTGGTGACAGGTTGGACTTGATGATCTTTGAGGTCTCTTCCAACCTTAGTCATACTGTGATAAGGTCTCCTCTGAGTCTCCTCTTCTCCAGGTTAAACACCCCCAGCTCCCTCAGCTTCTCCTCACAGGGCTGTGCTCGAGACCTCTCCCCAGCCTCATTGCCCTTCTCTGTACAATGTCCTTCTTAAATTGAGGAGCTCAGAACTGGGCACAGTACTCAAGGTACTGTACATTAGTTCCCATTCTTGGATATTTCTTGACTGCAAAGTTAACTTTCAAACAGATCACAACATCACTGATCAAGTGTTGCTGTTGCTTCCCCTGACCTCTGGAAGCCATTGTAGCAGAAGTATTTTAGAGTTGTTCAATGTCCATTCAATGTGCAGCACTGGAGGGAAATCACAGTATCACAGTCTCACAGTGTAACTTAGGTTGGAAAGGACCTCGAGGATCATCAAGTCCAACCTATCAACATAGACCCCATGACTAGACCATGGCACCAAGTGCCACAGCCAATCTCCTCTTGAACACCTCCAGGGATGGGGACTCCACCACCTCCCTGGGCAGCACATTCCAATGACGAATGACTCGCTTGGTGAAGAACTTTCTCCTCCCCTCCAGCCTAAACCTCCCCTGGCACAGCTTGAGACTGTGTCCCCTTGTTCTGGTGCTGGTTGCCTGGGAGAAGAGACCAACCCCTTCCTGGTTACAGCCTCCCTTCAGGTAGTTGTAGAGGGCAATGAGGTCACCCTGAGCCTCCTCTTCTCCAGGCTAAACAACCCCAGCTCCCTCAGCCTCTCCTCATAGGGCTGTGCTTAAGGCCTCTCCCCAGCCTTGTTGCCCTTCTCTGGACACCTTCAAGTCTCTCAATGTCCTTCTTAAACTGAGGGGCCCAGAACTGGACACAGGACTCAAGCTGTGGCCTAACCAATGCAGAGTACAGGGGCACAATGACTTCCCTGCTCCTGCTGGCCACACTACTCCTAATGCAGGCCAGAAATGTTTGTATACACACTCCTGTAAGAATCCTGTTAATGTGGGTTTTCTTGGTCTGGAATGTTACTCTGTTTCCTTTATGGGGACCTTCATAGGACTGTGACATTTAATGAAGAGATCTCTTTAAAGTATTGATAGCCATGAGTAAATTATACTATGTTTGATCTGTGTTAAAGATTCAAAGTCCAAGGTCTTTGAATAGAACTTAGAATAAAAATGTAATTAGGTTACATCCCTAAAGTCTGATATATCTTTAAACAAGACTGCAAATGAAACTTTATTAAAGCTTCAAATGAATTATTTCTTTGCTTTTTTAAATTCTTCTTCCCCCCTCTCTTCTTTTTCCCTCCCCCCTCCCTTCTCTTTCATGTCTATTACTGACATTGCTGCTTGTATTTTTACCTGTCTTATCCAGAGTATTTTAATTATTTACTGCTTAATGAGTGGTACTGAGCTAAAGCTCCATTCAAAGCTGCCAGCTCACTAACTGGTTTTAATTTTGTTATTTTTAATATTGTTTTTCCCCTCTTGCTTCAAAACCTTGCAAGGAAGGTCTTGGACTGCTGCAGCCAAACCAGCGGTTGTCACAGGAACACAGGATGTTAGGGGTTGGAAGGGACTTCCAGAGCTTGAGTCCAATCTCCCTGCCAGAGCAGAACCATAGAATCCAGCATGGGGCACAGAAGAACACATCCAGATGGGGCTTGAAAGGTTCCAGAGATGGAGACTCCACAACCTCTCTGGGCAGCCTGTTCCAGTGCTCTGTGAGCCTCACAGTGAGGAAGTTCCTCCTCATGTTGAGGTGGAAACTCCTATGCTGTGGTTTATATCCCTGATGCCTTGTCCTATCACAGAATCACCAAGGTTGGAAGAGACCTCAAAGATCATCAAGTCCAACCCATCACCACAGACCTCATGACTAAACCATGGCACCAAGTGCCACATCCAATCCCCTCTTGAACACCTCCAGGGATGGTGACTCCATCACCTCCCTGAGCAGCACATCAATGGCTAATGACTCTCTCAGTGAAGAGCTTTCTACTCACCTTCAGCCTAAACTTCCCCTGGCACAGCTTGAGACTGTGGCCTCTTGTTCTGGTGCTGGTTGCCTGGGAGAAGAGATCAACTTCCCTCTGGCCACAACCACTCTTCAGGTAATTGTAGACAGCAGTAAGGTCTCCAGGGTGCAACTGAGCAGAGCCTGTCCCCTCCCTCTTGACCCCCAGCCCTCAGATACTTATAAACAAACTTTCCTGGAGGTAGCATTTCCTTGCAGTAATTGATAAAGGAAGTAGTTTTTTCCAGCGGTGCCTTGTCAGAGAGACTGAGAGCTGAGGGGGTTGAGTGGTTGAGTGTGCTCAGACATCAACAGTCTGTAGAAGTCCTAGGTAAATCAAACGTTGTGAAGCTATGAATCAGAATGTACCTTACTCTCCTTAGAACAATTGAAGTTGGATGGGACCTCAGCAGGTCATTAGTCCAACCTGCTACTCAAAGCATGGCTCTGGAGGAGATTATCCACACAGCAGCACAGCTGTAGTACTAGGGCATTGCATCTGATACTAAACCTAATGCTGGGAGCTGGCAAAAGGGGAATAGGGCAGAATCTGAATCAAATGTAATCACTGTCAAAAGATTATTTAAACCAAGGCAAGCATTTGACATGAGTTGGCAAAAAAAGAAGTGATTTAGCAAAACTAATCTGCTGCAGTGTCACTTTCTCTATTTGAAAGATAATGATCATATTATTCTTTCAGATTAAATAGTAATAGAACTTCTATTCAGTTGGCTCTATTGAGCTACAAAAGCCCTCCAGTCCTGCAAAACAGAACTGCAAAGCATGTGCCATGCTTCACTATTCACCACTGCATTTTCAGCTTCCCCCCCCCCCCCCCCCCTCATGGGGGTATGAGCCTAGAGACACCCAAATGTTGGTGAAACCTGAAGTGTGAGCATCCCACTCTGTGAGATTGCTTCTGCTCTTCTCCAGAGCCTGGAGCCTTACATTCTGAGCTTTCTGAGTGCATTTTGCTTCTTAGCCAGGCTTTGCATATAGAAAGCACCTGTCACCCAAGACCTCATGACTAAAAACCATGGCACCAAGTGCCACATCCAATCCCCTCTTGAACACCTTCAGGGATGGTGACTCCACCACCTCCCTGGGCAGCACATTCCAATGGCTAACAACTCTCTCTGTGAAGAACTTCTCCTCACCTTGAGCCTAAACTTCCCCTGGCACAGCTTAGAATACATAGAATAAACCAGATTGGAAGAGACCTTGAAGGTCATCGTGTCCAACCCGTCAACCAATCCAACCCACCTAATCAACTAAACCATGGCAAGCTTGAGACTGTGTCCTCTTGTTCTGGTGCTGGTTGCCTGGGAGAAGAGACCAACCCCCTCCTGGCTACAACCACCCTTCAGGTAGTTGTAGACAGCAATAAGATCTGCCCTGAGCCTCCTCTTCTCCAGGCTAAACAATCCCAGCTCACTCGGCCTCTCTGCACAATTGATTTGGTCTCAGGAGTCCAAGATGGTTCAGTCACTTACTGAATGAAACCTCTTGTTTTGTGATACTTATGAGTTTTTTTCCTTCTGCCTCCCAACACATCTTTGTTAATGACTTACAGATGTTAGAGCCCATATACACCTACCTGTAGGTATTGGCCCATGTTGGAAACTGGGACAGATTCTTAACTGTTTCATCATGAAACTGTTATCATTATTGGGCTGCATCAGGAGAAGTGTGGCCAGCAGGTCAAGGGAGGTGATCCTCCCCCTCTACTCAGCTCTGGTGAGACCCCACCTGGAGTACTGCCTCCAGTTCTGGAGCCCCTATGACAAGAGGGATATGAAGGTGCTGGAAGGTGTCCAGAGAAGGGCCAGGAGGATGATCAGAGGGCTGGAGCACCTCTCCTGTGAGGACAGACTGAAGGAGTTGGGGCTGTTCAGTCTGGAGAACAGAAGGCTCCCAGGTGACCTCATTGTGGCCTTCCAGTATCTGAAGGGGGCCTACAGGAAGGCTGGGGAGGGACTGCTCAGGATGTCAGGCAGTGATAGGACTAGGGGGAATGGAATGAAGCTGGAGGTGGGGAGATTCAGGCTGGAGGTGAGGGGGAAGTTCTTCCCCATGAGAGTGGTGAAGCCCTGGAATGGGTTGTCCAGGGAGGTGGTTGAGGCCCCATCCCTGGAGGTGTTTAAGCCCAGGCTGGATGAGGCTGTGGGCAGCCTGCTCTAGTGTGGGGTGTCCCTGCCCATGGCAGGGGGGTTGGAACTAGATGATCCTTGTAATACCTTCCAACCCTGACTGATACTATGATACCTGAAAGTAGGAAACTGAAAGTAATAGAAGTAGTTCAAGCAGTTAAGCTGATGTGAAAGCCTATATAATTTCAAAGTAGTAATAACCTTTCCCTTTTTTTTTCCTCTCCTTTTGCTACCATTAACTATTGCTCCAAGCAGATTGGATGTCGGTGCTGTACAGTAAAATAACTGATTACAAACGAGGTCCTAGTTCCAGATTAAAATAGAATATGCATAAAGCTTTATTGTTCCTTTAGACTGCTGTTCTGAGATGAAGTGGGATATTTTTTTGAAGTCCTCCACAAATGTTTACACTTTAGAATTAGACACAATTCCTGCTACAGTGCTGCAGATGGTGGGGGAGGGATGAGTGGTTGGAGAGCGGCCTGGCTAAGAGGGACCTGGGAGTGCTGGATGACAGCAGCTGAGCATGAGCCAGCAGTATGCCCAGGGGGTACAGAAAGCCAATGGCATCTTGGCTTGTATCAGGAATAGTGTGGCTAGCAGGACTAGGGATGGAATTCTGCCCCTGTGCACAGCACTGGTGAGTCCTCACCTCGAGTACTGTGTGCAGCTCTGGACCTCTCACTTCAGGTAGGATCTTTAGGTGCTGGAACAAGTCCAGAGGAGAGCAATGAGACTGGGGAGGGGGCTGGAGGGAAAGTCATATGAGGAAAGGCTGAGGGAGCTGGGACTGTTCAGCCTGGAGAAGAGGAGACTTAGAGGGCACCTTATCACACTCTGCAACTACCTAAAAGGAAGTTGTAGTCAGGTGGGAGTCAGGCTGTTCTCCCAGGCAACTTGACGTGGCAGGAGGGCATGGTACGAAGTTGCGTCAGGGGAGGCTTAGGTTGGATATTAGCAAGCACTTTCTCATAGAAAGGTTTTATGTTGGATATTAGGAATGGAACAGATTAGAATTAACCAGGTTGGAAAAGACCTTTGAGATCATTGAGTCCAACCTATCATCCAACACCATCTAATCAACTAAACCATGGCACCAAGCACCCCATCCAGTCTCTTCCTAAACACCTTCAGTGATGGTGACTCCACCACCTCCTTGGAAAGCACATTGCAATGGCCAGTCTCTCTTTCTGGGAAGAACTTCTTCCTAACATCCAGCCTAAACCTCCCCTGGCACAGCTTGAGACTGTGTCCTCTTGTTCTGGTGCTGGTTGCCTGGGAGAAGAGACCAACCCTCACTTGGCTACAACCTCCCTTCAAGTAGTCATAGACAGCAATAAGGTCTGCCCTGAGCTTCCTCTTCTCCAGCCTAAGCAACCCCAGCTTCTGCAGCCTCTCCTCATGGAGCTTGTGCTCCAAACCCCTCACCACTTCCTCACAGAAAGGGTTTAGGTTGGATATTAGGAAGCACTTCCTCACAGAAAGGCTGAGTAGGCAGTGGGATGGACTGCCCAGGGAGGTGGTGGAGTTGCCATTGCTGGAGGTCTTTAAGAAAAGCTTGGATGTGACACTTGGTGGCATGGTTTAGCTGATGTGGCGGTGTTAGGTCATAGGCTGGACTTGATGATCTCAGAGGACTTTTCCAGCCCCAGTGATTCTGTAAAGGTCCCTAATAGCCCTGTCACTTCTGGTGGAGCTGTTTCTATGCCACAATTTTCATTGCTCAATGTACGAGCTGATAGAAAAGGGAATCATTAGATGCTCCCCGTGCTGCTGAGGCACAGAGCTCAAACAGGTCACTTCCCTGCATTTTGCAGCTTGTGACATTTCAAATTACCTGCACACTACTGGAAGCAATCTGTGGGCCTGATTAACATAGTATCATAGTATTATAGTATGATTCAGGGTTGGAAGGGACCACAAGGATCAGCTAGTTCCAACCCCCCTGCCATGGGCAGGGACACCCCACACTAGATCAGGCTGCCCAGAGCCTCATCCAGCCTGGCCTTAAACACCTCCAGGGACGGGGTCCCGACCACCTCCCTGGACAACCCATTCCAGGGCTTCAACACGCTCATAGGGAAGAACTTCTTCCTCACATCTAGCCTGAATCCCCCCACCTCCAGCTTCATTCCATTCCCCCTAGCCCTATCACTACCTGAGACCCTGAGAAGTCCTTCCCCAGCCTTCTCACCTAATTAATGTCAGGCCTGCACATAGAAGCTTCCAGTGAGTTTTGCACTGCCTTCATGCATTAAATACCACATTATCCACGTTTTGCCCTCCTCCCCCCGTACATTTCAGTATTGAAAGCCCCAGATTGGTGTGCTGTTCTCTTAAGTGGGAGCAACTTTCTTGCTGGGCGTTTGGGCGCGGGGTGCGCTGGCCGGGTTTTGTTTTCCTCCTTCGAGTAATCAATGCACTGCTGAACGAGTTCATTTTAATGCACTCAATCATGCCTCTAATGTTTGTAGCTCACGGGCGCAAGCATCAGTAATGCAGGGATGTTATATGGCTGGAGTTTGGGCCATTTCATGAAATATTCATGGCATCAAAAATGTGCATCAAAATAGCGGCTGGGAGAATTACATTTATGTGCCTGCTTTTATGGCAGCTCCGCATTTAAACCCATTTGTGTTAATATCTAGTCAATCTTTCTACTTAAAAAAAAATAAGGGGGGGGGGAAGGTAGGGGCTGGGAGGGGAGGGCAAAATAGTAGTCTCCATATATATATATAGATCTATATCCCCTTTTAGTTTGATCTCTGTTTTGATCTAACAAATGGGTATTTTTGGAGCGGGTTTTAAGAAGGGGAATGGTAAAGGGAGTTTTAGGTGATGTGAAAACGTTTCTCTTCAGCGTTTAGCAAAAGCACACTGAGTTCTTTGGCTAGAATGAGGAGATTTGTATTTATTTTATTTCTTTTGGCTGCTAAGAAAACTCAGGGAAAAAAGTGTAGCACGCACATGGAGCTGCTCTGAAAAAAAATCAGAGCCGTTCCTAGAATCTGGTGCTGTTAGGGGCAGGGTGATGTCTTGTGTTCAGCCAATTGTTTAAAACCAATTGGTCTCCAAGCTGGTGACACATGGGTTTGATGGGTGGATCACTAGATGGATACAGAACTGGCTTGATGGCCGCACCCAAAGGGTGGCTGTCACTGGGTTCATGTCCCAGTGGAGGCTAGGGACAAGCAGAGTCCCTCAGGGATCAGTCCTGGGACCAGGCTTGTTCAACATCTTTGTGGGTGACATGGACAGTGGCATTGAGTGCACCCTCAGCAAGTTTGCTGATGACACCAAGCTGTGTGGTGCAGCAGACAGGCTGGAGGGAAGGGAGGCCATCCAGAGGGACCTGGACAAGGTGGAGAGCTGGGCCCATGACAGCTTCATGAGGTTCAGCAAGACCAAGCGCAGGATCCTGCATCTGGGTCGAGGCAATCCCAGGCACAAATGCAGGCTGGGCAGTGACTGGCTGGAAAGCAGCCCTGAGGAGAGAGACTTGGGGGTGCTGGTGGACAAGAAGCTCAACAGGAGCTCTCAATGTGCACTTCCAGCCCAGAAAGCCAATCAGATCCTGGGCTGCATCAAGAGATGTGTGGCCAGCAGGTCAAGGGAGGTGATCCTCCCCCCCCCCTCTGCTCAGCTCTGGAGAGACCCCACCTGGAGTACTGCCTCCAGTTCTGGAGCCCCTACACCATCCCTGGAGGTGTTCAGGAGGGGATTGGACATGGCACTTGGTGCCGTGGTTTAGTCATGAGGTCTTGGTTGACATGTTGGACTTGATGATCTTTGAGGTCTCTTCCAACCTTGGTGATCCTGTGATTTCTTTTGTCGTGCCCTGAGCTATGTTAAATCATAATGTTTTAGTTGTGGTAGTAGATCTGTAGTAAGAGTTATGTTGCTGGGCTTTGATGCCTTCTGTAAACAGGGAGGAGAGTTTGGAGGTTCTCAAATGCCAGTCATACATACTGAGCTAATTTCTGCGTGGCACTGGGCAAAGGACAGCACAATTGTTGTTAGCGTTGCCAGCTAAAAGCAGCTGGATTGCTTTGTGTAATATTTGCAAACAGGCTTTCCAAATACAGATCTTTCTAGAAGCATCTTTTGGCTTTTTCTCTCTGAGTTCTGAGAGGTATTGAAAACACATTTCTACAAACTGTTCAAAGTGATTTTCCTACTTCTTGTATTTTTTCTTCCATTTTGTTTGTTGGGGGTAGCTTGGTTGGTTTGGTTTCTTTGCTGTTTTTTTCTTCCAGTCACTTAAAACTCTACCTTGTCACTGCTCAGGTGAGGTTAAAATTACTCCCAGGAATGTTCTCTCGTTGGCTTATTACTTTCTTCTGAGGCTTTTAAAGATTAGTCAGTTGGCCTCTACAGATGTCTGTGCCTAACAGCTGAAGCAGTTCAGTGTTTAAAAATTGGAATGCCCTGGCCAGATCAATTCCCACTGAACCAGCTGGTGACAGTGAATAAACTTGCCACTCCCCTGAAAGCATTAGTCTTCCACGACGTTTGAGGTTCACACCAACATTATGGATTAAAGAAACAGGCTGAGATGTTGCTTGCCAATGAGAACAAGGGATTGCAGATTGTTTGGATGGAGTAGTGAATTCCATATTTTACCTTCCATGCACGTGAGAGGTCTCCAAGCTGGGGGCAGGAGTTGATCTGCTGGAGGGTAGAGAGGCTTTGCAGAGGGACCTCGACAGGCTGGACAGATGGGCAGAGTCCAAGGGCAGGAGACTGAACGCAACCAAGTGCCAGGTTCTGCACATTGGCCACAGCAACCCCAGGCAGTGATACAGGCTGCGGTCAGAGTGGCTGGAGAGCAGCCAGGCAAAGAGGGACCTGGGGGTAGTGGTTGACAGTAGGCTGAACATGAGCCAGCAGTGTGCCCAGGCAGCCAAGAGGGCCAGTGGCATCCTGGCCTGCATCAGGAACAGAGTGGCCAGCAGGAGCAGGGAGGTCATTCTGCCCCTGTACTCAGCACTGCTTAGGCCATACCTTGAGTCCTGTGTCCAGTTCTGGGCCCTTCAGTTTAGGAAGGATGTTGAGATGCTGGAACATGTCCAGAGAAGGGCAACAAAGTTGGTGAGGGGTTTGAAACACAAGCCCTATGAGGAGCGGCTGAGGGAGTTGGAGTTGCTTAGCCTGGAGAAGAGGAGGCTCAGGGGTGACCTTATTGCTCTCTACAACTACCTGAAGGGAAGCTGTAGCCAGGTGGGGGTTGGTCTCTTCTCCCAGGCACCCAGCACCAGAACAAGAGGACACAGTCTCAAGCTGCACCAGGGGAGGTTCAGACTGGATGTTAGGAAGAAATTCTACACAGAGAGAGCCCATTGGAATGGGCTGTCTGGGGAGGTGGTGGAGTCACCATCATTCGGGGTGTTTAGGAGGAGACTTGATGAGGTGCTTGGTGCCATGATTTAGTTGATTAGATGGTGTTGGATAATAGGTTGGATGCGATGATCTTGAAGGTCTCTTCCAACCTGGTCTGGTTTGGTCTATTCTATTCTATTCTATTCTATTCTATTCTATTCTATTCTATTCTATTCTATTCTATTCTATTCTATTCTATTCTATTCTATTCTATTCTATTTGCTGAGTTGGTGGAGTAAGCAATTCCTAGCCAGGCAAGAGATTTCAGGTCAGGAATTCCATCTCTCCCTCATTTTATGAAACTTGTAGGTTTTGTTGCTTGGTTGGTTGTGGGTGTTTGGCTTTGTTGTTCTGTTTGGTTTGGGGGTGGGTTGGTTGGCTTGTTTTTCTTTCTTTGTGGCTTTTTGCTCAGCTTCTTCTTTTTGGTATTTTTGTGAGTAGATTAATTTACTCTTTTGTTTTTTACATTACAATCTTTCTTGGTAGCTCAATGAAGTCAAATGTGCTTTAGTTCCATTTGAATACTGCCAGGAAAAAAAAATATATCATATTGCTTTTGTATTTTGAAGCTCAATGCAGATGGATTGTTTCTAAAGAGGTTTCACTGAGATCTGGCCAAAATAAAAAAGGTGTCAGGTCACAGCTCTCATGGTTAGGTCAACTCTTAAGAACTGTGGGGTACGTGGAATATATGAGCTCAATTTCTGCTCTGACAGAAGCTTTCTCAAGGGAATACTGCAAGTGAGGAGGCATGGGTAAGAATTATCATAGCTGATAGTTCTAACAATCTAAACAACAGTTCTGAAGGTTGCACAGGTTATTTACTTAAATGATGTCTCATTAAGAGGTTGTGTTATAGAGTGTTGGAAAGAACTCAGGTGCAGTGTTCAGCTTCGTTATGCATCCAGGTGATACTCTTCACTTGGTTGCTTCTTCCCTTCTTGACTTATTTTTGAGTTACAGAAGAATCAGACTCTGTTATTCTAAAGCATCTATTACACAGAACCACAGAATGCTAGGGGCTGGAAGAGACCTTGAAAACTCAGCCAGTCCAACCCCCCTGCCAGAGCAGGGTCACCTAGAGCAGATCACACAGGAACACATCTGTAGTGGTTTGAGCCTTAACTGAGAGTTAAAAGCTCAAATGGGGAAAAGGCTGAGAATCTCTTCCCCACTTCCCCCCCACCTCCTCCCTCCAAACAGGGAGAGGAGGGAAAAAAAAGGTAAGGAGCAAATGCACTAATCAACAATCTGGAGTCAGCTTGGAAGTAGAGAGGCAAATAATTTTATTTTTTTTTTCCTTCAAATATATATATAGCAATAACAGGGAATAAGGTTCACAAGGGCAAGGAACAAGAATGGATGGGAGTGGAATAGAAAAAAAATAATACAAAACCAGTCTGTCTCTGAAGAGGTGCAGAGGCAGCAGGGAGAAGGATCAGGTGAGCAGCTGCAGTAGCTCTCATCCAGCAGAGGCAGGAGCCAAAAAGGAGATCCAACAGCTATGAGGTCCTGCTTTTTATACCCTTGCTGGGCAGGGAGGGGGGAGTGGAACAGACTCAGCTTTCCCAGGGGGGAGACGCCCTTCAGGAAGTGTAAAGTACCTGCAAGCCCTCCACCCTGCTTTCTTCTTTTGTTTTCAGAAAAAAGGTGTTAACCCACCACAACATCCAAGCAAGTTTTGAGTATCTCCAGAGAGGGAGACTCCACAACTCCCCCTGGGCGGCCTGTTGCAGTATTCTGCCACCCTCACAGGGGAAAAAAATTCTCCTCATGTTTCCCATGCCTCAACTTCCACCATTGCCCCTTGTGCTGTCATTGGGCACTACTGAGCAGAGACTGGCTCCATCCTCTCAGCACTCACCCATTATGTATTTATAAACATAAATGAGGTCACCTTCAGTCTCCTCTTCTCCAAGCTAAAGAGCCCCAGCTCCCTCAGTCTGTCCTCATAAGGAAAATGTCCCACTCCCTTAATCAATCTTCTTTGTGGTTCTGCACTGGCCTCTTTCAAGAAGTTCCCTGAGGTCCTTCTGGAACCGAGGGGCCTAGAACTGGACACAGTATTCCAGATGCAGCCTCACCAGTGCAGAGTAGAGGAGATGGAGAACCTCTATACATGTAGTGAAATTAAATCACTTAAATGTATGGCAATATTCTTTCAAAAGGACAATCATTTGATCAATAAACTTTGAGGAGCACTCCAAGGATGAGTTTGTGTGTGCCATTGAGTAACCCAGTGGATGAAATGCTAGATCTAGCCATTAACATAAAAGTTCAACTCAGCTTTCAATCATTTGCCTCTTCATCTAATGTCTTAAGTCTGCATTTAGCAACTTGGATAGCTGGGATTCTGTTGGCTTCTGAGTTGGTCTTATATTAGGAAGCTAGCTGGAAGTGAGGCAGAAACCCAAATTCAAACTGGGAGCCTCTTTAGAATGGGCAAGAATTTTCATCTAGGTTTAGAAAGCCTGCATCTGTTTCCTGATGCCTGTGCTGCCAGTGAATCCTTAAAAAGCTCGTACTAGCCATGAGAATTTCGCTTTGCATTTCTGTTTGCTCAGTCTGATGTCAAGTATGTCATATTTTTGAAGGAACATACAGAGCTTTCTCTGCTTACAGGCCCTGGCAGCTAATCTGCCAACAAGATTATTTTATTTCTTTTTCTTCCCCCTAACATTTTGGCCAATGTCTTGAATAGAATAGAGTGGAGTGGAGTGGAATGGAATGGAATGGAATAGAATAGAATTAACCAGGTTGGAAAAGACCTCCAAGATCATCGAGTCCAACCTATCACCCAACACCATCTCATCTACTAAACCATGGCACCAAGCACCCCATCCAGTCTCTTCCTAAACCCCTCCAGTGATGGTGACTCCACCACCTCCCTGGGCAGCACATTCCAATGGGCAATCACTCTCTCTATGAAGAATTTTTTCCTAATACCCAACCTAAACCTCCCCTGGCACAGCTTGAGATTGTGTCTTCTTGTTCTGCCTCTGCTTGCCTGGGAGAAGAGACCAACCCTCAACTGGCTGCAATCTCCCTTCAGGTAGTTGTAGACAGCAATAAGGTCTGCCCTGAGCTTCCTCTTCTCCAGGCTAATCAACCCCAGCTCCCTCAGCCTCTCCTCATAGGGCTGTGCTCCAAACCCCACCCCAGCTTTGTTGCCCTCATCTGAACAAGCAAGTCAACATCTTTCCTAAACTGAGGAGCCCAGAACTGGACACAGTACTCAAGGTGTGGTCTAACCAGTGCTAAGTACAGGGGCAGAATGGCCTCCCTGCTCCTGCAGGCCACACTGCTCCTGATCCAGCCCAGGATGCCTTCTTGCCCCCCTGGGCACACTGCAGGCTCATGTTCAGCCTACTATCAACCAGCATCCCCAGGTCCCTATCTGCCTGGCTGCTCTCAGCCACTCTGACCCCAGCCTGTAGCTCTGCCTGGGGTTGTTGTGGCCAATGTGCAGCACCTGGCACTTGGATGTGTTCAGTCTCATGCCCTTGGACTCTGCCCATCTGCCCAGCCTGGCAAGGTCCCTCTGCATAGCTCTCTTACCCTCTAACAGAGCAACTCCTGCCCCCAGCTTGGTGCCATCTGCAAACATATTGATGATGGACTCAATCCCCTCATCCAGATCATTGATAAAGATATTAAAGAGCATGGGGCTCAACACTGATACCTGTCCCAGCCTAGATCAGAACTGAGGAAAGCCTCTGTCTCCTCTTTCACCTCACACTTAAGCACTTCTTGTTATGTCCTCTGGGATTCTTACCTGAATCACAGCTTGTAGAGTCTTAAAATTATATCTCTATGAAACTCATTTAATTAGTTGTTGCTTAGAAAGAGCACTTTCTTGTGCTTGTCATTTTTAGCTGAAACTCATTTTAATCATCAGAGAAGCTCAATATGAAAATGAGTTTAATTCTAAGAAAGACCAGAGGTATGTTTTATATTGCTAAGTTGAAAGCATGGTGAGAAAAGGGTAACATATGTGAAAGACAAATCTAAAGAAGAGGAATCTGTCATAGCTGTTCTGCTGCCTCTAGGTTGGCTGGAGGCCTGGGGAGCTAGCCTCCTTTTTCTCTTGGAATGCCTAAAGCAAGTCCTTCTCCAAGCTTCTCTCCTTTTCCTGCTGTTGGGAAACAACTTTTCTCTTCCCTGGTTCTTCCTGTGGTTTGCAGGATGATAAAGACAGCCTGCAGAATGGTGACCATTCAGGATAAATCCTGTTTCAGAAGAGGTGTAAACTGCAAACATGTTTAAACAAACATAGTTTTTGGTTTGTTTTGGCTTGTAATAGAAATGGCAATTGACCTATGGGCAAGATTTCTCTATCACACACACAAACTGGGCAGGAGGGGCCACATTCACAGCTGTCCCTGCTACAGACCACACTTTGTAAAGCAATCTGATGTTACCACAGGGCTGCTGCTTTAAAAATACTGGTTTGTTGTAAATTTTCTCATCTTACCTGTTCCCCAGCAGCTTTTCTGTCCCCATTTTGCCCAGGGAAAGCTTTTCTGTCCTTTCAAAAGGCTTTGAGTTTCCATCTTCCAGAAAGGAAAGAAATCTCCTAGATTTGCATCTATGTACAAAGACAAATCCAGCTGAAAGTAGAGGGGATGGAGGAGCTTCTTGCACATTCAAATGAATTGATCTTTAAACTTTGCTTTGCATTTAAGGTGTTTGAGTAATTCAGATCTGAAGATCTTAAAGTGTATTACTTCAGGCTCAATAATTAGCTTATTAGTGGTTAATACTGTTCCAGCAAATTCCCTACCTTAACTCACCAGAGTTGGCCTTGTGTTAACTGTTGAATAAATAACTTTGCATAATGTTTTTTTTCCCATCAATTATTTCATAGAATTACAGAAACATGCAGGTTGGAAAAGCCCCTCAGGATCACCAAGTCCAACCATTAACCCTGCTCTGCAAGGTTCACCTCTAAACCATATCCCCAAGCACCACATCCAAATGACCTTTAAACCCACATCCAGGGTTGGTGACTCCACCACCTCTCTGGGCAGCCTGTGCCAATGTCTGACCACTCTTGCTGGGGAAAATGTTTCCTGATGTCCAGTCTAAACCTACCCTGGTGCAGCTTGAGGGTGTTCCTTCTTGTTCTATCACTAATTACCTGTGAGAAGAGACCAGCACCAATCTCTTCACAATGTCCTTCCAGGTAGTTGCAGACAGCAATGAGGTCTCCCCTTAGCCTCTTTTTCAACCTAAGCAGCCCCAGCTCCATCAGTTGCTCTTTATAAGATTTATTCCCCAGGCCCTTTACATCTTCCTTGCCCTCCTCTGCACTGGCTCCAGCACCTCCACATCCCTCTTGTATTGAGGTACCCAAAAATGGACACAGTACTCCAGGTGTGGTCTTACCAGAGCCGAGCATCACGGGACAATCGCCTCCCTACTCCTGCTGGAAGTTTATCTCTATTCGAATAGAGACAAATTTTCCCCACACTTTTCATACCTCTGTTTTCCACATTTCAATTTTTTTCAGCACAGATTTTTCACTATGGAGAGAGAAACTGGAGGAACAACTGTGAACTGTGATTATTTATGCATAGGGAAGACAGGATCCACAAAGGCTGTATTCCTGCATCTATAATGAATGCCTTTCCCAGGGAATCCTGACTTTGCTTCCTTGGGAGCACACCACTTCCAACATAGGAAAGCTAATTCACAGTGTGATAAATTTGAATTACAGCATTACTGGTAAACTTGTGAAGCTTGGCAGCATTTTCCAGCAAGCTTTTTGTTCTATATTGAAGATTTAGGGGTGTGTGGGGGGGGGAATCTGGGGCTTGATTGGTTGCAATTTCATTTCTAATAAGGAAAATCATTATGGTTTAGTCACTTCATAAAATGTTTGTTGATTACACTGCCTGTAATTGACTGACATTTTTCCAGGTCACATCATGAGAGCTGCTGAGCATTATGAAGCATTTTATCAGCTAACACAGGGTTCGACGTGGAAGGATGAGGCAGGCCGCGCTTACAATTCACTGGCGTGTGAGCATCTCTGGAGGATTCATACATTACTAGCAGACAAAATGCTAGGAAATAAAGAACACAAACAGGCCATCAAAACCCTAATAAAAGCTTCAAAACTGGCAAAAGAAGGTAGGTGGGGGGAAAAAAAATAACACTTTCCCATTCCTTTATTTGATGTGCATGCCGTGCTTTCCCCGAGAGCAAAGTGGAAATTGTCAAGTGTTTGGGTGATTATTTCCTATGAAATTCAAAGACAAATGCTATCAATACACTTCCAGTTCTCACTAAAGCAGCAGTGCCTTCTTGCTGACAACAAAGAATCTTTGAGATTCCTGAAAGCTTTATCACAAAAACACACCCAAACCAAACAATAAAACCCAAACACAACCCCGCAACCTCGTGGGAATAATGATATAAACCAGTGAGCCCATCATGGAAAGTGAGGTCACTGATGGAAGCTCAGCTCACAGATCTTTTGATTAGTTAGGCACTGTTGATTTTTTCATAGAATACATAGAATCATAGAATCAATAAGGTTGGAAAAGACCTCAAAGATCATCAAGTCCAACCTGTCACCACAGAACTCATGACTAAACCATGGCACCAAGTGCCACATCCAATTCCCCTCTTGAACACCTCCAGGGACAGCGACTCCACCACCTCCCTGGGCAGCACATTCCAACGGCTGACAAACTCTCTCAGTGAAGAACTTTCTCCTCACCTCCAGCCTAAACTTTCCCTGGCACAGCTTGAGACTGTGTCCTCTTGTTCTGGTGCTGGTTGCCTGGGAGAAGAGACCAACCCCCTCCTGGTTACAACCACACTTAAGGTAGTTGTAGACAGCAATGAGGTCTCCCCTGAGCCTCCTCTTCTCCAGGCTAAACAATCCCAGCTCCCTCAGCCTCTTCTCATAGGGCTCGTGCTCCAGGCCTCTCCCCAGCCTTGTTGCCCTTCTCTGGACATGTTCAAGAGTCTCAATGTCCCTCTTAAACTGAGAGGCCCAGAACTGGACACAGGACTCAAGGTGTGGCCTAACCAGTGCTGAGTACAGGGGCACAATGACTTCTCTGCTCCTGCTGGCCACACTATTCCTAATGCAGTCCAGGATGCCATTGGCCTTCTTGGCCACCTGTGCACACTGCTGGCTCATGTTCAGCCAGCTGTCAATCAGTACCCTCAGGTCTCTTTCTGTTTGGCAGCTCTTCAGCCACTCTGACCCCACCTTGTATCTCTGCATGGGGCTGCTGTGGCCAATGTGTAGAATCTGGCACTTGCACTTGTTGAATGCCTTCATGTTGGATGCTGCCCATCTGTCCAGCCAGTCAAGATCACTCTGCAGAGCCCTTCTACCCTCTAACAGATCAACGCCTGCTCCCAACTTGGTATCATCTGCATATTTACTGATGACTGACTTTGAGTGATATGAATAGAATAGAAGAGAATAGAATAGAACAGAATCTTTTCACTCTACATAATTATTCATTACTTCCAAAAAAGCCAAAAAAAAAACCCCAAAACCTAACAAACAGTTTTCTATCATAAGCAAACAGTTTCTTAATACACCTAAATACTTTGAACATAAAGAACAAATTGCAAAATCACAGAATAGCTGAGATAGGAAGATCATCCTCTGGAGTTCATCAGGGTCAGCTAGTGCAGGCTGCACACATCCACAACCTGTTAAGTTTTTAGTGTCTCCACAGGTGCAGACTCCATAACCATTCTGGAAAACATTCTCACATTGAAATATTTTGAGTTCAGATGGAATTTAAGTGTATGCCCCTCATCTCTCTGTTGCTGAACACAGCTGAAAAAAGCCTAGCTTGCTGCTCTTTACTTCTGCCCAAGAGGTACTGATAAGATTCCCCATGAGCTTTTTCTTCACTGAAATCAATCCCCTATCTCTTTTGTCCTGGGGAGCTGAGGAAGGGACACAGCACTCCTGGAGTGACCTCACTGGTGCTGAAGAGAGCCAAAGAAACACCTCTTGCTCTTCTCACAACACTCTGATCCTGCTGGTTGCCTTTGCTATGAGTGTGCATTGCTGTCTCATGGGCAGCTTGTCCACCAGCAAACCCAGATCCTTCTCTGCCAAGCTTGTAGTCAGCCCATTGCTTGGGCTGATGCCTGGGGTCATCCTTCCCCAGGTGCAGGATTTGCGTTTCCCCTTTCCAAACTTCAGGAGCCTGCCATTGGTCCAATTCTTTAGCCTACTGAGGTCCCTCAGGATGGCAGCACAGCCACTTACCTGCTAGATCAATCCTTCCTCTTCAGTATTGTATTGCCTGCAGACTTGTGGCTACTTCTGCTTGCTATATGAAGAGAGAGATGCTACTGAAGACACTGATTATCATCAAAAAACTCATGACAGAGGACATTAGGATATGTTAAATTGCTTGTGCTGCATTAGTTACTGGAAGAGAGATTTTCTCTGATGAACTTTCTGGTTGAACTCTGTTTAAATCCATAGCCTCTATTTTTAATTACCACTATATATTATTTTTGTAAAGAGGGAAATGGGAAGGGTAAGGAGAAGGGGAAAAATGCCTACAGTAATTAAGCATTTGTGAGTTGTTTGAGAGTCTGTGCTGCAGTACTTTTGTGCAGATTATACTGGTAACTGTCACTGTAATCCTTTCTTTAGGAGGTGATAGGAAGCTGGAAGGAGAAGCTGCTTATTGCTTAAGCATGGCATATCATCTTGCTGGAGAACAACAGACAGCATTATCAGTAAGTTTCCTTTAAAGCTGCTTTAGATTTCCCAATGCTTTTCTCTGTCCCCTTGGCACTTTGGGGAGTTTTGAGGAGTGGAAAAGACTTGGGGAGATTTGGCTCGCAGACCTCCTGTGACTGTATTGAGTTCTGAAGGCAGAGTTACATGCGGATTAAGCAGTCGTGGCTCAAATAACCTGCAGAATTGGTGGAGTCCAGGTTTCCATGCTTGGATCTGTAGAAATAACATGAATTGACAATTCAGGTTATATGTGACTGACTTTACTGTATTCATAGGTACATAAACCATTTTTTGTTTAGTTAGGTTTTCATATAAAACACCAATGATGCAAACTGGTTCAGTACAGCAGATTAGAATCATAGAATCGTTAAATTGTCAGGGTTGGAAGGGACCTTTAAGGATCAGCCAGTTCCAATGCCCCTGCCATGGGCAGGGACACCTCACACTACAGCAGGTTGCTCAGAGCCACATCCAGCCTGGCCTTCACAACCTCCAGGGATGAGGCTTCCACCACCTCCCTGAGCAACCTGTTCTAGTGTCTCACCACACTCATGGCACAGAACTTCTTCCTATCATCCAATCTCAATCTTCCCACTTCTAGTTCTGCTCCATTCCCCCCAGTCCTATCACTCCCTGACACCCTAAATAGTCCCTCCCCAGATTTCTTGTAGCCCCCTTCAGATACTGGAAGGCCACAAGAAGGTCTCTTAGGAGCCTTCTCTTCTCCAGAATGAACAACCCCAGTCTCTCAGTCTGTCTCTATGGCAGAGGAGCTCCAGCCCTCTGCTCATCCTCGTGGCCCTTCTTTGGACACCTTCCAGCATGTCCTTATCCTTCTTGTATTAGGGGCTCCAGAACTGGACAGAGAGCTCCAGGTGGTGTCTCACCAGAGTGGAGCAGAGGGAGAGAATCACCTCCCTCACTCTGCAGGCTGCACTTTGTAAGCAGCAGTGGAAGACTTAGCAATTCACATGTTGAGCTTTTCACCACTTCAGGAATACAAAAGAAATATTAATTACTTTTTGGTGTGAAAATCTGTAATGCTGATGCAGTCCTTTCTTTTGATACTTCAGTTTAAGCTCCTCATGGTTCCCTTCAGCCTCCCATTCATGACATTTCTAAGAGTGTTATGTGTGGAATTCCGTCTGGGTGGAGGGTTTCATCATAGCTCAGTGTGAGAGGGAAAATAAGCAGCAACTGTCTGTGGCAGTCATCCAAAGCCATAGTCCTCCACAACCCTCTTAAAAATACTGTGTGGAAAATAAATTTGTCTGTGCTCTTCCATCCATGATCATTGCAATTAGTCAGGTGGATGATTACTATTTCTTTTTCTGTTTGCACCTTTTCCCGTAGGAGAACTCCATTTTCTGAATGAATGTGTTTTACAGAGGTCATTCTTTGTGGCCATTTGTTGTGGTGGCTTATTTTTCTTTCAGGAGTAGACCACTAGTAGTCACAGAGTGAGCTCAGGAGGGCTTTCAGTATTCACAGAATCACAGAATGCTAGGGGCTGGAAGGGACCTCGAAAGCTCATCCTGCCAGAGCAGGATCACCTAGAGCAGGTCACACAGGAGCACATGCAGGTGGATCTAGAATATTTCTGGAGAGGGAGACTGCACAACCCCCCTGAGCAGCCTGTCACACTCACAGGGGAAAAAATTGTCCTCATGTGCACATGAAACTTGCTATGCCTTAACTTCCACCATTGCCCCTTGTGCTGTCATTGAGCATTACTGAGCACAGCCTGGCTCCCTCCTCTCAGCATTCACCCTTTACATATTTATAAACATTAATGAGGTCACCTCTCAGTCTCCTTTTCTCCAAGCTAAAGAGCCCTCAGCTCCCTCAGTATTGCTTACTTGGCTTCTGCACTTTGGGAGGGGTTCTGTGTAATAGGTTGTGCCTCTTGGTTTCAGTCTTAGGCAAAACACCTAACAGGGTAAGGGAGGCAATGTGCATTTTTGTTAAAAGGGCAATAAAGTCTTTACAGCACAAACCATAAGTGCTACATGGTGTTAGGGGTATAAAATCTTTTTAGCAGTGCTGGAAATGCAATCACTTTTCAGTGTAAATAATGCTGTGTTATAAACCAGTGGTATCTTCTGATAATATGATACAATATTACATAAGAAACCTATGAAGGCCTCTCATTCAGAAAATTAAAGTGTCTCTGTGTGTGATGGGACTGGGAAAAAAGAGCTACAGTTTGAGTTCCTTTTGTCCTTAACAGCGATCAATATGGACAGCAGTAAAATATTGGTGGTTGACAGCGCCGTTAAACACAAGTTGTCTTCACTCTCCAATTAGAAATCATTGCCTAAAATTTACCCTTCTGTTCTCAGTATAATGGTCTCTGTATCCAAGGGGAGCTCAGATGCTTACAGAGATGAAATCATTGCATCCTGTTCCCCAAGGACTACTGGTTATCATTACACATAACATGCAGACAATACTGCTAGGAGCCTGTTTGCCTCATGGTAATATGTAGTTCATCACCAGCTTCTGTAGCATGCTAAAGAGGTCTTGCCACACAGCTTGGGACTATTCGGGTGTAGACTCAGGGGTCTCAGCAGTTATTTCCCTGCTTTGCATCAGTTTTCATCTCCTTTATCCTTTTGTGCTGTGGTCCACCTCAGGCAGTCTCCTTCTAGGGGAATCTGAAAGGAGCAGCTGTTCCAGACACAGTTTCCTCCAATTGTTGCCACTTGGTTCCTTTTGCCTGCTACTCCCTCCCCCAACAGGCACACACAGTAGCATGCATAAAAACTTGTTTCTCTCATTCATGTCTTCTAGCAGGGTGGAGAAGCATATGTTCAAAATATTCATTATCT
The DNA here is from genome assembly GCF_026170545.1 of Melanerpes formicivorus. NCBI lineage: Eukaryota > Metazoa > Chordata > Aves > Piciformes > Picidae > Melanerpes > Melanerpes formicivorus. Next base: position 10,674,451 of record NW_027142379.1, on the reverse strand, counting down.
GATGCAGTAATTAAAGGTTGGGATGATTAAGCTGCAGCCTGCTTATACCAAAACTACTCAGTCACTCTGTATTGCAAGGGCTACTTTTGTTGGAGAAGGGGATTTGTTCATTTTTGTTGTTGTTAGGCACTTGGGTGTTTAATCTGACATAATTTGATTTGGTGTGTGACCTGTATAAATTGGTTTCATTTTATTTGATGTGTATTTGTGATTAATTTCAGTGGATTTCAGATGTAAAAAAACCATAACTGTGTGCAAGTTGAAAAGCCTGCAAACCAATTAGGCTCAGGAGCAGGGTGGTGTCTTCATAGTATGTTTCATATCATCTGGTCTATAATCAAGCCTAATGGTTTAACACACCCCACCCCCACCCCAAATGTGACACAAAGCAACACAAAATGTTAATAGCTTACATGATACAGGTTTTACCTTAAACATTTGTCTCAGTCCAGAGAGGGAAAGAGACTCAGTTCTTTTGAATATTCCCATGTTATGGGCACAAATGAGGCCAAAATATCAACAGCTAGACTATTTATTACACAAATAAAGTGGATGGATCAGAAGGAGAGAAAGAGAGGGAGAATAGAGAGGGAGAGAGAGAAGAGGGAGAGAGAAGAGGACAGGAATTATATTACCACACCCCTCACTCTCCAAGACAGTTTGAGTCTGTGGAGCAAAGATGCTGCAGCTTTAGATGTACAAGAGATGTTGAGTCTGTAGAGGAAGGGTGCTGCAGCTTTGGCTGTAGAATAGATGTGGTCCTCTGGGCAGCTTCTTCAGCTCCATGAGTTGCAGCAGGTGGAACTTAGGGCATGGAGAGAGGGTTCCTCTTGGCCTGCTTCTTCCAAGCTACATAGTGATATTTCTGTCCTGGTATCCTTCTCGTCTCTGTCCTGGTATCTTTCTCAGTGGCATTGTCCAGGTCTTTTCCTCCTGTGTTTTCCTTCTCCTGTGTTTTCCTTCTCCTGTGTTTTCCATCTCCTGTGTTTTCCTTCTCCTGAGCCAGTAGTCGCTCAAGTCTTTTTATACAGGTTTTTAGTCCTTAGGTATGTGTCCAAGTATTGTCCCCCAGGAAATGGTCCTTAGGTAAGTGTCCAGGTATTGTTCCCCAGGAAATCTTCTTGTGTATTCCTTTGTCTTTGGACAAGGGTCTGGAGGAAGAGGGGGGCGCCTCTTGCCTCCTCCTTCTCCATTTAACTGCCCACACACCCAATACGCATCAGGGGCCAGGTGGTGAATCCATTGGCTCACCATCCTCCCTTTCCAGGCTACCTGATGGGTGGATGTGACCGTTTGAGGCTGTGCCTTTAAGAAAGGGACAGTGCTGGGACACTCTGGCTGAATAGTTTGTAAACAAAGACAGGTCTAAACGAATTTCATTGGTAGATTGGTAGAATGCAGCTTTAAGTTTTAGTGCAGTTGGAATTTTTCTCAGTTCTTTCCTGTTCTCCCTCTCCAGCTTGCCTGCTTCTGGGCAACTAGCCAGAGCGACCTTGAACAAGATAAGCATTAATCCTGCATGTGCTTGGAGGCCTCTTCCTCAATAACTGCCTTTTCTCTCTCTCTAACCCTTTTTGGGAAAGAAGGAGGTAGAGGAGAGAGCGGGGTACAGGGGGGGAACCCTCCTCTGTCCGGAGGAGGGAGTTTTGTTCCTGTATTTTTCTTTCCTGTACATTTCTCTCTCTATGTATATTGTAAATACTGTATATATTGTGTATAAATAACCTGCATTTTCACATTGCTTGTACATATAGCATCCCTTTTGCTTTTCTGACTGAGTTAGCTGTGGGTTTTTTTTTCCTCTTGGTGGGGGAGGGAGAGCTAGGCCTTCTCTCTCAACCCACTACAGTGGAGATGATCTTGTCTTATGCATATTCCTGAAGGTATAAATAGCAGTGGCCTCGGTCCATTGTTGTCAGGCCAGGTGTAGTAATGAAGGCTAACAGTATCACAGTATCACAGTCTCACAGTATAACTTAGGTTGGAAAGGACCTCGAGGATCATCGAGTCCAACCTGTCAACACAGACCCCATGACTAGACCATGGCACCAAGTGCCACGTCCAACCTCCTCTTGAACACCTCCAGGGACGATGACTCAACCACCTCCCTGGGCAGCCCGTTCCAATGACGAACGACTCGCTCGGTGAAGAACTTCCTCCTCAACTCGAGTCTAAACCTCCCCTGGCGCAGCTTGAGACTGTGTCCCCTTGTTCTGGTGCTGGTTGCCTGGGAGAAGAGGCCAACCCCTTCCTGGCTACAACCACCTTTCAGGTAGTTGTAGAGGGCAATGAGGTAAACATTTTCAGCTTAGCAAATGGCATCACAGGCTTGGAAAAGCATTTTGGCATAGCAGCTTCAGAAAAGGGCTCATCATTCCGAGATGCTTCACTGCTACTAAAGTTACTTTGAAATGGTTCTTAAAGCTGGATTCACATAAAAAATGTTGTCTAGTTCATATTTAAGGAATAAAAAGAGACAGGCCAAGCCAAGTCATCTTTGAAGGTAGGCACTTCTGAATGATTGATTGGTTGTGATGCTACCTAGGGATTACGTAGAGGGGAAGATTTTCTTCTTGAAGCTCTGGAATTAGTAAGCCAATTCTGAAGCTGGTTACATTTCTTATGTCTAAAAAGTCCCACTGCTGCTAGGCATTGGTGAAGGCAGGATAAACAAAATTATGGGAGGAAGGTTTAGTACTGGTAGTGAACTCTGCTCTGACAAAATATACTGGTGGAATTAAGTACAAGAAATTATTTGTATTGTGAATCTTAAAGAACTCCTGGAACTTCAGGGAAGAGGTGGGTATCTGATCAGTCAATTAATGTTTTGCTGTTTAATATCTTCATTGACAATCTGGATGAGGGGATTGAGTCAGTCATCAGTAAATTTGCAGATGACACCAAGTTGGGAGTAGGTGTTGATCAGTTAGAGGGTGGAAGGGCTCTTCAGAGGGATCTTGACCAGCTGGGCAGAGTCCAACAAGATGGCATTCAACAACTCCAAGCACCAGGTGCTGCACTTTGGCCACAACAATCCCATGCAGTGCTACAGGCTGGGGTCAGAGTGGCTGAGTGCAGTCAAACAGAAAGGGACCTGGGGCTAGTGGTTGATAGTAGGCTGAACATGAGCCAGCAGTGTGCCCAGGTGGCCAAGAAGGCCAATGACATCCTGGCCTGCATCAGGAATAGTGTGGCCAGCAGGAACAGGGAAGTCATTGTGCCCCCATATTCAGCACTAGTTAGGCCACACCTTGAGTCCTGTGTCCAGTTCTGGGCCCCTCAATTTAAGAAGGACATTGAGACACTTGAACATGCCCAGAGAAGGGCAACGAGGCTGGGGAGAGGCCTGGAGCACGAGCCCTATGAGGAGAGGCTGAGGGAGCTGGAGTTGCTTAGCCTGGAGAAGAGGAGGCTCAGAGGAGACCTCATTGCTCTCTACAACTACCTGAGGGGTGGTTGTAACCAGGAGGGGGTTGGTCTCTTCTCCCAGGCAACCAGCACGAGAACAAGAGGACACAGTCTCAAGTTGTTCCAGGGGAAGTTTAGTCTGGAGGTGAGAGGAAAGTTCTTCCCAGAGAGAGTTGTTAGCCACTGGAATGTGCTGCCCAGGGAGGTAGTGGAGTCACCATCCCTGGAGGTGTTCAAGAAGGGCTTGGATGTGGCACTTGGTGCCGTGGTTTAGTCATGAGGTCTGTGGTGACAGGTTGGACTTGATGATCTTTGAGGTCTTTTCCAACCTTGTTGATTCTATGACTCTATGAGTGTTAGTTTTATGAGACAGAAGGTTACAATTAGTCCACTTGCCCCGACTGAGCTTACTGAAACTGTAATGACTGCCTTCTGTCAATTAAAAGATCTGATTTGGGGCAGACATTTTCTACTTACTTTATTGAAACCTTTTAGTGTAGCTAATAAAATAGCTGGGACTTCCATGGTTGGTTTGTGTCTGGGTTTGTTTTGTTGAGGGGGACATTGTTTATTTGGCCACTTTTTGTTTCTTTGGGGGAGGAGGGAGTGGGTTGGTTGGGGTTTTTTGGGGGGGCTGGTGGTGCTTTTTTTATACTGCTGAGATACAAGTTTCTCATTTTGTTCCCACAGGCTAGGAACAAAAAGGACAAAGCAATTCAATTGTATGTTGCAGAAGTTATTTACTTTGTGGATTTAGACTATATTGGATTTCTAGCTTAGGTGTGCTGAAACTTGGAACCCTCATGCTGTATGTCATCGAGGGAAACAGAGAGTCACAGCATGGCTTAGTTAACAGCTTATACTATCTGAAGGGGAAAAAATGCAGCATGAGAGATCTTAAGAACTGTCAGTCGTAAGTCCATTAGTGAAACTGCACATTCATGTCCAGGGCTGTAATCAGTGGCTGAAAACCTGGGTAAGAACTTTTCTGACTCCCTTAGATAATATACTTAGAGAAGTCAGACTCTTTTGTGCGTTTAGGTGAACAAAACTTCTGTACTCGTGCTGTACAAACCCAAGCATTTCAGTACTTAAAGGCAAACGTATTCACCATCCTGGAGCTTTTGTTTTCCTTGGTATAGTTGAGCTCAAACAAACAGGCTTTAAAGAAATTTCTGTAGAATAAAGCTTTCCAAATTAGATTGGCTTCTCAACTGGCACAGGGCAAGCTGCAGCAATTTACTTAGGAGCTCCATGTTTAAATTTCAGTTCAGCTGTTCCCATCGACTTCGGGTCGGGGGGCAACTCATATTCGGGTGTGAGCAAATGTTTCACAGCTTTGCTGGATCATCAGCCCCGTGGATGGCTAGGTGGGAGAACAAGAGGACTTGATTCCAGGCATCAGGTCTCCAGGAACTTCAGAGCTATCTTTTGACAGATAAATAACCTGAGAAGCTAAAACACTGAAGCGTGCCAGCGTAAAACCCAGGGCTTGCTGCTTCGTTGCTAGAAGCAATTTGTTTTGCTGGTTTGCTTTCAGCTGATGTATCGTTTCTGAGCGGATCAAAAGGATTGGTGGGAAACTGTGGAATAAATTGGGCCTCTAAATAAATCGATTTAACATTCCTGGGTGCTTTAAGTGATTTTAGTAATATGAATATTTAAAGTATTTCCATCTGGAAATCTTTATGACTGCATATAGCAGTAATGGCCACCAATTCCATTCTGCTGGGTTGTGCATTGGAATATTCCCCAGTAAACATTGTAAAACCACTGTCTTTTAGCACCCAAATGGATGCAGGAGGTTTCAGATGTCTGTTTGCATGTAAACGACTCAAATTTCATTCAGTCAATAAACCCCAGTCTATTAATTCTTCCTCTACATTCCTTCCATGGGTTAAAACTTAAACAATGGGAGGTTTTCCAGCTGGATGAGAACTTTTCCTCAACTTCCATACAGCTATGAAGAAAAAACAATGATTTGGGGGAAGCATTTACGTTGTTGGGGCTGGTTGGTTTGTTACGTGCCTTGCTAGTTTATCTCTGCAGGGCTTTTTTTTTCCCCCCACTGCAAGCTTAAAGGTTTGGGTTTGCTTTTAGCCAGGAAAACTTTGTATCACTACAATATCTGTTCCTGGGTAAAGTTATTAATAAGCATGAAGCAGAATATTTATAGGTGCTTTGTCTAAGGAGTAATGAGCATTTAAGCATGCACATGCATATAGTGAGATATTAATGTCTTAAGAGGCTACAGCGATCTGACAGCCAGGTACATTCATGTAGACACAACAGTGTGATAAAAGCAGTTCAGACATCTGGATCACAGCGCTGCTAGACAAAAACATTTCTGAACAGTTCACATTATTGCACTCACCCAAATTTGCAGCCTCGTCCACCCCTTGCTCCTTGTTTCTTTCTCCGCCTCTGCCTTTGTCTCTTCTGCACTTGCAGGAATCTCATTTTTCCTTTACGAGTCATCTCCATCTGCTTGTGTGTCAGAGTGGCCCTCGTGCCACACATCACACCGTGGAATTCTCAAGATGAAGGGCTGCATTCCCATCCCTGCTTCCGTCTCAGCACTGTTTCATGCTTGTCACTGCTCAGCACTCAGCGCCGCACTGCCTTGTTTTGTCAATAACCATTTATTTGTTGCTGGAATAGTAGCAACCATTACATCTGACCTCCCTGTTTCATCAATTATGGATAGATTATTGGATGTGAACATCTGCAAAAGCTTGCTGTTGAACTTACCTCCTGGCTGGGATTAGATAAAGTATTAAACTGTTGTTTATTGTCAGGCCAAAACTCTACTGGGAAGCCAGGGAATTCCGGGGCTAGCAGCCGCCCATCAGCAAGCACCAAAAATTGTTCAGTATTGCCACCGTTTCCCATAAGATCGTGGCCATTTATTATTTACACTTATTACTAGTTGTTACAACATACTTGATAAAAGCTCTTGGCAGGCACAGCGTTCCCAGCTATTGTCACATCTGTCAGGATGGAAAGGATACATAAACTGGTTTGGTTCTTGTTGGTTGGTTGGTTGTTTTGTTGTTTTTCTTCCCCCACCCCCATATTGCTGTTGAAGGGTAACAGATGAAGCTTCTTCACTCCAGTCTCTTAAGCTGTGCTTTATTTTGAAGAGATGTGTCAGCAATGGCTGGTTTGGCAAACATTCCCTGCCTGCAGTAAATAAAGACTGCAACAGCCTTTTAGTAGAGCAGTGCCCCTTGCAGTTAAGGTTTCAAATTGTTGTCATTGTACAAACTGAAATCCCTCGTTGTTACATTTGCAGAGGGTTTTGCTCTGAAGGACCTGGCTGGCTTTTGTTTGTGTTGGTTGGTTTGGGTGTTTTTTAACTGCTTCTTTTGATAAAACACAGAATCACAGAATCACTGAGGCTGGAAGAGACCTCAAAGATCATCAAGTCCAACCTGTCACCACAGACCTCATGACTACTAAACCATGGCACCAAGTGCCACATCCAATTCCCTCTTGAACACCTCCAGGGATGGTGACTCCACCACCTCCCTGGGCAGCACATTCCAATGGCTAACCACTCTCTTTGTGAAGAACTTTCTCCTCACCTCCAGCCCTTGTTAAGTATAGCAAATAATGGCTGCATTCCTACAGAGTAGGTGTAGAGAATCAGGACCAATGTGATTGTTAGTGGCACAGAATGAAGAACAGTAACACAGAAGCAATGAGAAGGCTGGGAACACAAGTTAATGTTTATTCAATCATCTGTACTGGTTTTATCACTTTTAGCTTTCCTGTGCAGCAAAGTGAAGCATACAGGGTGAACTCCTGACCTTGTGGAAGCCAAGAGAAGTTTAAAATCCCTCTAGGGAAAGGAACTTTCTCAATTAGTTAGCCGTATTCCATTCCGAATCAAAGCAAGATGTACAGGCTCTGAGTATTATGCAAAGCACACAAATAGGACTTGATATAGGCCAAGAACCCCAGGTCTTGTCTTGACAGACTATTAGGGAGTGAGTGAAATGTTTGTCTTGACTTCTCTAATCCTCCAAGCAGATGCAGAGAAAAGCAAACTGAAGCACATACTGCAATGCAAGCTTACAGAGCATCAAGGTAAACAGTGCAGTTGATAGCCAAGTCTATGAGGAGAAGGAAGAGCATAGGCTGGATGGAGTAGTTAGCCCTCAGGGAGACTGGCAACCAGGCAACACCTTAGTGATAGCCATGTCCTAACAAGAGCCTGTGCAAGGTCTTGAATAAGAGTACTCTATTTTAATGTTTCTCTTGGCTAGGTCTCTGGGTAGGTTCCTCTACATCCCTCCTTCTCCCCCTATCCTTCATTCCCTTGCTCCAAGATTTGTGGTTATGATGCATTTTACCCAAATATCCACATTAAAGTCTCTGGAAGAGTAGTTCTGGTCAACTCCAGATATATTTTTTTGTCTCCAAACAGTCCATTTCTGGTTTAATTCTTTTCCATTTGTTTATCAAAGCAGTGCAGCCCAGTGTAGTGGGATGTGGCTAAGGGCAAAGAGCTGGCATTCACAGAATCGTGGAGTGCACTGGGTTGGAAGGGACTTTTAAAGGTCATATAGTCCAAGCCTCCTCTAGTAAGCAGGTTGCTCAGAGTCCCATCAAGCCTGACCTTGAATGTCTCCAAGGATGGGGCTTCCACCACCTCCCTGGGCAACCTGTTCCAGTGTTCTACCACCCTCACAGTAAGGAACTTCTTGCTGATGTTTCTAGTTTAAAACCATAGGCCCTTATCCTATTGCTGCATGCCCTGGTAAACAGTCCCTCTCCAACTCTTCTGTAGCCCTCCTCAAGCACCACAAGGCTACTTTAAGGTCTCCTCAGAGCCTTCTCCAGGCTGAATAGCCCCAACTCCCTTAGCCTGTTCTTGTAGGAGAGGCATTCCAGCCCTCTGAGAATTTACATGGCCCTACTCTGGACTCTTCCATCAGGTCCATGTCCTCCTTGTGTTGAGGGCCACAGACCTGGACGCAGTACTCCAGGCAATTTCTCCTCAGAGCAGGGTGGCAGAATCACCTCTTTTGATCTGCTGGCCATGGTTCCTTTGGTGATTGCCATTCACTTGTAAATACACATTTCTTAGAGAGCTATGGGAGAGAGTTCACTGAGCTGCAAAATGCCTACACCTACAGCTCCCTTGCCTTTTCTTTTCACTGGGCTGTGTGGAAGTGATTACTTAGTGAGTGTCAGAGCTACCTGTTTGTTTTCTTTCTGAAAGTATTGAAGAGATGCTAAGTGGTATGAGGCCAGTGTTCCCACTAGATTGCATCCTCTGTCTACCAACACCTATTGTTGGCTCCAGAAAAAATATTGTCAGATGCTGCAAGCCAGGCTGGACCTTAGCCTGTAACCACAGTGCTTGTCAGAAATCATTAGCCAGTGATCTCTTTGACTAATGTTCCAGCTGATTGTCTCATACATGCTCAAGAGCCTTAAATGAGGCAGAAGCATCTTTACTGCTCACCAGCTGTGAAATGGCTAAACACAGCTAGATTTCCAGAAACCAAAACAAATGTATTGCCAGTCAGGTTTGAGAACAGTATCAAGTGCAAAGCTGAGAGCAGAACTCTAGGGCTGGGGGTGTTTTAAAGGTCCAGCTTTATAAACCAGTGTTATCTCATCCTGGCTTTGTCAGAGTAATGAATTTTACCCAAATAACAAAATCCTGGTAGTGGCATTAGTTTGGTGTGGAGTTGGATAGACATTCTTTATTCAACAGAAATTCATACCTTGGATTTTTAACTCTTTCCTCTATTACCTCCAGATGTAGCAACGCTTTTCACACCTTGTGTCCTTATGTCTGAGTCCTCAGTGTATGTCAGTCAGGTGTGTGCATATTCTGTGTACAGGTAAAAGAAGTACATATCTGACAGTAATGACAAACAAAGGGTGGGGGTTGGGGAGAGGGAGAGGCATGGGGCAGGAGCTGGTATATCAGTCTAATATTAATGGCATGACTTCAGGAGGCTCACATTGCCTGAGAGAACTCAGAAGCCAATCTGGGCCTAAGATCTGATTGGTAGTTTTCTTGCAAAGGAGATAAACATGAAGTTCACCACTATGTAGGGAGGTAGTGCAAGAGCTAGAGCACAAACAGGCTTCAGTTTGCAGATTTAAGCAGAGCTTCTTACTTTAGTTGTAGCCACAACAGCCTCACAAAGAATCATAGAATGCATTGGGTTGGAAGGCACCTTGAAAGGTCACCTAGTCCAATCTCCCTGCAGTAAGCAGAGACGTCCCAAACTAGATCAGATTACTCAGAACTCCATCAAGGAGTGTCTCCAGGGATGGGGCCTCCACCACCTCTCTGGGCAACCTGTTCCAGTGTTCTACCATTCTCATAGTAAAGAACATCCATATAAAATTGCCCATTTCTGGCTGTATTTGTGTCTAAAGGCAGAACTTCTTTCATGGGAGCCTATAAATTCCATCAGATCAGAATTATATGCTATGTGTCCCTAGTATTTATCCATTTGGAGAGCTGAGCTCACTGCCCCAGCCCTGCCCACTGAATGTGTGCATTCTCTTAGGTGGTGTTCACAGGAACCCAGATAGTTTGGCTGGTTGTTCACATGCCATGAAAATCACCAGGGCAGTTTCCCTGCCTCTTTGTTTTCAGCCTGCTTGCAGATCCTGGCAAACACCACTGTGATAATTCCTTTTGATTTGCTAGCATGCAAGTTTATCCTTCTTCAGTTTGTGTGAAAATCAAGAGTGTTCTGCAATTGCAAAAGACTTTGGGTGAAATTCCCTCATGTTTATGTCTCAATCCAACATTTTGTCCTGCCCTGCTTCCTCTTCTTTTTATCCCAAATGTTGAAGGTGAGGCATGTGCCATAGGTAAGGTGAATCCTCTCTGCTTCCTCCACATAAATGGATACCAGGCAACTAGCATGCAGGGGCACTTACACAGCTCCTTTCCCACTGGGATGTGTCCTTTTCTGTGTCTCTATGTAGTGTCTGAAGCTGGAGGAGTTATTTGAAATCCAGATATAAAGAGCATATGTTCTAGAAAGATGAAAAGTGGCTATTCAATAGCTATGTATATATAATAAAGAGTACATATTCCCTTTCATGCAGGTTTAATCACTGTTATTTCATCATTATTTGGAATGAAACATCCTGCAGGGCAGTAGTAAGCTGGGACAAAAGTCAGCCCTGGCCATCGATATGAATGTGTGACTTCATTTATTGACTTCTTTCTAGCAGCTGTCGTAGAGATGCAGTGATCTAACTTATTGCCTCAGCTACTTTGTCTATGCTTTATCCTTGGTTTTATCTCTACTTTTTTGGCAGGATAGGATAGGATAGGATGGAATGGAATGGAATGGAATGGAATGGAATGGAATAGAATAGAATAGAATAGAATAGAATAGAATAGAATAGAATAGAATAGAATAGAATAGAATAGAATAGAATAGAATAGAATAGAATAGAATAGACCAGACCAGGTTGGAAGAGACCTTTGAGATCATCGAGTCCAACCTATCATCCAACACCATCTAATCTATTAAACCATGGCACCAAGCACCTCATCCAGTCGCTTCCTAAACACCTCCAGTGATGGTGACTCCACCACCTCCCCAGGCAGCCCATTCCAATGGCCAGCTACTCTTTCTATGAAGAACTTCTTCCTAACATCCAGCCTAAACCTCCCCTGGCACAGCTTGAGACTGTGTCCTCTTGTTCTGGTGCTGGTTGCCTGGGAGAAGAGACCAACCCCCACCTGGCTACAACCTCCCTTCAGGTAGTTGTAGAGAGCAATAAGGTCTGCCCTGAGCCTCCTCTTCTCCAGGCTAAGCAACCCCAGCTCCCTCAGCCTCTCCTCACAGGGCTCCTTGAAGAGCCAGGAAAGCTGAGTGGTGGAAACAGTGATAGGGAGCTGGAGGGAAAGTCTGATGAGGAGAAGCTGTGGGAGCTGGGGGTGTTTGGCCTGGAGATGGGGAGACTCAGGGGGGGACCTTATCACTCTCTACAGCTACCTAAAAGGAAGCCATAGTCAGGTGGGGGTCAGGCTCTTCTCCCAGGCAATTGGTGACAGGACTTGAGGCGTGGTGTGGAGCTGCGCCAGGAGAGGTTTAGGTTGGATATTAGAAAGCTCTTCCTCACAGACAGGCTGAGTAGGCAGTGGGATGGACTGCCCAGGGAGGTGGTGGAGTTGCCATTGCTGGAGGTCTTTAAGAAAAGCTTGGATGTGGCACTTGGTGGCATGATTTAGCTGATGGGATGGTGTCAGAACACAACAGAATTAACCAGGTTGGAAATGACCTTTGATATCATTGAATCCAACCTATTACCCAACATTAATACATACAAACTCTTCCTTTTGTAGAATTCCATAGAGCAGCCTAGACTGCCTTGCAGTCTAGTGTGAGGGGTGACAAATAAAATGTATTCCTCAGAGCTCAGGAACTCAAAATAGACGATTGTATCCTTCTGAAAGCCATTCCTTACAGCTGGAAATGATTGAGAAGTGTTTATTTATTCCAAAATTTCTGATTGTGGTGTAGTCACAGGCTGGACTTGACGATCTCAGAGGTCTTTTCCAGCCTCAGTAATTCTGTGGTTGTGTAAATGCTGATGTCCATAGCATTAGCACACACAGGTTTGTCTTCTTTGGAACCATGCACTTTGCCCATGACAAGGGATGCAATCTTATCAGAACATGCCTTGTCTTTTATCTTGGTATAAATAGGCATCTTGGGGCATGCAGGATACTGTCCTACATCCCTGGGTGTCTCCCATCCCCCTGCAGAGCTGGTAAAATGACATTCACTACTCCTTCCTTGGAAATGTGCAAAAAGGATTTCCATAGATAGTCTTTGGAGATTTCCTGTGTTCTCATGTGTGTAATAGGTTGGGTCAAGCCACAAAGAGGAGGGAGGAAAGAGCAGGATTTAATTTTATATGCACTCTCCTGTCATCACCATTGGAAAAATGGGGGGGGGGGGGGGGGGGTGGTGGAAGGAAATGGATGAAAAGAGGAATTATGCAATACAGGTGATGTCAGTTTTCAATTAGATTAAGATCCTAGGTTCTGATGCAGCAGCTGTAAGCCTTTGGTTGCAGGAGGGGTCATGGTAATAGAGCAAATTCCAAATGAGTGGTAGCAAATTGCCTGTGTGCCTGAATAGTTACTCCTAAAACCAGCAATAGTATCTTCAGCCTTTAAGCCAGCATGGTTTAAATGTATAACCCATAATTTATTCACTCTGGGCGGGGGGGGGGGGGGGGGTGGGTATCTGAATTGCACTAAGAAAAGTTGCCACAGCAAGAGTGTAAAGAAAGAAAGAAAGAATCATATTAAGATGCAGAATAATACTGAGTTATGAGGTTGTATTAAGTTATGAAGCTATAAAGTAGTACTGAGTCAGGGTGGTATATTAGGATCTCATTCCAAACCACTAGGAATGCAAAGGGTCCTGTTTTAAGCTATTGATTATCAGAAATTCTTCAAAGCACAGCCTCTTTAAAGGTTGTGAATTCCAGAGGAGGACATTTAGATTGCAGATCAGGTAACAAAGTGCCAAAATACAGGGGTTGAAGTGCCAGTTCCACCCTTTTCATTCATCATTATTGAGTAGCTTCAAATAGCTGTAAGTAATGAGCCAAAGCCTGGTCCCATTACAGCTAATTAAAGAAGAAAAGTTCAAGTGGGGAAAACTTGAGGTTTGTGTTTCATACAGACACAAAGAAGGGGGAGGAAAAGGGAGCATTGAGAGAGTTGGGGCTGTTCAGTCTGGAGAAGAGAAGGCTCTGAGGAGACCTCATTGTGACCTCCCAGTATCTGCAGGGGGCTCCAAGAAAGCTGGGGAGGGACTACTTAGGGAGTCAGGGAGTGATAGGACTGGGGGGAATGGAGCAAAACTAGAAATGGGGAGATTCAGATTGGATGTTAGGAAGAAGTTGTTCCCCATGAGGGTGGTGAGAGACTGGCACAGGTTGCCCAGGGAGGTGGTGGAAGCCTCATCCCTGGAGGGTTTTGCAGCCAGGCTGGATGTGGCTGTGAGCAACCTGCTGTAGTGTGAGGTGTCCCTGCCCATGGCAGGGGGGTTGGAACTGCATGATCTTTAAGGTCTCTTCAAACCCTGACAATTCTATGATTCTACTGGGGGAAAAAAAAAGTGGAAATTGTCAGCATTGCTTCTCCTGGGTTTCATTTTCCTGTCCTCATCTCCTGTTCCTAATTTCCCATTACAGCTTTTGGACACCTCGGTAAAAGTCTTCCAAGCCCTTTGTGATTCTGCTGGCCTAGGCAGAGCATATGCAGCTATAACCAAGATCCTGGTAAGGTAGGTGAGTGAGCACACCCTTGTCTGGCTGTCAGGGCAGATTCATTCAGCTGTGAAAGACTTAAATTGCTGGAGGTCTGTCACTTCCCATTACTGACTGCTTAAATTTTAAGTAGTGCCCTTCCTGCAGTAAGTGACCTCTTCATTGGAAGTTATTTTAGACTGGTACACATTTTTTTTAGAGGCTATAATCCAAGCTTTTCTTTACCTGTAAAGTACGGTTTGTCTTTCCCTCCTTCTTCCCCCCCTTCCCATTTTGGGGACTTGTACTTTTTTTTTCCCCCTTTCCACAAGTTTGTGAGGCTTATTTTGTAGGTTAAAAAACAAAACCAAACCCAAAGCAAAACAAACAACCAAACAACCACAAAACCAAACAAACCACCAGAAAACCTTGAAGCTTCAGTTGCTGTCTCTGTAAGACTTTTTTCCCTCACCTGAGTCTCCATTTATTGCACTCTTGGGAAGTTTTGGTCCATTGTCTTCGTGGGGTAATTTTGTAAGGTGGTCTCACAGATGGGGAAGACACCATTCCATAAACCCATTTATTCATTAGATAAGTAGAAATGGATACATATCATTATTATTTTTACTACATCCCAAACAGCAAAACCAGCAGGGTAGACTATAAAGTATCTGGTGAGACCTCATCTGGAGTACTGTGTCAAGTTCTGGAGCCATTCTTACGGGAAGGATCTGGAGGTGCTGGAAGGTGTCCAGAGAAGGGCCACGAGGATGAGCAGAGGGCTGGAGCACCTCTCCTATGAGGATAGACTAAGGGAGCTGGGGCTGTTCAGTCTGGCAAAGAGAAGGCTTCAAGGAGACCTACTTGTGGCCTTCCAGTATCTGAAGGGGGCTCCAAGAAAGCTGGGGAGGGACATTTTAGGGTGTCAGGGAGTGATAGGACTGGGGAGAATGTAAGAAAACTATGGGTAGATTCAAATTAGGTGTTAGGAAGAAGTTGTTCCCCATGAGGGTGGTGAGAGACTGGCACAGGTTGCCCAGGGAGGTGGTGGAAGCCTCACCCCTGGAGGTTTTTAATGCCAGTCTGGATGTGGCTGTGAGAAACCTGCTGTAGTATGAGGTGTCCCTGCCCATGGCAGAGGAGTTGGAACTAGCTGATCCTTGAGGTCCCTTCCAACCCTGACAATTCTATGATTCTAATGTGTACTGATTGCCTGATCACAGGTTAGGGGAAAGTGGCTGACTCCTCCCAAATTACTCCAAACTGTTCTATGGCTTTGGAATTGATCTTCTTTTTTTTTGTTTCTAAATCATTGCTGCAGATATTTCCACAAGACCATGGGAAACTGAAAGCCTCCATCACGTGCATTTAGGCATGTCATTTGCCAGGGAAAAATCCTGACATAATAGCATCATGTTCTTGACTTATTCTGCCAGTGTCCACCATGGTAATGACTTTCTCGTGGACACATGATTTATACATCCAATTCAATCACATGAGCAATCCTATAAAAGGTGCATATTTTCATAAAAGTCTAATAGGGGTAAAAAACCTCATAGGGCATTTTAGCATGAAACTGGAAAATGAGTTGCTGTAGCTATGTAATCTCTTCTGCTGAAGTCATCATAACTGTTCTGGGGGATCATGAATGACTATATCTGCAGGAAATTACTTTTTATGCTTTTAAGGAGGTGATGTCTAAGGAGATAGGGAGTATATGGAGGTGTAAAATAACATGTAGATTTTTGAAGGAACTATAAAATATTAGGCCTTTGAGGAGGAAAGACCTATTCATCATGTCATCAGGTCGTGGGCAGGATAAAGTGTTTCAGTAATCCTTCCAGCCTGCTTTAAATACCTCCAGCTGTAGTGCTGTTAGAAGTGCCTCCTTTGAAAAATGGCTCAAGTGTGCCAACCCATTGCCAGTTGGCAGAAGTGAAGTTCTAACAGTGAGGAGAGAGGGGGAAAGAAAAAAAACCACCTTTCTGATGTGTACCAAATTGATTTCTGTTTGCTTGAAAGAGGTTATATGCCCTAGCAATTTTCCTGTGTTCTATATGTGGAGCAGAGGCTTTTTTTTTTTCTTTTAATGTGAAATATATATATGTGGGGGGGGAGGAAAAAAAAAAAAAGGCCAAAAACCACATCAAAACATTTCTATTAATTCATGAAATTAGGAAAACCTTTTTACATTTTTCTCCTGTCACTGATTCCATTTGCTTTATTACTTTCAGCCTCTAGCCCACAAACTTGGTGGCACAATCAACAAACCCCTCAGTGGCTGTTTCATCTCTGCTCTATTTGATTTCTCCACTCTGAGTAAATGATTAAGTTTTCATGCATTGGTTCAACCAAAATCTATGTTCACTCAACCACATCCTTTATTGATTACTTCTACTGCAAACAGTAGGCCAAGTGTGATATACATAATTGGACAGTTGTCAGGGGAGGTGGGTGTTAACAGTCCTGTTTTCCCAGTTGGAAACTGGAATCACCTTGATACACAAATATTCTGCACTGTTTCATTCTCATTCCTTGGACCGAGGAGTCCTTTTCCTCCAGAATATATGTTTTTAACTCTCAAAGGCCTGGTTGAATGGATTTAATGATTATACCATATAATATGCTCTTCCAGTTGCACCTGTGCACTGCATATAGAAAACTAGAAAAACCTGGGATTAATATTTGTCTAACACTTTAACCTTGTCCTTTAACTTCTAGGAATCATATGCTGCCTTTCTGTGGGGAAACATTTGGTTTACTCTTCTTAGGGTGGGGGGGAAAAAAAAGCCAAACCAACCCAAAACATAGGGTTAATTAATTAATTAACTAATAACTACATAAATAAATACATATATAAATAAAATGCTTCTAATTCTACAATTTAGAAGCCTTCAGACATTTGGGAAACGTTTCCAGTGCAGTAGATCCAATATTCTCCTGGCATAAAGATGCTTAGATTAGGAAACTTTAGTAAAGGCAGCTCTGCTTATTGACAGCTAAGCCTCACAGCAGCATTCAGCTGAAGGTTTCAGGCATGTCAGTTTGCAGTGGTTTAGCCTCCTTTGGTAGCAGCCTAACTCATCTCAGCCACGGCCAGAATAATCACTGCAATAGTGCAGTACAGTGAGACTCAGGGGTGACCTTATTGCTCTCTACAACTACATTAAGGGAGGTTGTAGACAGGCAGATGTTGGTCTCTTCTCCCAGGCAGCCAGTACCAGAACAAGAGGACACAGTCTCAAGCTGTGCCAGGGGAGGTTTAGGTTGGATGTTAGGGAGAAGTTCTATACAGAGAGAGTGATTGCCCATTGGAATGGGCTGCCCGGGGAGGTGGTGGAGTCACCATCATGGGAGGTGTTCAGAAGAAGACTTGATAGGGTGCTTGGTGCCATGGGTTAGTTGTTTAGGTGGTGTTGGATTGGTTGATGGGTTTGACACGATGATCTTGAAGGTCTCTTCCAACCTGGTTTATTATTCTATTATTCTATGCTAAATACTTGCCTGTCCTTCAATGTCCTTGTTAGATGTGTTCTGAATTAGAGATATCTAAACACCACCAAAAAATGCATTTTATTGTATATATCCATGAGTAAATAATCAGATTTGCAGCTGTGCTTTGCTGTGTTTCCTCTTCCTGTTGCAGGCTCTACCCACTTAGAATCACTCTGGTAGCAATAACAGGGAGTTGCAGACTTCTGCCACATTTTGGAAGCACACATCCCTAATACAGTTTATCATCAAAGTCATAATGTAAATAACTTCCACTCAGTCACTTGCTGCAGGAATCACAGGGTCACAGAATGATAGGGGTTGGAAGGGACCTCAGGAGATCATAGAATTGGTGGGGTTGGAAGGGACCTCAAGGATCAACCAGCTCCAACCTCCTTGCCATGGGCAGGGACACCTCACACTACAGCAGGTTGCTCACAGCCACATCCAGCCTGGCTGCAGAAACCTCCAGGGATGAGGCTTTCACCACTTCCCTGGGCAACCTGGGCAAGGCTCTCACCACCCTCATGGGGAAGAATTTCTTCCTAACATGCAAGTTAGTTTTTTTCTATTCCCCTCCCACAAGTGCTGTCACTCCCTGACTCCCTAAAAAGTCCCTCCCCAGCTTTCTTGTAGCCCCCTTCAGATACTGCAAGGCCACAAGAAGGTCTCCTTTGAGCCTTCTCTTCTCCAGGCTGAACAGCCCCAACTCTCAGTCTGTCCTCATAGCAGGGCAGCTCCAGTCCTCTGCTCATCCTCATGGCCCTTCTCTGGACACCTTCCAGCACCTCCAGATCCTTCCTGTACTAGGGGCTCCAGAACTGGGCATGGACCAAGTCCAACCCCCTGCCAGAGCAGTGTCAGAGAATCTAACTTGAATGTAACTTGGAAGTGTTTCTAAATGATGAGAAAATGAATCACGGTTTTTTCTGAGCACTCAAAGGAACTTCTATTTCTGTTGAGCTTCTTAATTAAGAGTGAATTTTCTCTCTTGCTTGGTGGCTTGACATTTAGCGTGCTACATTCCTACGTTAGTGACTCAAGTTCATGGCTGATATTGAGGTCAGCTGCAGTAGCACTTCAGCCTTAAAGGGAAAAAGAGCTCAATGCCTCACTCACAAGCAAACCCAGATGTCTGTCTTCTATCTTGTAATCATAGTGCAGGGATCTTATATTGTTAATCTGACTGGCTTTATTAAAGGGGGAAAAAAAATAAGAGAGAGAAATCTGCAAATGTTATTGTCAAGGAACATTAACCAATTTTCAGCTCAGACTCAGCTGTGACCTCAGGTTGCTCTGATCTGCTGGGATTTGGGGGTGACACCTGCAATCCACAGTTTATAGGTTTGCCTGGGTGACTCGAGCAACCTTTGATGCACCCAGCCGAAGTGCAGGGCTGTGCTCACAGCAAGGCTGTCATCCCCAGCACCATTTTACAGAGCTGCTGCTGCACCATCAGGGCTCTAGAGCAAGGAATGGCAGCTCTGAAAGACAGAGGCACAGAAGAAAAAGTGTCACTGAAAAAATTAGCCTTCTTATCTCCTGCCTGTATTCTTTCAGGAGGTCTGTATTCTTTCACACTGTATTCTTTCAGGAGCCTGAGTCCAGAGAGTAGTGGTGAACGGTGTCACAGCCAGCTGGTGGCCAGGCACTAGTGGTGTCCCCCAGGAACCAGTTCTGGGCCCCATCCTCTTTAATATCTTCATTGATGATCTGGATGAGGGGATTGAGTCAGTCAGCAGTACATTTGCAGATGACACCAAGTTGGGAGCAAATGTTGATCAGTTAGAGGGTGGAAGGGCTCTGCAGAGGGACCTTGACAGGCTGGACAGACTGGCAGAGTCCAACAAGATGACATTTAACAAATCCAAGTGCCAGGTGCTGCACTTTGGCCACAACTTTGGCACTTTGTCAGTGCTACAGGCTGGGGTCGGAGTGGCTGGAGAGCTGCCAAACAGAAAGGGACCTGGGGGTGATGATTGACAGCCACCTAAACATGAGCCAGCAGTGTGCCCAGGTGGCCAGGAAGGCCAATGGCATCCTGGACTGCATCAAGAATGGTGTGGCCAGCAGGAGCAGGGAAGTCATTGCGCCCCTGTATTCTGCACTGGTTAGGTCACACCTTGAGTCCTGTGTCCAGCTCTGGGCTCCTCAGGTTAGGAAAGATGCTGAGATGCTGGAACGTGTCCAGAGAAAGGCAACAAAACTGGGGAGGGGTCTGGAGCACAGCCCTGTGAGGAGAGGCTGAGGGAGCTGGGATTGCCTAGCCTGGAGAAGAGGAGGCTCAGGGAAGACCTTATTGCTGTCTACAACTATCTGAAGGGAGGTTGTAGCCAGATGGGGTTGGTCTCTTCTCTCAGGCAACCAGAACAAGAGGACACAGTCTCAAGCTGCACCAGGGGAGGTTTGGGCTGGAGATGAGGAGAAGGTTCTTCCCAGAGAGAGTTGTTAGCCATTGGAATGTGCTGCCCAGGGAGGTGGTGGAGTCGCCATCCCTGGAGGTGTTCAAGAGGGGACTGGACGTGGCACTTGGTGCCATGGTTTAGTCATGAGGTTTGTGGTGACAGGTTGGACTTGATGATCTTTGAGGTCTCTTCCAACCTTGTTGATTCTGTGATTCTGTGAGATCCAGCTGCATTGAAAGAGTTATCAGCTGCTCAGTAGAAAAAAAATATTGCAGCAATGGAAAATCCAAAGGCCCTGTAAAATCTCCACCTGCAGTTTCATTCTTGGCTTTAAAATGTGACACAATATTCTGAAGAGTTTCATTTTCTTTCACTCAAAGGATCCCATTCTGACCCCGGAGGTTCTGTGTAGTCTAGAGAGTCTCATGGCTCTCAACACAGCTGGTGCCTAGACAAATGTCTTGGAAATAAAGTCCAGTCATGGATGAGTCATCACAAAGTAAAGTTAGCTCAGAACAGGGGGATAGATCTTAGGCATTTAGAGAAGCCCTTGGAGGGAATGTTTAATTTGGTCCCTGTCCTTTGCTTCAGCCAGGGAAAAGAGACTGAAACTGTGAAGTACTTGGAGGAGTTTATGAGGTATGCTGAGGATTCCCATCTAAACCAAAGCCTGGTGGATGCATGTGTGTTACTTGGCAATGTTTACAATGAAAGTGTAAGTACTACTTGTAGTAATGACTCAAACAATTGGGATTAGTTCATGGCAGAAAGTTGGGGCTGCATATGAGACAACCTAGGGGGACTTGATCTAGGTATTGTGTCTTACAAGAGTTATCCAGCTAGGAGGTACTGGTGACTAAATGTGCCTTCAGTTTTTGAGCAAGGTGACAATTTCACACCATGTTTAACTCCTCTGGTTTGGTTCTAGAATGGGTGAGTGAATAAGAACTCCAAATTCAGATTATGGCAAACTTGCAGCCATGGAAAATCTGCAGCCAGATCATCACTGGAGCTGTGTATGAAGTCATCAGTTAACTCAAAGGACATTTTGTTGTACAATAAGTTGATTTTTTGCCTTTTTTAGATGTGTGTATGCTATATTTCACACTAATTAACAGGTTTTAATCTTAGCTTGATTTCTTCTGTACATTCTCTCAGCCACATCTATGAAACAGGGGCTAGCAGCAACTAGCTTGGCAAAGGTCTGTGTTGGTAGTGAAAGGGCTTCTCTTCTGTATGGCTCCATCCACAGAATCACAGACAGCATTGAGTTGGAATGGACCCTCAAAAGTCATTTTGTCCCCTGCAGTCAGCAGGGACACCAACTAGAGCATGCTGCCCAGGAACACATCAACTCTGATCTTGAATGTCTCCAGGGAGAGTGCCTCAACCACCTCACTGGGCAACCTGTTCCAATATTTCACCACCCTCACTGTAAAGAACTTCTTCCTTATGCCCAACCTAAATTTACTCTGCTCCAGCTTCACACCATTGCCCTTCATCCTATCACTACAAGCCCTTCTAAACAGTCCTTCCCCGACCTTTCTGTAGGTCCTCTTCAGACAATGAGATGTTACTATAAGGTCTGCCCAGAGCCCTCTCTTCTCCAGGCTGAACAGCTCCAGTTCTTTAAGCCTATCTTCATGGGGCAGGCTGCCCAGGGGGGTTATGGAGTCTCCTTCTGTGGAGATATTCAAAACCCACTTGGATGTGTTCCTGTGTGACTTGCTCTAGGTGATTCTGCTCTGGCAGGGGGGTTGGACTGGCTGAGCTTTCCAGGTCCCTTCCAGCCCCTAACATTCTGTGATGATATGATACTGTGCTTAATTCTTCTAGTCCAAGCTTGAAGAATAATTAACTGCTTCTGCCACCATTGCTAACAATCAAGTCTATGAGAACTGATATTTCAGGAATTAACCTCTTTTTGGTCAAATTCTCTAAGCTCTCAAGTTCAAAATCCACTGCCTTGAACTGGGGTAGTGGTGTAGAAGAGAAAAAAATGTAGTGGCTTAATCTTATTACATCAAACATGTAATTTAAACATCCTCCTCCCCCCCAGAAAAAAAATCTCTTAGAGGTTTACAATGCCCTATTTTCTGTAACATTTTTCTGCAAGATCAGCAAAGTTTACCAAAACTGAGTCTAAATTACCATTTCCTCTCTTGGATCGCTGCCTGCACAGTGTCAGCTGTCATCGCTGGTGTTCTCTAAGTTAAGTCATCATTAAGGGGCTTTTATTCAACCCTGTACTTCCCTGTCCTTGTCATCAAATTAAAGATATCTCTATTTATATCCAGATCTATCCTTAGGGACCTTTAGTAAACCAGGGGCATAACTTTTACTGTTCTTCCCAAAGTCACTTTGACCAAATTCCCTTTGATCTGTCCGTGTTGTTGCTGTCTCTTTACAGATCTGTCACCTCACTGTTCCATCACCATCACTGTCTGTCTTTAATGCTCTACACTCACCATACTAAATTAGGACCTTTCTTCCCACAGAGGTGTTCAATTTAGTGAAACAATGGCAATAATTTCTACCTGTATTAGCTGGAACTGGCATTAATATTCAGCATCAAAGGATCACAGAATGTTATGGGTTGGAAGGGACCTCCAGAGATCATCAAGTCCAACCTCCTGCCAAAGCAGGACCATAGAATCCAGCACAGGTCACACAGGAATGCATCCAGATGGGATCTTGAAAGTCTCCAGAGAAGGAGACTCCACAACCTCTCTGGGCAGCCTGTTCCAGTGCTCTGTGAACCTCACAGGGAAGAAGTTCCTTCTCATGTTGAGGTGGAACCTCTTATGCTGGAGTTTATATCATTACCCCTTGTCCTATCCCAGGGTGCAACTGAGCAGAGCCTGTCCCCTCCCTCTTGACCCCCAGCCTTCAGATATTTATAGACATTTATTAAATCCCCTCTCCATCTTCTCTTCTCCAGGCTAACCAGCCCCAGGGCTCTCAGCCTTTCCTCACAGGGTAGTGCTCCAGTCCCTTCATCATCCTTGTAGCTCTCCATTGGACTTTCTCAAGTAGATTCCTGTTCCTCTTGGACTTGGGAGCCCAAAACTGATTGCAATATCCCACGTGGGGCCTCACCAGGGCAGAGTAGAGGGGGCGATGAACCTCCCTGGATCTGCTGGATGCACTCCTCTCAATGCACCCCAGGATCCCATTTGCCTTCTTGGCCACCAGGGCACATTGCTTTCCCATGTAGAACTTGCTATCCATCAGCACTCCCAGATTTGTATCTTCAAAATCGACAAAGACAACCCAAAAAGCAATTCAGTTCCTGAGGAAGGTGTAAGCAGGGATTTTAGAGGCTAGGAAACAGCAAGGGAAGGCAATTTGCTTAACACTATGCCACGAGTCATTCTGTGGGCTGGCCTCTCAGCCACACCTCTCAGATACCAGAGGGGCAGGCTGTAATGTCAAGGTAAACTACAGGTGACTACAAGTAGCTGTTCCAATCCTTTTCTGCTCTTTCTTTTCTTTGCCAGGGGAAAGGCAAGGAAGCTTCCAAGTGTTTCGAACAGGCTCGCGAGGCAGCCAAAACTTTAGACGATTTGCCCTTAATGGATGAAGTGAAGGCTTACTGTGGCATTGCAAAGGCTCACGAGCTAAGAGTGGCATTTAACAGCCATATAGAAGCAGAAGATCCCCTCAGCCTCAGGTACCTGCTGGCATGGAAGGAGAACAGAAGTGACATGTGCACTGACCCTCTCACAGTCGGTAAGACGTTGGTTATGAAACACATTAGAGCTGCGTTGTCCTCTGTGGTTAAGTCGTTTTCCTTGTCGAGTTTTACTGCATTATTTCCTGGGTCTCATCCTTGGGTTGGGTTCACTCCTTTGTGTGCTTATTTCAGAGGCTGGATTAAAGGGGTTTAACTGCAACACAGCAGAAAGAAACAGGTGAAAGCCAGGGATAGTAACTTGCATCATTTTTTTCAGTGCTGTTTCCCAGCAGGTCTCAGTTATGGTTGTGGTCGTTTTAGGCAATGCCTTTAAATTTCTTTTCACAGTTCTTGAACACAAAAGAAGTAAAATGCAAACAAATCTCTATTGGGTGCAAAATAGGAATACAAAGATACTTCTGAACAATCCCCATTGGAGAGATATCTACCATAAGGTTGATTGCACCAAATCAATTTCTTCTTCTCTTCTCGCTTCTTTGCTCTGGAGAGAACCCAACTTGCTTCTGCTTGACTGTGGCTGCACTGTTTTGGTGTTAACATTCCTCTGCTGTTTGTTAATTGTAAACATTAGGAAGAAGTTTTTCACCATGAGGGTGGTGGCACAGGTTGCCCAGGGAGGTGGTGGAAGCCCCATCCCTGGAGGTTTTTACGGCCAGGCTGGATGTGACTGTGAGCAACCTGCTGTAGTGTGAGGTGTCCCTGCCCATGGCAGGGGGCTTGGAACTAGATGATCCTTGAGGTCCCTTCCAACCCTATCAATTCTATGATATGTAAATAGTATATATTTTGTACACATGCATTGCATTCCATTGTAGATTGTAGTTTTGCCTGCCAATACAGTTTTCATTTGCTTCCAGCTGGGCTGGACTGGCAAAGTTAATTGGGGGGGAGGTGAAATTTCAACCCACCACATATGAGCAAACAGCAATGTCTTGATTTAGTCAAATATCATTGTTTTAGTCTTCAAAGAAAGGTAATAATATTAATCTTCAATTGCAGTCAGTTTTTCAAGTGCACTCCAAAAATAAGCTCCCTGTTACTAAAAGCAAAGAGTCATTTCTGCTTGACATAGTGGACACAGTGCTGAATTCAGAAGAACAGACTGGTTTATTTTTGGCATCTTTGTATCTGACATTGGAGGGGAAGGGAAAGAAAAGGGAAGAAAACAAACAGCTACAGCTCTATGATTTCTTCACTGTGTTTCCTTGTCTCAGGTAAAGGGTAGAGTAGGGTGGAATGGAATGGAATGGAATGGAATGGAATGGAATGGAATGGAATAGAATGGAATAGAATAGAATAGAATAGAATAGAATAGAATAGAATAGAATAGAATAGAATAGAATAGAATAGAATAGAATAGAATAGAATAGAATAGAATAGAATAGAATTAACCAGGTTGGAAGAGGCCATTGAGATCATTGCATCCAACCTTTCACCCAACACCATCTAATCTACTAAACCATAGCACCAAGCACCCCATCCAGTCTCTTCCTAAACACCTCCAGAAAGAGTAGAGAAGGACTTTGTATGGAGGAGCCTTCTTTCATTATGGATTAAATTCTCTTTCCTTTCTTTTCCCCCCATGCTATATACTAATACAGGACAAACTGAATTATGCATTACCTCCAACTGTTGGTAGCATTAAACTGTGTTATATTGAGGAAGACAAAGGAATAACTCCTCTCCGTCTTTGAACTTTCCTCTCTGCATTCCTTTGGAGAGTGTGAATCTGGAGTACAGTGGAAATAAATGATACCTGGGGCAAACTCAGAGCTATTCTGTCCAAATTCTCTCACTTACACTTTCACAGTATCACAGTATCACCAAGGTTGGAAGAGACCTCAAAGATCACCGAGTCCAACCTGTCACCACAGACCTCATGCCTAGACCATGACACCAAGTGCCACGTCCAATCCCCTCTTCAAGGACAAAGAGCTTCTTGTCTGCTGGGTGTTTTTTTTTTGTGGGTTGGTTGTTTTTTTTTCCCTTTCATAGAATTGGAACAATTAAGTAGAATTTCAATTGTGAGTTTTATATGTAAAAAATAAGTGGTTAATACCCTGGCAATTGAAGATTGTTAGTGGCTTAACATGAGCCAGGATACCAGAGGCAACACTAGAAGCAGCTGAGAATTATGGAAGCACATGTGTTGGCATACTGAAGAGATAACAAAGGAGGTAGCACTCTGGTTAGAGTTGCAGCAATGGGAACAGGGTGGTTCTTTCTCAGTGACAACACTTTTCTTTGTCAGTGACTCCATATGTTTATGAATTTTGCCTCCACAAAGTGAATATCTAGCACACTGCCAGGTTTTGGTGGCTCACAGAGTTAACTGGGTACATTGTCTCCTGCAAGGGACAGTAAGTTGCTAGACCTACGGTGCAGGTGCCAGGAATTCCAACAGAAATTGTCCAAACCTCCAATGTCAATTGATTTTTATATGCATCTCCTGTGAGGATCTTTAGCTGTAGCATATAAAGAGGAGGCCAACATAAATCAGTAACAGTCACTAAAAAGGGGGAACCTCAAAGAGATAGGATGATCTTTGTATCTTCACCTGGATCTTTTTAGTCTGGAGAAGATGGAGAGGGGATTTAATGAATGTTTATAAATCTCTGAGGGCTGGGGGTCAAGAGGGAGGGGATAGGCTCTGCTCAGTTGTACTCTGGCATAGGACAAGGGGTAATGGAAATAAACTACAGCACAGGAGGTTCCACCTCAACATGAGGAGGAACTTCTTCACTGTGAGGGTCACAGACCACTGAGACAGTCTGCCCAGAGAGGTTGTGGAGTCTCCTTCTCTGGAGACTTTCAAGATCCCATCTCGATGCATTCCTGTGTGACCTGTGCTGGATTCTATGGTCCTGCTCTGGCAGGGGGTTGGACTCGATAATCTCTGGAGGTCCCTTCCAACCCATAACATCCTGTGAGCCTGTGAACATCTGTTTCCCTTCTTGCACCTAAAGAGGTTTTCAACTTTTATACATCACTTTCTGGAAGCAGTTGTGAAACTCATTTGTATCCTGAAATGCTATGTGCCCCTTTAAGCTCAGGCTTCGTGCTCCTCTTTAACAGTACTTCAGGGATAAAAAGAGTGTGATCAGAAAAGCCCTTGATGTGCTGGCAAGCGTGGTACCAGAAACAAGTTTTGCCTGCTGAGATTCACTTCCTTCTGTATTTCTGCCTAGTTTACCCTCTGTTACTTTCAGTATTACAGTTTTCATTTTAGTTCCAGTTAACTCCAGGAACCCTGTGGCTACTGCATATTTAGCAGCTCTTCCAGTTCAATATCAATCTTCTCATTAGTGCTCCATGCTTACTCTCATGATACCCAGATTACATCCAGGAAAACATAGTGTCACACTGTCAGCACAATCTGTAACATTCCTCACGTTCCCTGTGCCAAATCTCTCATTAGTACTGGCATTACATTTTTAATATCTTTGTCTGGCAAAACATGACCTGGCACCAATTCAGCGCTAGGATTCACCAGCTTTGAGTTGCAGGTACAGCCTTTATCCTGCCTTCCAGGAGAGTGCCTGTGCCTCCTATGATGAACTCATCACTTTGGAAGTTCCTGCTGGGATAATAGAGCAGTACTTCTAGCCCTTTCAAACAGCTCAGCGTTGATAATCTCCTAGATTTTTCTCAGCCTTTTGGAGGGAGAACCGGATAAAGACAAAGGTACAATGATAGGTCTTAATCCACAGGGGACCTTAGTGGAAGGAAGAAGGAAGGTGATAAGTTTTCATTTCTAACTGCTCTGACTGAATAATTTTTCTGTGACCCCCCCAAAAAAGAATAATAAATAAGAGTAGTTTCTGTGTTCTTAGGCAAAAGCAATACTTAGGCTAGCAGAGGAGCAATGACATTTAAATTAAAGTACTGCCATGTACCTTATGTCTTTCAACCAAGGCTTATTTTCTCGATCAATCATTTCAATAACCAGGCAGGGAGAGCCATTAATTACTCAGTTTACCTCAACATTTATTAATCAAGTGGAGGTTTTGGCCAAAGTTCTCCTGGACAAAAGGGCTTGTCAGAAAGCAGCCTTTATAAATGCAAAGGGGAGCGTCTCTATCTGCTGCCTGTGCCTCTGTCACCTGACTGCATTTACTGGGGAGTTATTTATGCTGTTGTGAGATGCCACTGCAAGAGCAAATGCTTTTGTATTGATCTTCTTTTTATGTTTAGTCAAACACATGAAAAACAAAAAAGAATTATCAGCAGAATCAGTAGGCAAAAGGCTCACAACTCCATGCTAAAGCTTCAAAAGGAACCCAAGGCATGGCTAACCCTGTCTGATGAGCAAAGATTTCAAAGCTCTTTCAGTGGATAATCTCCTGACTTGCCACCCTCTAGAAGGGAGAGGAAGAATTAAAGGTGCTGAGGGCAGAAAACCTTTTAGATCAGATTTTGGATATTGATTCCATGAGATATTGAGCAGGAGTTGTGTTTTCAGTGAGTCTCGTAGCTCTCTGGCCAGTTGATGGCATCTGGCTGGGCTGTGCCTCAGCCAAAGACCTTGGGTGATTGAAATCAGCTAACCACTTCTTAAGAGGAGACTTACAATGTATTGTTTACTTAGAATGTATAGCAACTACATGAAGGGAGGCTGTAGACAGATGGGGGCTGGTCTTTTCTCCCAGGCAACCAGCACCAGAACAAGAGGACACAGTCTCAAGCTGTGCCAGGGGAAGTTTAGACTGGAGGTTAGGCAGTAATTCTTCATAGAGAGAGTGATTGCCCATTGGAATGTGCTTCCCAGGGCGGTGGTGGAATCACCATCACTGGAGGTGTTTAGGAGAAGACTTGATGGGGTGCTTGTGCCATGGTTGAGTTGATTAGATGGTGTTGGGTGATAGGCTGGATGCAATGATCTTCCAGTCTGGTCTATCCTATCCTATCCTGTCCTATCCTATCCTATCCTATCCTATCCTATCCTATCCTATCCTATCCTATCCTATCCTATCCTATCCTATCCTATCCTATCCTATCCTATCCTATCCTATCCTATCCTATTCAGTGTATTGTTTTCCACACACTAAAAAGCTTTCAGTTGTTTTCTTGAGAAATGCTATGAGCTTTGGACCACACTTTAGATTTGCATTTCTTGACTTGAGAGACCTCTGCAGAATTGTCACATTTTACCATACATTTTCTGTGTTTGTTTTATTGACTTCTGTTTTCCCCCTAATAGCTCCAAGTGCAGCATAAATCATTGTCCTACCATTACCGTCCAATCTTACAACCAGTAGAATTATCTTATATTATCAACTCCTCATGATCAGGACCACTCCTAGGATGTCACACCTGAGCAGCCTTCAACGTGCTTGACAATGCTAAATACATCAGTTAAAACTATAGGCTGGAAAATACAACCCAAATAGCTTTTGTTCTTCCTCCCAAACATAGAATCATAGAATTGTCAGGGCTGGAAGGGACCTCAAGGATCAGCCAGTTCCAAGCCCCCTGCCATGGGCAGGGACACCTCACACTACAGCAGGTTGCTCACAGCCACATCCAGACTGGCTGCAAAACCCTCCAGGGATGAGGCTTCCACCACCTCCCTGGGCAACCTGTGCCAGTCTCTCACCACCCTCATGGGGAACAACTTCTTCCTAACATCCAATCTGAATCTACCCATTTCTAGTTTTATTCCATTCCCCCTAGTCCTATCCCTCCCTGACACCCTAAGTAGTCCCTCACCAGCTTTCTTGTAGCCCCCTTCAAGTACTGGAAGGCCCCAGGAAGGTCTCCTCAGTGCCTTCTCTTCTCCAGACTGAACAGCCCCAACTCCCTCAGTCTGTCCTCATAGGAGAGGAGCTCCAGCCCTCTGATCATCCTCGTGGCCCTTCTCTGGACACATTCCAGCAACATAGAGTCTCTTGGGATTCTTTCTCCCGCTTCCTCTCGTATAGGTGTATGGAACGGTGCATCCCATAATGTCCACGTGTCCTTTTTGTTGTGTGAAAAGCTAAATTGTCATCCTATCAACTTAAATGGTGTTTAAAGCTCTTCAAGGTGTTTTATAGTCATTTTCCTGTAGCTGTGGCTAACACAAAAGTGGTCATGTGCTGAGGAGCAGAGATCTTGCCAGGTGCTTTTTAGGCCGACCTCCCGCGTGACTTTTGTCATTCACCAGTAAAAGGATTATCCCTAAAGAATGGTAAAGTCAGAAGTGAGATATGAGATCACAGATTACACTAAACAAATTCTGTTAGCATTTATCTACTGTGACTTCCCACAGCCCTGTAATTTATGGGCCATTTTGGCAACAGTGTCCAGCAGGAGAGCAGCCTGCTTCAGAAGGTGATAAACTGCTTTTTGACTGTCTCTTCTTTCCCAGCTACACTCGTTCCAGGAAAACTTCTACCATTACAAATCTTGTCTTCCCTCCATTCATAAATTATGCCTGTGACCTCAAATGCATGCTAAATAAAACTGTTATGCCATGGCACTGCACCCAGAGTGCTTGACTAGTACTTTAGCAAATCAAAGCCAGTCTGCATCAGAAGCATGCCCCTTGTATTCGCCCAGTAAATGGTCATCAGTGGCAGCAGGCTTTTTGATCTCCAAACCTTAAAGGGAGGGAAAAGCGCTTTGTGCAAATGCACTATCCAGGTGGGTTTTGTTTTCTTTCTTTTTTTTCTTCCCTGTTAATTCTTCTACAGTATTCCTTAGATTGTTGGATATTGCTAGGCAAGGTCAAACCTAGGCCAGGTCCGTGGATCAGCAGCAGCAAATTAGAGAGGAAGTTTGGTAGGAATGTTCTAATATTCAAGCATGTGTTAGGAGAAGATTCTCTGTGGTGTTTTCCCAAAGCTGGCAGTCCTGGTATGTCTAAGTGGTGTTATGACTTCCAAAAGTTCACTACCATCCTGTCCAATTTGATTAGGAGTGTTCTTGTCATCTACACTCATAAAACAACATCTTAACCAGAGGAAAATGTGGATCTCATCTACATCTCTTTTTTCCCTTCCATCTGATACTTTATGTGGAAACATCTAAATCTCACCATGCATTTGCTTCAGACACATCCTGTGCTAAACATTGTTGGCATCCAGCTGTGTTTTCTCAGGCAAGCTTTCTAGATCAGCAGAAAATGCTTCCCTAAATAAGGTGAATTGTTCTTTCTTGTGGAAAAAAAAATGTTGGAAGCGGTGTTCAAACTGCAGTCTATTGTCAGACCCTTTAGTGTAGCTTTATGCACTGAACTAGCATGGCTTTGTGCACTGCACTGTCAGTTCTACCAACAGTGGAATTCACAGAATCACAGAATCACCAAGGTTGGAGGAGACCTCAAAGATCATCAAGTCCAACCTGTCACCCAAGACCTCATGACTAGACCATGGCACCAAATGCCACGTCCAATCCCCTCTTGAACACCTCCAGGGATGGTGATTCCACCACCTCCCTGGGCAGCACATTCCAATGGCTAACAACTCTTTTCCTCACCTCGAGCCTAAACTTCCCCTGGTGCAGCTTGAGTCTGTGTCCTCTTGTTCTGGTGCTGGTTGCCTGGGAGAAAAGACCAACCCCATTCCTGGCTACAACCTCCCTTCAGGGAGTTGTAGAGAGCAATAAGGTCTTCCCTGAGTCTCCTCTTCTCCAGGCTAAGCAACCCCAGCTCCCTCAGCCTCTCCTCACAAGGCTGTACTCCAAACCCCTCTCCAGCTTTGTTGCCCTTCTCTGGACTCCTTCCAGCATCTCAACATCTTTCCTAAATTGAGGGGCCCAGAACTGGACACAGGACTCCAGGTGTGGCCTAACCAGTGCAGTGTAGAGGGGCACAATGACTTCCCTGCTCCTGCTGGCCACACTATTCTTGATGCAGGCTAGGATGCCATTGGCCATCTTGGCCATAATGTTTAGGCAGCTGTCAATCAGCACCCCCAGGTCCCTTTCTGTTTGGCAGCTCTCCAGCCACTCCGACCCCAGCCTGTAGCTCTGCCTGGGGTTGTTGTGGCCAAAGTGCAGCACCCAGCACTTGGATTTGTTAAATGTCATCTTGTTGGACTCTGCCAGTCTGTCCAGCTTTTCAAGGCCCCTCCAGGTCAGAAGCTCAGTCCTGCTCTGATTCTGTAGGACACTTAAATAGTGCAAAAGGAATTTAAGCACTTGCCCAACCACCTTAGGTCACAGGATCACAGCATATTAGGGGCTGGAAGGGACCTGGAAAGCTCATCCAGCTAAAAATCCCCTGCCAGAGCAGGCTCACCCACAGCAGATCACCCAGGAACACATCCAGACAGGTCTTGGATATCTCCAGAGAGGGAGACTCCCCCACCCCCCTGGGCAGCTTGTTCCACTTCCGGAGAAATCCTTGATTTGAGGACACCTAAGAAGCTTTAGGTTTGCCTGCAGTCCAGAGAATAAGAAATGCATTGACAAAGAAGAGTCACAAAGCAGAACAGCTGGCAGCTGCTGTGCTCTGGCAGTCCCCTGATGGTTGCAGGGTCAAAGGAGGAATAACCAGTTGGCATACATTGAAGTGGCCCAAGGGCTTCTCCACATGTGCCCATCACAGGCCCCTTCGCTGCATACAGGAGCAGAGAGATGTCTCTGGTGGTTTTATACTCTTGTTCTCAAAAGGTAAAATTGATCCACAGAAAGAGCCAAAGAGCAGGCTTTCATGTTTTTGTTTGATATTGAGAAGGTTGCTGTCATTTAGACTTCATAAAGAACCTTTTATCGGTGCTGTTTGCAAACGCGCCAACTGAGAAAGATTGACCCCAGACCTACATGAAAACTGTTTTCTGCAGCAAACCCTTCCTTACCAAAAGCTCCCCAACAATCCCTGGATTCAGAAAATCAAAGCCAAGACAAAGCAGCTGTATTCAGTGCTTACTTTCTGTAACAGAACCCTGAGGTCATCTCTGGAGTCGCAGCCAGTGTATCAAACACCTTCCTCCTTGGTCTCCCAAGCCAGCTTTCTTTTCTGCCTCTTTGAGAGGTTGTGTTTTGTTTCTGAGATGCTTTTCCTTGCCTAGACATATGCTTTGATGTTCCTCTTATGTTAAAGTTACAAATTGCTGTGTTTGTTAAGACTCTGTTGTCTGAGGACAGTCCAGATTTATATGATTAACATTTAGAACCAGCAGCCAATCTGTTTCAAAAAACACAGTATTGTAGTATAGTGTCACAGTATCAGTCAGGGTTGGAAGGGACCACAAGGATCAGCTAGTTCCAACCCCCCTGCTATGGGCAGGGACACCCCACACTAGAGCAGCCTGGCCAGAGCCTCATCCAGCCTGGGCTTAAACACCTCCAGGGATGGGGCCTCAACCACCTCCCTGGACAACCCATTCCAGGGCTTCACCACTCTCATGGGGAAGAACTTCTTCCTCACCTCCAGCCTGAATCTCCCCACCTCCAGCTTCATTCCATTCCCCCTAGTCCTATCACTCCCTGAGATCCTCAAAAGTCCTTCCCCAGCCTTCTTGTAGCCCCCTTCAGGTACTGGAAGGCCACAATGAAGTCACCTTGGAGCCTCCTCCAGACTGAACAGCCCCAACTCCTTCAGTCTGTCCTCACAGGAGAGGTGCTCCAGCCCTCTGATCATCCTCGTGGCCCTTCTCTGGACACCTTCCAGCACTTCCAGATCCCTCTTGTCATAGGGGCTCCAGAACTGGAGGCAGTACTCCAGGTGGGGTCTCACCAGAGCAGAGTAGAGGGGGAGAATCACCTCCCTTGACCTGCTGGCCACACTCCTCTTGATGCAGCCCAGGATCTGATTGGCTTTCTGGGCTGCAAGTGCACACTGAGAGCTCCTATTGAGCTTCTTGTCCACCAGCACCCCCAAGTCTCTCTCCTCAGGGCTGCTTTCCAGCCAGTCACTGCCCAGCCTGGATTTGTGCCTGGGATTGCCTCCACCCAGCTGCAGAACCCTGCACTTGGTCTTGTTGAACCTCCTGAGGTTGGCTTGTGCCCACCTCTCCAGCCTGCCCAGGTCCCTCTGGATGGCCTCCCTTCCCTCCAGCCTGTCTGCTGCACCACACAGCTTGGTGTGATCAGCAAACTTGCTGAGGGTGCACTCAGTGCCACTGTCCATGGCACCCACAAAGATGTTGAACAAGCCTGGTCCCAGGACTGATCCCTGAGGGACTCTGCTTGTCCCTGGCCTCCACTGGGACATGGACCCAGTGACAGCCACTCTTTGGGTGCAGCCATCAAAGCCAGTTCTTTATCCACCATATCCCCATACCTCTTTATCCATACCTCCACAGTTAATACATTTACAGTGCCATCTTTCTTGTGCCTCCAAATCCACCTCTTTTTGTTTTCTGTAATCATCAGGAATATTTTGGGGATTTTCATTTTTTAATGGTTTTTAAGGCACTTGCTGTCTTTTGTTTCTTCTCCTTTCCCATCTGTTCTGTGCCCTACTTCTCTTTTGTTTTCTCTCTCATTCTTTGCTTTTACCTTGTAAATTCTTCTCTCCCCCATGTTGGCTCTACACCATCCCAATCCCCACTTTATATGTTTCCAGTCATTGCTTAATGGGTGTAAGTCAGTCACCTCTGCACCCAGTAGCTAGCATCTCAATCTATAGTTTCTTAGGTATTTCTTTTGTGCTTGTAGTAGAATCACTGGGGGGGGGGGGGTGTTAAGAGTGGTGTTTTGTCTCTTTTATACTTAATGTTTTGCCACTGTTCTTCATGCTCTGTTTTTATGACATTGTGATCAGAGAATGCACTGGGGGGGAGGGGAGGGGGGGAAACAGACTTCATGTTGAATATCTTGGCAAGATGGCTCATAGAAAGTTGTAAAGTATCAAAACAACCTTAAAAGAGGTCTTTATCACCTGTGTGAATGGATTGACTAAGTTCAAGTATACAATTAGGTGATTAATTAGCTGGAAGATCCAAATGCATGCTTAAGTAGATGACCGTGCCCCCAGGCTCATCTACTTGTTTCCACTCACTCTGTTAAGCATTGAATATTATCTGTGATGCAGACTGTTGCCATTTAAGGGCTCATACAAGACATGCCACAGAGCCAAAGAATTGCATAGAGTAGAGTAGAGTAGAGTAGAGTAGAATAGAATAGAATAGAATAGAATAGAATAGAATAGAATAGAATAGAATAGAATAGAATAGAATAGAATAGACCAGACCAGGTTGGAAAACACCTTCAAGATCATTGTGTCCAACCTATCATCCAACACTATCTAATCAACTAAACCATGGCACCAAGCACCCCAGCCAGTCTCCTCCTAAACACCTCCAGTGATGGTGACTCTACCACATCCCTGGGAACCCTTTCCAATGGCCAATCTTTCTTTCTGGGAAGAATCTCTTCGTAACATCCAGCCTAAACATCCCCGGGTGCAGCTTGAGACTGTGTCCTCTTGTTCTGGTGCTGGGTGCTTGGGAGAAGAGACCAACCCCCTCCCAGCTACAACCTCCCTTCAGGGAGTTGTAGACAGCAATAAGGTCTCCTGAGCCTCCTCTTCTCCAGGCTAAGCAACCCCTGTTCCCTCAGCCTCTCCTCACAGGGCTGTGCTCCAATGCCCTCCCCAGCTTTGTTGCCCTTCTCTGGACACCTTCCAGCATCTCAACATCTTTCCTAAACTGAGGGTTGGTAGATCTGGGCTATCCATTGACTTGTTATCCTGAGTGCAGAACTTGCAAGCCTGTGTTTACCTTATGCTCTTGTTCTCCTGATGGAAAATATTTCCTCAGGGTGATGTGGAGCCCAGAAGCTTTTTTTGATTCCAGAAGCTTTCAGTGTGCTGCACAGCATCTTGAGATATCTGTTTCCCTGAGCTATCTGATATGTCTCAGATAACCTGAGATATCTGCTTCATCACTGGTACCTTTAACTCAGTTTTGAGAGCAATTGTAAAGCAAATTTTGCTGTATTTTGTTGGTATTCATACAAGTCTGAACAGTTACACTGCAGAAATTGAGGTGAAACATCGACAATTTTGAACACTGGGAAATCAACTGATATATTTTAGAATAGAATAAACCTTTATTTTAGAATAGAATAAACCAAACCAGGTTGGAAGAGACCTTCAAGATCATCGTGTCAAACCCATCAACCAATCCAACCCACCCAAACAGCTAACCCATGGCACCAAGCACCCCATCAAGTCTCCTCCTAAACACCTCCAATGACAGCGACTCCACCACCTCCCCAGGCAGCACATTCCAATGGGCAATCACTCTCTCTGTATAGAACTTCTTCCTAGCATCCAACCTGAACCTCCCCTGGCGCAGCCTGAGACTGTGTCCTCTTGTTCTGGTACTGGCTGCCTGGGAGAAGAGACCAACCTCTGCCTGTCTACAACCTCCCTTCAGGTAGTTGTAGAGAGCAATAAGGTCACCCCTGAGTCTCCTCTTCTCCAGGCTGAGCAACCCCAGCTCCCTCAGTCTTTCCTCATAGGGCTGTGTTCCAAGCCCCTCACCAACTTTGTTGCCCTTCTCTGGACTCGTTCCAGCAAGTCAACATCCTTCCTAAACTGAGGGACCCAGAACTGGACACAGGACTCGAGGTGTGGCCTAACCAGTGCAGTGTACAGAGGCAGAATGACCTCCCTGCTCCTGCTGGCCACACTGTTCCTGATGCAGGCCAGGATGCCATTGGCCCTCTTGGCTGCCTGGGCACACTGCAGGCTCATGTTCAGCCTGCCATTGATCAGTACCCCCAGGTCCCTCTCTACCTGGCTGCTCTCAGCCACTCTGACCCCAGCCTGTAGCACTGCATGGGGTTGTATTAGAGGATAACTGGGCTTGTGGTCTTGCCACCTCTTATCTCCTTTGAAATGACTCACTGCTTACATAGGTTTAATGCAACACTTCAGCTGCTGTATTAAAACTGTTAGTAAAGACTCCCACAAGCGAGCTGTGATGAGCAGAGAAAGATGGCTCAGGCTAATGACTTTGAAATTTGATTTGGATCAATTCAATTTGAGCTGAGTTCAACATAAAATAGTTTGGTGAGTCTTTGATGATCTCAGTGCAGCTCTGTATTAGCTGTTGGGAAGGTGGGGGCGCATTTGGTGTGAGTGTACACACTTACAGACAGGGAGAAACTGTGTGGCAAAAAAAGAGCAAACATGCTAAAACCTGTGGACCAAATACTGCCCACAAAACCTTGCTGATGTGAGGGTAGGCTGCAGAAGTGAAACTGAGCAGAAAATGTCTCTTTTATTTATTTTTTTTTCTGGGATGTGTCATTACAAACTTCTAGGGAAGCAGTTAAAATAATTGGGAAAGCTGCCAGGTATCATATTTGTGCTGGGGAACATAAGGGCAACAAAGCTGGAGAGGGATTTGGAGCACAAGCCCTATGAGGAGAGGCTGAGGGAGCTGGGATTGCTTAGACTGGAGAATAGGAGGCTCAGGGGAGATCTTATTGCTCTCTCCAACTCCCTGAAGGGAGGCTGCAGCCAGGTGGGGGTTGGTCTCTTCTCCCAGGCACCCAACACCAGAAAAAGAGGACACAGTCTCAAGCTGCACCAGGGGAAGTTTAGGCTAGATGTCAGGAAGAAGTTCTTCCCAGAAAGAGAGATTGGCCATTGGAATGTGCTGCCCAGGGAGGTGGTGGAGTCACCATCACTGGAGGTGTCTAGGAAGAGACTGGCTGGGGCACTTGGTGCCATGGTTTAGTTGGATAGATGGTGTTGGATGGTAGGTTAGACTCCATGATCTCAAAGGTCTTTTCTAACTTGGTTGATCCTATCCTATCCTATCCTATCCTATCCTATCCTATCCTATCCTATCCTATCCTATCCTATCCTATCCTATCCTATCCTATCCTATCCTATCCTATCCTATCCTATCCTATCCTATCCTATCCTATCCTATGAGGTCAGGAGGAAGTTTTACACAGAGAGAGTGATTGCCCATTGGAATGGACTGCCCGGGGAGGTGCTGGAGTTGCCGTCACTGGAGGTGTTCAGGAGGAGACTTGACAGGGTGCTTGGTTACATGGGTTAGTTGATTAGGTGGTGTTGGGTGATAGGTTGGACTTGATGATCTTGAAGGTCTCTTCCAACCTGGTCTGGTCTATTCTATTCTATTCTATTCTATTCTATTCTATTCTATTCTATTCTATTCTATTCTATTCTATTCTATTCTATTCTATTCTATTCTATTCTATCCTACTCTACTCTACTCTACCCTATCCTATCCTATCCTATCCTACTCTACTCTATTCTATTCTGTCCTATCCTGTCCTATCCTATCCCCTAGGTAAGAGGGGGGTTCTGATTAATGTTATTTCAATAAATAGATTTTAGCATATTGTATTTTGTGCTTCTAAAGAGTGTCACTTGAGGATTTGTGGTGAGCAGCAGTGGAAAATACATTGCTGGGAAAGGTACTACTTGGTCACCACTGTTTATGGTGAGTGAATCATATAGTAGTAGGCTTAAGGAGTGATCATGAAATTAGAATTCAGGGGAAAAAATGGGAATAAATCTGACACATCCATAGGAAAATACAGGGTTAAAGTGGACTATATTTTAAGCAGTGTTCAGTTGACTTGCTGTGCGGGGAGAGACTGAGCAGTCCTGGCTAATGACTTGTAGGTACTGAATCCTCAGGTCTCTCAGGTGGTTTCACTCGACCAGTTTCAGCAGAATGATGAAAAGGTTGAGATAAAATAAACTGACAGTTGCTACTCATCGCAGGCAGCAAGCTGTACCCTGGCAGATGAGACCCTGGGAGCCCTCTTTTTTAAACAAAGGCTTTCACTGCAGTGAGCAATGAACTCCACACAAAAAGCGAAAAGAAGAGAGAGATTGGCAGCTGGTGACCGACACGAGGAGGGAAAGGAGGGAAACTGAGAAACACAGCAATTGTGGGCTAATTAGAAGCCATTCCCACCTACTTAATACCAACCCATTAAGCAGAAAACACTTTTCATCTTCCTCTGGCTGCTGCACATGACATTATACTCCAATCAATACCCTCCCACTGGCTGCCCCACTGCCCACAAATGAATACATTGCAGTTCAAGAATGCGGTAATTGAGTTGGGGCAGTGAAACTGCAGCTCGCAGTCGAGATCTCGCTCCGCAGATACTAATGCAATGTTTGTGAAGCTCGGATAAAGAAATCAAATCCCTGTATTGACAGCTGTCAACAACCGGCAAAGGGACAAATTCAGCAATGAATCCACTTTAACCTTTGATTGAGGAGACAGTGAGTGTGTATTCTCAGGGTGATCTGGGGGTTTTTCCAGTCGAGGAAGAGGGGTAGGGGTTTGGCACCTAGATTTTTTTTGTGCCAGGGTATTTTGAACTCTGATCTGAAATATATATACTTGAAGGGGAAAAAAATCAATATATATATACACACACATATATTGATATACATATACACATATATTAATATATATATACTCATACACACGTCATTATGTGCATGCAACAATACCTTTGTGTATCAATACATCTCACAGGCTTCCCAATTTTCTGGAAGGTTTTGAGATAGCCCTAAACTTTTAGCAGCACATAGAGATTATTATTATTATTATTATTATTATTATTATTATTATTATTATTATTATTATTATTATTATTATTATTATTATTATTATTATTATTATTATTATTATTATTTAGTGTGTTATTATTTTACTTTGTTATTGTTTTGATATTATTTGGTTTGTTATTAAATATTATTATAGCTTTTATTCTGTATTCTATAGTTTTATATTTTATTATTTTATTATTATTGCTTTATTATTACTTTTTATTATTACTTTTTATTTATTATTACTTTTAATTTATTATTACTTTTTTATTTATTATTACTTTTTATTATTACTTTTTATTTATTGTTATTTTTATTATTACTTTTTATTATTACTTTTTTATTTATTAATATTTTTATTTATTATTACTTTTATTTATTATTACTTTTTATTTATTATTACTTTTATTTATTATTACTTTTAATTTATTATTACTTTTTATTTATTATTACTTTTTTATTTATTATTACTTTTAATTTATTATTACTTTTTTATTTATTATTACTTTTTTATTTATTATTACTTTTTATTTATCATTACTTTTTTATTTATCATTACTTCATTATTAGATAAGTTTTGTTCTTATTATTAATTGGGGGGGTGGCTATGCATACTCAGGCTTCCTTTTTCTTTTCACCACTTCAAATCCTACTATGACTTCAGGGACTCCCTTTATAATGCACATCCAGGATCTTACATTTCAGTCCTTAGGATCTTACATTTAAGTTGTACATTTAGATTCTTGCAACATTCTTTTTTTTTTCCTCTCTCTCTCTTTTCCTTCTTCTTTTTTTTTTCCCCCTGAATTAAATCCCTTGTTCCCTGAGCCATCTGGAGTTGGTAATGCTATGCACAGTCTGCAGCATAAAGTAACACTGTGCAGGATGCAGTTTAATTCCTTCATCATGCCAGTTTTGTCACCACAGACTCAAAACCACGGGATGCTGTTGCTCCTTGGTTAGACCGAAGACACCAGTGCAAGCCTTTTTGGAAGTGCTGGAAGGAGGTTCCAATGCAACACATGAGCTCTCTCCATCCCTTTCAATTCCAAAGTGAATTCAGCCTCAGTTCAGGAACTTCAGTTCCTCACAGTGCAAGTCTGAAGCTATCTTTTTGGTGCAGATAAATTGTGCGCTGTAACGTCTGGTACTTGCAGGAAGAGACTCCCATCCTGCATGCTGCTCATGGTCATGATCCCATTGTGGCATCTGCAGGATGGC
This sequence comes from Melanerpes formicivorus, assembly GCF_026170545.1. NCBI lineage: Eukaryota > Metazoa > Chordata > Aves > Piciformes > Picidae > Melanerpes > Melanerpes formicivorus. Next base: position 10,634,472 of record NW_027142379.1, on the reverse strand, counting down.
ATTTCTTCAGATGCTGTTTGCTAAACACAGAACATTCCCTACACAGCTCTACAGTGTGCTGTTAGCTTGCCTAGCTGAGCTTTCAACCCTTGACTTAGACATTATGCCTGTGCAATAACTTAACCCCCTGCTTGGGGCTCTCCCAGTTTAGAAGCTTATCTACAGCTGAGTAAGAGTAGTTAAAGCTGAGCGGAGCCTGTAGGGCTGGCACAGTAGGCAAATGTTTTGCATCATTTGAAATTGCAAGCCACAACAACAACAAACTGCTATTATGTTGCCTCTTTCCACTTGTATTATAATATTCTAATCTTATTAGTGTAACTGTCATTAATTTTCACTCAATTCATTTGTTTCCCAGTATTGCAAAGCAGCTTTCAGCCACTCTTTTTGTGTATGCTCCCTGGGTTGTTTTTGATGCATGATAATGACAGTGTTAGAAAAGGATTTGTCCTCAGTACAGTCTGTAACGAGGAAAGAATCATTTTCTGATGGAGAAAGCTGGAATCATCACAGCTTGTGAAGATGCAAATACCCAGGACACAGGAGCTGAATGTGATAAGGCATGGAGACAGAGGTTTTATTTACTTAGAGAGACTTGGGTAGGGGAATCGAAGCTAGGTTCAGATTCTACATAGGGACAACCTGCTTTAAAATAAAGTCTGGCCTCTAACATTTGTTTCTGTAGAGTATGGAGCTTTGATTCATTTAAACACAGAGATTTACAAGTTCGGTCTTGCTTTGACTAGATGCCAGTTAGAAGGATCAGAGAGGCAGGCTAGGGGAAATGCAAAGAGCAGTTGGCAGTCTTTCTGTTTCTCAGTGCCAAAGCCTGTGGGGTTAATTTGAAGATACTCAAATCACCTTGGCAGCATCATCTCTGGTCTTTTCCAGAACTGTGGAATTTAATGAGCCAGGACAATAAACATAGGACCATCGAAAAACAGCTATGGAAGGGACTTCAAGAAGTCATCTACTCCAGCCCAAATGTAGCAGCAACTCCATTTATGTAATTTCTAAGAAACAAGGTTGTCTTGACTCTGCTTGAGAAATATTTGGCAATGAACATTCCACCAACTTATGGACAATCTGTTCTAAAGGGTAAAATGATTCAGGAAAAGGGGGGAAAAAACCTAGAAAGTTTTTGCTTTATGTCTGAAGTTGTCTGTAATTCAAACTCTGTATCTATTCTATCCAGTGAGGCCTTTGAATTCCTTCCTTTCAACTTTGCAGTAACCTTGGAGAAAGGAATTCTCTGACAGATGCAAGGGTTTAGAAGAAAATTTTAGTGTGATTTCTGAAGGATTACTTAGTCTAAATATTAATCAGATACAATGCAATGTAGTTTCTTCTTATGAACACAGCTGATTAGAACAGAATAGAGTAGAACAGAATAGAGTAGAACAGAATAGAGTAGAAACGAGTAGAAAAGAATAGAATGGAATGGAATGGAATGGAATGGAATGGAATGGAATGGAATAGAATAGAATAGAATAGAATAGAATAGAATAGAATAGAATAGAATAGAATAGAATAGAATAGAATAGAATAGAATAGAATAGAATAGAATAGAATAGAATAGAATAGAATAGAATTAACCAGGTTGGAAGAGACCTTTGAGATCATCAAGTCCAACCTATCACCCAACACCATCTAATCAACTCAACCATGGCACCAAGCACCCCATCCAGTCTCTTCCTAAACACCTCCAGTGACGGTGACTCCACCACCTCCCTGGGCAGCCTGTTCCAATGGCCAATCACTCTTTTCCTTCATCACTTGATGAAGGGAGGTAGGAAGAAGCCAGGATCCTGTTTCCTTTTTGTTTATTTTCCAGTATGTTGCCCTGTAGGACTAGCCCCACACCACCCAGATGAGCACAGTGGATTGGTATCCACTCCTAAAGGGCAGGAAGAACAAGGGCTTCACCAGCAAGAAACAGACCAATGCAGAGGGAAAGGTTGCTGCTTATTCTTAAGTGGTCTCTCTCTAAGTGCTGGGAAGCTTTGTTATTCAAAGTCTGTTGCATAATTCAGGACTCTCTTCCTTACATAAGTTTCTAAAGCAGGAAAGCAGCTAGATTTCTGAATTCATCTTATTGAGTTAATCCACTCATGCTTCAGCTTCTACTAGAGATGTGACTGAACTCAGATGAAATGCTTTACATCCCTGTTTATGATTGAGGGTGTTTCTTCTAGAGACCCAATAGTGCGCTCTGAAGGGTCTCTTTATCCATTCTAGACTGTTTTGATACTCCAAAACCCAGACTCAGATTTTTTTTCTTCAAGTTTAGAGCTCTGTAATTAAATCCATACCCTCAAATAAATAAAATTCCACTACTGCTGTGTGCCTTCACAACTCTCCATTCTCACAGTACTGAGCCCCACTCCAACAGGCTTTTGTAAAGAGAAATTGATATATTTACAAGTCAAATGCTTCATCTCCTGAGCTCTTATCAAATGCATTTATTCCCTTTTCATCAGTTCTTTTTTTTCCCCCTTCCCATGGCAATTTAACCAAGGCTCTTTTATTTTTGGTCTTTTTATCTGATCTTGGAGCCCTTCTAATATATTAGCAGTAGTAGTATCAGTATTATGACTGGTGACACATGGGTTTGATGGGTGGACCACTAGATGGATAAGGAACTGGCTTGATGGCCGCACCCAAAGAGTGGCTGTCAATGGCTCCATGTCCCAGTGGAGGCCAGGGACAAGCGGAGTCCCTCAGGGATCAGTCCTGGACCTGTCTTGTTCAACATCTTTGTCAGTGCCATGGACAGTGGCATTGAGTGCACCCTCAGCAAGTTTGCTGATGACACCAAGCTGTGTGGTGCAGCAGACAGGCTGGAGGGAAGGGATCCATCCAGAGGGACCTTGATAGGCTGGAGAGGTGGGCACAAGCCAACCTCATGAAGTTCAATAAGAGCAAGTGCAGGGTCCTGCATCTGGGTCGAGGCAATCCCAGGCACAAATCCAGGCTGGGCAGTGACTGGCTGGAAAGTAGCCCTGAGGAGAGAGACTTGGGGGTGCTGGTGGACAAAAAGCTCAACAGGAGCTCTCAGTGTGCACTTGCAGCCCGCAAAGCCAATCAGATCCTGGGCTGCAGCAGGAGAAGTGTGGCTAGCAGGTCGAGGGAGGTGATCCTCCCCCTCTACTCAGCCCTGGTGAGACCCCACCTGGAGTACTGTGTCCAGTTTTAGAGCCCCTATTACAAGAGGGATGTGGAGGTGCTGGAAGGTGTCCAGAGAAGGGCCACAAGGATGAGCAGAGGGCTGGAGCACCTCTTCTATGAGGACAGACTGAAGGAGTTGGGGCTGTTCAGTCTGGAGAAGAGAAGGCTCCGAGGTGACCTCATTGTGGCCTTCCAGTATCTGAAGGGGGCCTACAGGAAGGCTGGGGAAGGACTTCTCAGGATCTCAGGTAGTGACAGGACTAGGGGGAATGGAATGAAGCTGGAGGTGGGGAGATTCAGGCTGGATGTGAGGAGGAGGTTCTTCACCGTGAGAGTGGTGAAGCCCTGGAATGGGTCGTCCAGGGAGGTGGTTGAGGCCCCGTCCCTGGAGGTGTTTAAGACCAGGCTGGATGAGGCTCTGGGCAGCCTGCTCTAGTGTGGGGTGTCCCTGCCCATGGCAGGGGGGTTGGAACTAGATGATCCTTGTGGTCCCTTCCAACCCTGAATGAAACTATGAAACTATGAAACTATAAATGTAGTAGTAGTAGTGTATTATTATTGATGTTAGGCTGGATGTTAGGAAGAAGTTCTTTTTAGGCTGGGTGTTAGGAAGTTCTTCATAGAAAGAGAGATTGGCCATTGGAATGTGCTGCCCAGGGAGGTGGTGGAGTAACCATCACTGGAGGTGTTTAGGAATAGACTGGATGGGGTGCTTGGTGCCATGGTTTTGTTGATTAGATGGTGTTGGATGATAGGTTAGATTCGATGGTCCCAAAGGTCTTTTCCAGCCTGGTCTAGTCTGTTCCATTCCATTCCATTCCATTCCATTCCATTCCATTCCATTCCATTCCATTCCATTCCATTCCATTCCATTCCATTCCATTATTATTGATGGGTTATTGTTATTATTATTAATGATGGGTTGTTGTTATTGTTGTCATTATGATTCTATCTTATTTTTACTTACTCTGCTTTATCTGCAGTAGTTCCTCAGCTCCAGGTTTTCAAGTCAATTTCTTTTCTGAATCTCAATCCTCTCTCTTTCTAACCAAAGATTTAACCACAGATGCTTCCATTAGTAAGAAGTTCCTGCAGGGAAGCTCCTCCCTAAGTTAGAAGCTGTCAAGGCTGTTGTTTTGCATAGAACTCATTCATGGAAACGAGTCTGAGGCTCTATTTGTCTTCTGCAGAAGTTATAACTAAAGGAAGAGAGTACAAAAAGCATCAGTCTTCGAATAGATCAAATGATCAATACATTCCCCTCAGACTGCACACAGCAAGCATTCTGCTCAAGGAGATATGGCTTCAGGAAAATGGCTTCATCATAGTTGAAAAGAAAAGGGTATCCTGTGGAAGCAGTTATGGCCAGGCAGCTAGCTGGCCTTCCATACATTCTTGCACACCAGGTGAAACAGAGCTGTGTTTGATGTTCTCTTATGAATTTCAGCCACCTCACTCTGCTGTGAATGCTCCAGGTTGAAAGACAGAGCCTCTCTGGAGAAGAGGGATGTTTCTTGCCAAGCACTGCAGAGACACATACTAGGTTGTGCTTTTGTGTAGAGCTGACACCGTGTTTGGGGGATTTAAGAGAAGAGGGTTTCCAATAGAAACAAAGAAGAACACTCTCCAATCAAACTAATTCTGTGATATTATTGTCAGGCTTAAAATGAGACATGTTGTCCATTATTGATTTCCATAACCTTGAGCTTTGTGTTCAGGTTCTCATAACCATTGAATGTTCAGTGCCTTTCTAGCTGCAACCATTTTCAAGGATGCATGTCTGGGACCTGCTGCTGCCCAGCACAAACAGCCACTTTTAATTTAGGTGGAAACAGTTTTTCCTGATCTTGTAATTTCTGTGCACATGGAACTTTGTGGTCTAAGGAGGCTGCTGCATTTTATTTAGACTAGAATGAGGCTTCCTATGTGCCTGAGAATCCCACACTCCATGGATAAGAAAAGGGCTTAAGTCCTTCTGAAGTAATCATTATTTAGAAAGAAGACAGAAGGATTGTGCTCTACAGCTTCCTGGAAACACATGAAAGCAGCTTCCCTCCATCAGTCCTTCACGACTTCACTTCTCCATTTTGAGTTTTAGCCAACTTTTTTTCATGTTAGAAGTCAGATTAGCAAATAATTATTAATAGAATTGCAGCAATAATAATAATAATAATAATAATAATAATAATAATAATAAATAATTAATAATTAATAATAATAATAATAATAATAATAATAATAAAGCTGTGCCAGGGGAAGTTTAGGCTGGAGGTGAGGAGAAAGTTCTTCATGGAGATAGTCGTTTGCCATTGGAGTGGGCTGTCAGGGGAGGTGGTGGAGTCCCCATCCCTGGAGGTGCTCAAGAGGGGATTGATGCCATGGTCTAGTCATGAGCTCTGTGGTGACAGGTTGGACTCGATGATCTTTGAGGTCTCTTCCAACCTTGGTGATACTGTGATACTGTGAAAATTGACTCTTAGCACACCCCCCAGATGAAGCCACAGTGGCTCAGTCTCAGCAGCTGGCTGGAAGGGTTGGGTTTAGCTGGCTGCTGATGTCTCTGCGTGGTGTACCTCCAGTGGTGCGCTTCTCTGTGTTGGCACAGTGTGAGACAGAAGTGAGCAACACTCCCCTGTTGCAGAGTCACTCTTTCTTCCTCGTTTTCCTGTCACATTAGCAGCACTTGAAGCAGAAAGACTTGCAACTACAAAGTGTGCTTTTAAAAAAATCAGTCTCAACCAAACCTGCAGCCACTAATGGTAATTTTTTGTTTAGGTATTGCATGTCACTACAAGGAAACTTTGAACGTTTCTGAACCTTCAGTAGTGATCTTCCTGTAAACATAAACTCCTTTTGCATGTAGCCTTGAAGTAATTCAGGACTGCCTGGCTTTATTATGCTCACTGGGGGGATAATTGCTGCTCATATTTATAGCTGTTTTCACACACAAAATTCCTGTTGCAAGCTCAGCCTTGTCTGCTTCAAGTGCAGTTTTATGCAGGAATGGTTGCAAGCTTGTACCTGAAAGTGTGATCTACCTTGAGAACCAGAGAAGAGAATAGAATAGGAATAGAATAGAATAGAATAGAATAGAATAGAATAGAATAGAATAGAATAGAATAGAATAGAATAGAATAGAATAGAATAGAATAGAAGTTGAATTGACCAGGTTGGAAAGGACCTTTGAGATCATCAAGTCCAACCTATCATGCAACACCATCTAATCAACTAAAACATGGCACCAAGTGCCTCATCCAGGCTCTTCTTAAACACCTCCAGAAGCTTTGAAGCAGTTTAAGACATTACATGTGGTTATGACCTGTCCAAAGTATAGAGTTATAGAATAGGCCTACAGTGACAGGTCAAAAGGAAATGGTTTTAAGATGGAGAAGAGCAGATTTAGATTGGATGTTAGGAAGAAGTTCTTCACTATGAGGATGGTGGAACACTGGAACAGGTTGCCCAGGGAGGTGGTTGAGGCTCCTTCCCTGGAGATGTTCAAGGCAAGGCTCAACCAGGCTCTGGGCAGCCTGATCTAGTTGGGGATGTCCCTGCTGACTGTGGGGAGGTCGGACTGGAGGAGCTTTGGAGGTCCCTTCCAGCCTGGACCATTCTATGGTTCAACAGACCAGGCTGTTCAAAGCCTTTCCTTTTGAAAACCACCATTTTTATTAATCATTGTCAAAAATAAGCTCTTTAATTGGAAAAGTGTTTCTTAAAGAACAGCACAGTCTCTTGGAGGGCAAAGTCGAGAGTTTTAACACAGAGTATTGCTCTGAGGGGAGTGTTCATAGAATCATAGCATTGTTAAGGTTGGAAGGGACCTCGAGGATCAGCCAGTTCCAACCCACTGCCACAGGCAGGGGCACCTCACACTAGAGCAGGTTGCTCACAGCCACATCCAGCCTGGTGTTAAAAACTTCCAGGGATGAGTCTTCTACCACCTCCCTGGGCAACCACTTCCAGTCTCTCACCACCCTCATGGGGAACAACTTCTTCCTAACATCCAATCTGAATCTACCCACTTCTATTTTCTTCCCCATTCCCCCCAGTTCTATCACTCCCCGACACCCTAAAAAGTCCCTCCCTGACACCCTAAAAAGTCCCTCCTCAGCTTTCTTGTAGGCCCCCTTAAGATACTGGAAGGCCACCAGAAGGTCTCCTCAGAGCCTTCTCTAAACTGATCAGCCCCAACTCCCTCAGTCTGTACTCATAAGAGAGCAGCTCCAGCCCTCTGCTTATCCTCGTGGTCCTTCTCTGGACACTTTCCAGCACCTCCAGATCCTTCCTGTACTAGGGGCTCCAGAACTGGATGCAGTACTCCAGGTGGGGTCTCACCAGAGCAGAGTAGAGGGAGAGAATCACCTCCTTTGAGCTGCTGGCTATAGCTGTGTTGATACTTTTAGGTTAACTTTTCAGGTAATTTATGTAGGGGGAGAAAAACAACCCACAAACAAACAAACAGCTTAGTGCTGGGTTTGTCCCTAATTAGATGAAACTGATGCTCTTTCACACAGGTGCTTTATTTAGCAGGATGTGAAACATGAGAAAAGAGATAATGTAACTGGAAGCTGAACAAGAAGGTCCCCAAGTGCAGGAGGCTTTACAAGTAGCCTGATCTTAATCTGGGTGGCACTCACAGCACAGTCAATTTCCATTCAGAAACGGCTCTGCATCATTTGGCTGCAAATATTTTTGCTGTGGCAAAATTAAGGAATTGAGTAAGCACCCCAGGTGACTGAATTAGTCCTTACACCACCCTACCACAGAAACATGGGCACAAGCCTTTAGAGGCCACTTTGTTTCCCCTACTTTTATTTGAACTTACTATGAGCTTTGTGATGGACTCTAGCATGAACATAATTTGCTGATGACACCAAACTGGAAGGAGTGGCTGACACCCCAGTAGGCTGTGCTGCCATCCTGTGAGACCTGAGCAGGCTGGAGAATTAGGCAAGAGAGGAACCTCATGAAGTCCAGGCTGGCCAAGTGTAGAGTTCTGCCCCTGGGGAGGAATATTCCCCCAGCACCAGTACAGCTGAGAGGTTGACCTGCTGGAAAGCAGCTCTGCAGAGAAAAGCCTGGGAGTGCTGGTGGACAAGTTCAGCATATGAATGGTCTTCACCCTCATGGTCAGGAAGGCTAATGGTCTCCTGGGAGGCATGAAGGCATCTTGGGAGATGCTTGTGTGACCAGCAGGTCAAGAGAGGTTCTCCTCCCCCTCTATTCTGCCCTGCTGAGGCCACATGTGAAGTATTGTGTCCAGTTGTGTACTGGAGAAGAGGAGGTTCAGGGGAGACCTTGTTGCAATCTACAACTACCTGAATGGTCTCCCAGGCAACCTGTGACAGAACAGGAGGACATAGTCTCAAGCTGCACCAGTGGAGGTTTAGGCTGGATGTTAGGAAGAAATTCTTCACAGAAAGAGAGATTGGCCATTAGAAAGGGTGCCCAGGGAGGTGGTGGAGTCACCATCACTGGAAGTGTTTAAAAAGAGGCTGGATGAGGCACTTGGTGCCATGGTTTAGTTGATTAGATGTTGTTGGTTGGACTTGATCTCAAAGGTCTTTTCCAACCTGGTTTATTCTGTATTCTGTATTCAGTTCTGGGCTTCCCAGTTCAAGAGGGACAGGGAACTACTGGAGAGAGTCTGGTGGAGCATCTCTCTTATGAGGAGAAGCTGAGAGACCTGGGGCTGCTTAGCCTGAAGAGCAGCCTGAGAGGGTATCTGATCAATGCTCATCAATAGGTAGCTAAAGGGTGGAGGTCAGGAGGATGCAGCTAGTCTCTTTTCAGTGGTGGACAGTGATAGCACAAGAGGCAGTGGGTACAAATTGGAATCCAGGAGGTTTCAAGATGTGGCCCTTACTGCCGTCAGGGGGAAGGAAATGTTGCTCTCTTTGCTGATGCCCCATCAGTGCCCTGGCCAGCAATGCCACGCAGGATGCTATGCACAGGCAAACTCCTTTCTAGCACCGACGCACAACTGATATTTCCAATACCCCTCTCATCGCCGCCTCTGGCCGTTTTGTTTGCAAGAGGTGATCTAGGGGCAAAGACGACCCTGGGGGCAGGGGTGGAGGTGGGGGAGTTGCAGTCGTGCCAGGCCTTGGGTTTAGCCTCTAGAGGGAGCGCTCTGATCCCTCTTGGTGCCACAACAATTTGCTGTGACAACCAGCAGGCACCGGCTCTCATCTTACTGCAAACCCTTCCGTGTAGCCTTCAGAGGTGGAACCTGCCTCTCTGCTCGCTGAATCGGGCGTTAGGTGTTCAATCAGCATTCAGATTTATGCTTCAGATGCTCATGAAAGAGGAGGCTCTCCTTCATGTGCCTTGTCACTGGTGCTGCTTGCATCTGGATCTTTCCTTTATATATGTTTGGAGTCATTTTTGTAAAATATTAACACAAGCAGCCTACAAATCTGTGGAAATACTGAAATCAGAAGAATTAAGAGGTTGGCAATAAAAGGTTTTATTTTGCCTTTTGACTTCCTTATAAATCCTTCTTTTTATCTTTTTTTTTTTCCTTTATTTCTTTCCCTTTTTCTTTTATTTTTTTCTTTATTTTCTTTTTCTTTGTTTCTTTCTTTTCTTTTTGCTTTTTTTTATTTTTCTTTTCCTCTTTTTTCTTTTTCCTTTCTCTTTTTTCTTTTTCCTTTCTCTTTTTTCTTTTTTTTTCTCTTTTTTCTTTTTTCCTTTTTCTTTTTATTTTTTCTTGTTTCTTTTTTCTTGTTTCTTTTTCCCTTTTTTCTTCTTTTTTCTTTTTTCTTTCTTCTTTTTTCTTTCTTCTTTTTTCTTTTTTCCTTTCTTCTTTTTTCTTTTTTTTCTTTATTCTTTCTTTTTTCTTTTTCCTTTTTCCTTTTTTCTTTTTCCTGTTTTCTTTTCCTTTTTTCTTTTTTCTTTTTCCTTTTTTCTTTTTTCCTTTTTCCTTTTTTCTTTTTCTTTTTTCTTTTTTCTTTTTCCTTTTTTTCCCTTTTTCTTTTTTCTTTCTCTTTTTTCTTCCTTCTCTTTTCCTTTTCCTTTTTTTCTTTTTCTTTCTTCTCTTTTTTCTTTTTCTTTTTTTTCTTTTTTCTTTATTCTTTTCTCTTTTTCTTTTTTTTCTTTTTTCCTTTCTTTATTCTTTTCTATTTTTTCTTTTTTTTTTTTTCTTTTCTTTTTTCTTTTCTTTATTCTTTTCTCTTTTTCTTTTTTTTTTCTTTTCTTTGTTTTTCCCTTTTTCTTGAATGTGAAAAGTGTCTTCAGGAACACAGCTTCTCGTTTCCCTGTGATGTATGCGTGCTTCAAAACACAGCCTAAATTTGCTCACAGAAAATCCCAGTCAGGATCCAGTAATACAGTTGCCTTCAAGAGGAGAGAATAAAAGGCTTGCATTACTCCATCTGATTCAAAACAATAGCTTAATTGGGCAGGAAAATGCGGTAATCAGATGATAAAGATACGAAGTCAAGGGCATGATATGCCTGAAAACAAGCATTTTCCTGCCTAAAATTAGGCAAAGTTAATAGGTTAAATTTTGTTTATTGAATAAGAGAGCCCAAAGTTGATTGATATAGTAATTTCAGGGTTTGCTATGGCAAATATTTAGCTCATTATCAGTTTTAATAGCGTTTTGCTGAACAAGCCTCTCCTTGACACGCAGAAAATACTATTAAATTTCCCCCGCACAGATACATTGTTATGACACGCAATAACTACTTGAATATAAAGGGGATTAATAATTTAAAAGGTGTTAACAAATTAGGGCCATCATTAAAAATAGACTTTGAACCATTTTGTAGAAAAATCAGATTGAGGTAATGCTCTGCTCTTATGATAAAGAATTACAGCATTAATTCTGCAAAGTGAACTTATTGCTCCTATTCGTCTCCAAAACCCTGGAGCATTAACAGACAGGAAGAATGAAATGATCACTGCATTTTTTTTTTTCCCCCTCCTTCCCAGGCACAACAGCTCTAATATTTCCATCACAGTTTCACGGCTCAGCTTGCATGGTTGTGCTAGAGGAAAGAGCCCATAAGCGTCACGCTTCCCTTTGTTTTGTTTTTTGCTGCTCTTATGAAACAGGGGCGAGTTGTTGGGCTTTTTCTTCTTCTTTTTTTTTCTTCCCAGACAGTTTATATTAATACACTGAGAATTTTGCTTGTACAGCATCTGTGCAGAACATAAAGCAAACATTTCCTCAGCGTAGAAGCTGTTATGTTCTCGGTTTTGTGGGTTGTGGGTTGGTTGGTTTTTTTTGAGATGTAATCCTCAGGTTTTGTAATCCTCTTGCATTTTGATTTTTCCTTTCTTGCAACAACTGATGACCAGAAGCATTTCGAGGTTGAATTCTTCTTGATTTGCAAATTATTCATTTATTTTCTTTCCAGTTGGGGATAAACAGAAATGAGATCACTTTGGAAGCCTTTTCCTTCTCTATTTCATACTGAATCCATGAAACACCCAGAAAAAAATGGGTCCTTTCCCTTTCCCTTTCCCTTTCCCTTTCCCTTTCCCTTTCCCTTTCCCTTTCCCTTTCCCTTTCCCTTTCCCTTTCCCTTTCCCTTTCCCTTTCCCTTTCCCTTTCCCTTTCCCTTTCCCTTTCCCTTTCCCTTTCCCTCTCCCTTCCCCTCTCCCTTCCCCTCTCCCTTCCCCTCTCCCTTTCCCTTCCCCTCTCCCTCTCCCTCTCCCTTCCCCTCTCCCTCTCCCTCTCCCTTCCCCTCTCCCTTCCCCTCTCCCTCTCCCTCTCCCTCTCCCTCTCCCTCTCCCTCTCCCTCTCCCTCTCCCTCTCCCTCTCCCTCTCCCTCTCCCTCTCCCTCTCCCTCTCCCTCTTCCTCTCCCTTCCCCTCTCCCTCTCCCTTTCCCTTTCTTTTTCCCTCTCCCTCTCCCTCTCCCTCTCCCTCTCCCTCTCCCTCTCCCTCTCCCTCTCCCTCTCCCTCTCCCTCTCCCTCTCCCTCTCCCTCTCCCTCTCCCTCCCCCTCCCCCTCTCCCTCCCCCTCTCCCTTCCCCCTCTCCCTCTCCCTCTCCCTTCCCCTCTCCCTCTCCCTCTCCCTTCCCCTCTCCCTTCCCCTCTCCCTCTCCTTTTCCCTCTCCCTCTCCCTCTCCCTCTCCCTCTCCCTCTCCCTCTCCCTCTCCCTCTCCCTTCCCCTCTCCCTCTCCCTTCCCCTCTCCCTCTCCCTCTCCCTCTCCCTCTCCCTCTCCCTCTCCCTCTCCCTTCCCCTCTCCCTCTCCCTTTCCCTTCCCCTCTCCTTTCCCCTCTCCTTTCCCCTCTCCCTTCCCCTCTCCCTTCCCCTCTCCCTTCCCCTCTCCCTTCCCCTCTCCCTTCCCCTCTCTCTTCCCCTCTCCCTTCCCCTCTCCCTTTCCCTTCCCCTCTCCCTTCCCCTCTCCCTCTCCCTTTCCCTTCCCCTCTCCCTTCCCCTCTCCCTCTCCCTTTCCCTTCCCCTCTCCTTTCCCCTCTCCCTTCCCCTCTCCCTTCCCCTCTCCCTTCCCCTCTCCCTTCCCCTCTCCCTTCCCCTCTCCCTTCCCCTCTCCCTTCCCCTCTCCCTTCCCCTCTCCCTTCCCCTCTCCCTCTCCCTTCCCCTCTCCCTTTCCCCCTTTTTTTCCTTGTCCATTTCCTTTGGTGTAAATGTATCAGGAAATCCATTTGTGATCCTTACTCACATGAATCATCCCTACCCACATGCACAGTTTCACTTCAGTTAGGGTCAGGAGTGTGAACCTTTATTCTAGAAATAGTTCAGCTGAAGGATTTAAACAAGCTTTAAAAGGCTAAGCTTTGATTTGGGTCTCCCTATCTCTTACTGTTTTTCTCTCAGACATACATTCTGAGATTTAAGTATTAAATTTCACATTTGGAGGACAGAGCTACCAGGGGCTCTTTCAGGCCCTGAAGGTAGCAAAATATTTGTCCTCTCTCACCCTGGCAGTCATCTCCCTTCATAACATTTCCATCTCATCCATCTCATCCCCCTCCCTGAGTTTTCCCTCCCCTTCTCCTTGCACTTTCTGAGGCCACAGAACCCAGATGGTGCCCTCAGTGTTGCCAGGCCCTGGGGGAACTGTTTCTGTTACACCCACCCCTCAGTAGCTGTACCGAGAAGCACGCCAAAAGTCCAGCGCCGAGACACATTTGCTGTTGATGCGGTTTCTTTCCAGTGAATTTGTTTGTCAGCATCAATTTTCATTCCTTAAGCCCAAGTCTCCAATATTGGCAATGGTGCAATATCGAGTTTAAACAAAACAATGAGTTTCCAGTCACCTAGCTGTGATTTCTTTTGGTTTTTTTAGCAGAGTCAGATGTTGTTAAAGCACCAATCAATAAATGGTTAAAGCATTGTTTATATAGCACCTCTATTCCTGCTAATACTGAAAAATTCATAACACCATGACATTTTTCAGGCAGAAGTGCACATGTTGGTGCAGACAAAAAAAAAGAGAAGAGCATCTCCTTTTATGTACCAATATACCCAGTGCTTGATTTTAGTGGGGTTGAGTTTTAATTGCACAGGATGAAATGTGATGGAGAAAGTAGAACATGCAGCAGAGGAGAAACTCTTCGTGTCCTGATAAAGTATAAAATAAGAGTCACTGTGGCAGAGATAGAGCTAGCAAGAGACAGTGAGGATAGCAAACTATTAGTAGGTTATTAGCCAGAGGAAGATCAAGGGGGGTGTTAGTCTGCTACACAGCAGAGGGGAGAGACCCTTAATAGATGACCTAGGGGAGGCCAATGTGCTTTAATGGGTTTTTTTGCTTTAATCTTCACTGAAAAGGTCAGCTGGGATCATGTGGCAAACAGAGTTTAAATCTGCCACACACACAAGAAAAAAAAATAGCAAGATCCAAGGGTAGAAGAGGAGAAAGTAGGCTAGAGAATACCTAGAGGAGTTAGACCTTCGAATCAGGTGGTCCTCAGAAGCTTCATCCTACAACACTTTAAAAAACTGGAGGAACAATCCTGAGGTCATCAGTCATTTTTGAGAACTCAGGAGGTCAAGTCAGGTTCCAGAGGAGTGGAAAAAGACAAACCTGATGCCTGCTTTTAGAAAGGGAAAGAGGAGGAGCTGCCATGGAATTTCAGACAAGATCAGCCTAAGATCCTGCCTTGGAAAAACACCAGAACATACAATCAAATGTTTGACAGACACAGGGAAACATGTGACAGCCAAAAGGGATTTGCCCAAACTAATTGTGTCAAGCCAAAATAATTAACAGGGCAACAGGACTTCCAGGTAAAGAAGTTAAAAGCAGAAGAATAGATATATATGATGTAGACTCTCTGAAGCTTTTGACCTAGTGTTACACACAACCTTTATTAGCAAGTAAGGAGGTATGGACTGCATGAATCCAATCTCAAGTGGGTAAATAATGATTATTTAAACCCTCTGATTGTTAAAAGCTATCAGTGGGTGGTGTTAGAAATGGAAGCTCGTACTTCTACAGAGGTCTGAGTCTGTATTGTCTTATCTTTTCATCCCTTCTCTGGAGACTGGAATGGAAACTCTGCTTATTACACTTGCAGGTGACACAAACTAGCAGCAGGTTCATGGCGCTGCAATTCAAAAGCACCTTCACAAATTGCGAAGCACATGTGATGGTCTTGGCATTGGGGCATGTGTAGAAGCTATTGGTGCAAACCAGAATATAACATCCTGCATAGTAAGGACATGTGTGAGAGAGGGCTTCAGGGCAAAACATTCCACAGAGTGGCATGAAGATCCTTTTTCAAAGCATTGAGAGCAGCTTACAAGTTGGGATCAAGAGTAGCTTGCAGGTAAGAATTCAGGCTGGAAGTTATTTCCTACTTTCACAAACTCACAGGATATTAGGGGTTGAAAGTGACCTCAGGAAATCATCATCCCCTGCCAGAGGAGGACTATAGAACAGGTCACACAGGAATGTATTCAGATGGGGTCTGGAAAGTCTCCAGAGAGGGACACTCCACAACCCCTCTGGGCAGCCTGTTCCAGTGCTCTGTGACCCTCACAGTGAAGAAGTTCCTCCTCATGTTGAGGTGGAGCCTCCTGTGCTGTAGTTTATATCCACTGTCCCTTGTCCTATGCCAGGGTGCAACTGAGGTGAGCCTGTCCCCTCCCTCTTGCCCCCCAGCCCTCACATATTTATAAACATTCTCTCTCAGTCTTCTCTTCTCCAGACTTGCTCTTACTTTCTATCATGAAATTACCCTGCTGCTCCAACACCTGATCTCTTCTCCCATGTAGCTAGTAATAGCACTAGAGGAAATGGCCTCAAGTTGACCCAGGGGAGCTTTAGATTGGTCATTAGGAAACATTTCTTTACTGAAGGAGTGGTGAGGCATTGGAGCAGGCTGCCCAGGGAGGTGGTGGAGTTACCAGCCCTGGAGGTGTTCAAGAAATGGCACACTGAGACGTGGTTTAGAGGGCATGGTGGTGTTGGATTGATGGTTGCATTTGGTGATCTTAGAGGTCTTTGCCAATCTTACTGATTCCATGATTCTTGGAAATCATTCACCATGTAATTATGTTTTAAAGATACTTTTGAGGTGCAAATTGTTCCATTCTATGCACTGCTGAGTCCTAGATCCTCTGGTAACTAGGCATCTGAAGATGCCCACATGCTGTAACTGAAATGCTGTTTGTCCACTGGCTGATGTCAACCGAGAGTTCTGTGCCCTCATTCAACATTTTGTATGCCCTCACAAAACTGTTTCTCTTCCTGCCAAGTCTTCTGATACAGCATGGTTTTCATGAAAAATTAGTTTTAATTTCTTAAATGTTTCCACATTCATTGAACTTTAGGCACAGGCAACTAACAAGTAAGGTGAAACTGACAGAAGTTCTATTGGGTCCGTAGCATTTTCTCCCTCTAGTCAATATTAAGGGATCTATAACCAGGAAATAAAGGCTTTTGAAGGGTCAATTAAGTAAACAGAAAATGGAAACGGGGGGGGGAGGGGGGGGTGTTGCAAAATAATAAATATTTGAGCACTTTTCCCATGTCTTTTGGCCTCTAGAAATTACAAAGCTGAAATCCAGAACCACTTGAAAAATTAATTGAGCGCAGCATGGTTAAACTGCGTCTCTATACAAGCCCTATGAGGAGAGACTGAGGGAGCTGGGGTTGCTTAGCCTGGAGAAGAGGAGACTCAGGGGTGACCTTATTGCTCTCTACAACTACCCAAAGGGAGGTTGTAGACAGGCAGAGGTTGGTCTCTTCTCCCAGGCAACCAGCACCAGAACAAGAGGACACAGTCTCAGGCTGAACCAGAGGAGGTTTAGGCTGGAGGTTAGGAGAGAGCAATTGCCCATTGGAATGGGCTGCCTGAGGAGATGGTGGAGTCACCATCACTGGAGGTGTTCAGGAGGAGACTTCAGGATCTCAGATAGTGATAGGACTAGGGGGAATGGAATGAAGCTGGAGGTGGGGAGATTCAGGCTGGAGGTGAGGAGGAAGTTCTTCACCATGAGAGTGATGAATCCCTGGAATGGGTTATCCAGGGAGGTGGTTGAGGCCCTGTCCCTGGAGGTGTTTAAGCCCAGGCTGGATGAGGCTCTGGCCAGCCTGCTCTAGTGTGGGGTGTCCCTGCCCATGGCAGGGGGGTTGGAACTAGATGATCCTTGTGGTCCCTTCCAACCCTGGCTGATACTATGATACTATGACAGGGTGCTTGGTTGCATGGTTTAGTTGATAAGGTGTTGTTGGATGATAGGTTGGACACGATGATCTTGAAGGTCTCTTCCAACCTGGTCTGGTCTATTCTATTCTATTCCATTCCATTCCATTCTATTCTATTCTATTCTATCCTATCCTATCCTATCCTATCCTATCCTATCCTATCCTATCCTATCCTATCCTATCCTATCCTATCCTATCCTATCCTATCCTATCCTATCCTATCCTATCTTATCTTATCTTATCTTATCTTATCTTATCTTATCTTATCTTATCTTATCTTATCTTATCTTATCTTATCTTATCTTATCTTATCTTATCTTATCTTATCCTATCCTATCCTATCCTATCCTATCCTATCCTATCCTATTCTAATTTCACCAGTCTCCTACAAGCGTTTAAACTATTTGACTGCTTACTTTTTGGAGGAAGGAGGAGAGGAAAGGGCTCATAGTATGATGGGAGTCAGTTCAGAGTCTGACTTAATAAATGTGACAATCAAATATGAGGATTTTTGGAAGCAGAGCTAAGCGACGCTAGCCCGAAGGCTGAGCTTCACGTCAAAGAGGGTGTTCGTGCGAAGGAAAACAGAGCATGTAGTAAAGTAGAGAAATATCATCTTTGGAGAGGAGGGGGAAAAAAAAAATCTCCAAAGATTTCATGCCATTTTTAGCAGAAAACAACAACAAAAATGAAAAGCCCTCGCTGTACCTCAGGATACGATCAGCCTTTTTGAACTGAATTTGCTCAGTGCGTTTTTGTTGTGGTGGTGGTTGTTGTTCTCCAGTGCTGTCTGCGAGCGCATTCCCTGTCTCAGCCATAAGGCTCAGAGTTTGGCAGGTTTATTTCTTTGTTATATTTTCATCATGTGAGATAAAAAGTCACGGGTGAGCGATATAATGGAAACAAATGTTACCTGTGTCTGAGCAGGAGGCGGGGGGGGGGGAAAAAGCCCTCAGCCGCACTGAATCCACGCTCTTATTCTTTCATCAAACTGTTTGAATTTCTTTTTTATTTTGAAAGGATAGGTGATTTTTTTAATTTATTTTTTCTCCCACCCCTTCTCTCTGCTCAGCCAAACTGCCTCTGCACCAGCTGTGAAGTTCAGCAGCCACCTCAGGAATCTCATTTCTCAGGATAGCTGAGGTTGGGGGCTGTTGCAGGCACGCCGCGTTCAGGCTCTGCAGGAGGGGTTGAAGGCTGCATCACTCTGGAGTAGCCCCTGGAGGTTAGCTTAGAGCAGCAGCACAGCTTTGGAGGAAGCTGTCAGCCCTCTGGGCTACAGGGATGTGCTGGTTTTAATAAGTACATTGCACAAGACAGTACCTACGAGCCAAAGTGTATTTTCTCTCAAGGAAGCCCTTTTTAAAACCATGATTAAGAACTCTGAGGCTGCACGGTTAATTTCTGATGACTGCAGTGGAGTCAAAACACCAGCCAGTCCGAGGTGTTTGAAATGTGAGCAGAAGCTAAAGCATGCACATTCTGCAGCTGGGCTCATCCCTTGCTCAGAGATTGGAAATTGAGCCCTACCACTTGCAAAGGAGTTAGTCAGAGACGTGAAGATAATTTAATCCCATTCAACAGCAGCTCTTCAGCTAAGGAATAATTAATTTGATTAGTCAGCATAATTGCTTAGAGGGGGAGGAATGGAAAGGAGGATAAAGGTAGTAGGGACTATCAATAAGTAAGCAGTCTATCAAGAGGTGTGTCATCTGATATTGCAGTATATAATGCAATCAATTGCTTTTCAGAATGGGAGGTGCAGCAGGGTTTGAAGCTTTTATATGTAAGTTGTACTGAAATTCTTGCTTTAGTATTTGGTGTTAGCAAACACTTCACCTTCCAGGGAGGTGGTGGAGTCACCATCCCTGGAGGTGTTCAAGAGGAGATTGGACGTGGCACTTGGAGCCATGGCCTAGTCATAAGGTCTGTGGTGACAGGTTGGACTTGGTGATCCTCGAGGTCCCTTCCAACCTTAATGATACTGTGATATCTCCAAGGAGACCTTCTTGTGGCCTTCCAGGATCAGCAGGGGACCTACAAGAAAGCTGAGGAGGGACTTTTTAGGGTGTCAGGGAGTGATAGGACTAGGGGGAATGGGGAAAAACTGGAAATGGGGAGATTCAGATTGGATGTTAGGAAAAAGTTGTTCCCCATGAGGCTGGTGAGACGCTGGCACAGGTTGCCCAGGGAGGTGGTGGAAGCCTCATGCCTGGAGGTTTTTGCAGCCAGGCTGGATGTGGCTGTGAGAAACCTGCTGTAGTGTGAGGTGTCCCTGCCATGAGGTTGGAACTGGCTGATCCTTGAGGTCCCTTCCAACCCTAACAATGCAATGATTCTGTGATTCTATCTCATGTACTTTCAATTTTAGCTACTTAGGTACTTAGTTACTGGAATTTTATCTTTTTTCTCTGTTGCATGCATGGTAAGCTAAACATATCCAAAAGTTACTCAAAAATTAAACACTAACATTAAACATAACAACAAGCATTATGTTATCAATATATTAAGCAGAGCTCACATGTGCCCAACCAGCTGCCAGACAAGATTTTAAATGTGGCATGGCGTGACAGAGAGTCCCATGCATTTTCTTTTCCATCTATTTTCATTGCTATAAAATCCTGATTCACTGCCCTGCTCATAACCAAAAAGCCCTAATCAGATAGTCCTGCAGAACATCATTGATGAAGTGGTCTGAACTGAGCCCACAGGACTGCCTGGCTTTTTGTTTCTGAAGCAAAGTGTGCCTGCCAGAAGTGAAGGAGGAGGTTGTGGTTGTCCTGAAGTTATGATGAGGGGGGAGAGACATACATGGTAGTGATGAAGAGAGATCAGAGAGACCAGAAGATCAAGGGGAAGGAGAAAGGTGGATTAAGAGATCAAAGATTGTAGAGAAACTGGAGGGAGACTTGGCTTTGTCTTCTCTGCCAAAAAAAAAAGGAGTAGTAGTGAAAAAAAGAAAACCCACAACAGTAGCATTAGTTATTTTGCTGCAGAAGGCAGCAAACCCCCTGTAGTTTTTACTGTAAGGCAGCTGAGCAAAGTCAGCTGCAGAAGTGAACTGTAACACCCCTGCCCCTTGTCTCCTTTTGAACTTAACAGATAATTTTTAGTGAATGAACAGTGAAGAAATTACCCTGAGTGTACCTGGTTTATTTCACTGAAAACTGTTTTGAGAGGAAAAGCCTAGCAATGAAGAGAAGTCTCAGGTGGACTAAAATGATGCAATCTGTGTTTTCAGACACAACAGGAAGGATGTGGTTTAGCACCAGACTTGGTAGAGCTAGATAATGGCTGGGCTCAATGATCTTAAAGGTCTTTTCTAACCAAAATGACTCTTTGACTATCAGAAAAGAACAAAGGGAGTAATGTCTGGAGAGGATAAGACACTGAGGCTTGTGCAGTGTGAGATAGCAATTTATTGCCTTCTTTACCACTGATCTGCTATGTAAATGTTGAAAACTATTTTCCTCTCTCATGCACTTTTTTCCCCTTAAATAATCACCAAAAAGCACAGTCATTCATTAATTTTTCTCTTAATCTTTCATTATTCAAGCAAAGAGCTTACTGAAACCTTAGGTCAGATCTCTTTAATATTGGCTATTTGTAATTAGGCAGCAAAAAGCCATACCTAAATATTTAAAGCAGTTTGAGATGTTGATTACCCATAACTCCCAATGGAAATACACACTTTATTTAGAAGAAGCCTAGGGAGAGAATGAAATCTGTGTGTTTTTGGAAGCTTTGAAAGAGTATGTTAGAAAAGTGTCTGTCCAGATTGATTCAGACTGCGTTAGTGTGTTGGGAAAGTGTCTGTCCAGAATGGGTCAGACTGGGTTAGTATGTTGGGAAAGTGTCTGTCCAGAATGGTTCAGACTGGGTTAGTGTGTTGGGAAAGTGTCAGTCCAGAATGGTTCAGATTGGGTTAGTGTGTTGAGAAAGTGTCAGTCCAGAATGGTTCAGATTGGGTTACTGTGTTGGGAAAGTGTCTGTCCAGAATGGTTCAGACTGGGTTAGTGTGTTGGGAAAGTGTCAGTCCAGAATGGTTCAGACTGGGTTAGTGTGTTGGGAAAGTGTCAGTCCAGAATGGTTCAGATTGGGTTAGTGTGTTGGGAAAGTGTCAGTCCAGAATGGTTCAGATTGGGTTAGTGTGTTGGGAAAGTGTCAGTCCAGAATGGTTCAGACTGGGTTACTGTGTTGGAAAAGTGTCTGCGCAGAATGATTTAGACTGGGTTAGTGTGTTGGGAAAGAGTCTACCCAGAATGGTTCAGATTGGGTTATAGTGTTGGGAAAGAGTCTGCGCAGAATGGTGCAGATTGGGTTACTGTGTTGGAAAAGTGTCAGTCCAGAATGGTTCAGATGGGGTTAGTGTGTTGGGAAGCCACCCAGAATGGTTCAGATTGGGTTATAGTGTTGGGAAAGAGTCTGTGCAGAATGATTCAGACTGGGTTAGTGTGTTGGGCAAGTGCCAGTCCAGAGTGGTTCAGATGGGGTTAGTGTGTTGGGAAAACACCCAGAATGGTTCAGATTGGGTTATAGTGTTGGGAAAGAGTCTGTGCAGAATGGTTCAGATTGGGTTAGTGTGTTGGGAAAGTGTCTGTCCAGAATGGTTCAGATTGGGTTAGTGTGTTGGGAAAGTGTCAGTCCAGAATGGTTCAGATGGGGTTAGTGTGTTGGGAAAGTGTCAGTCCAGAATGGTTCAGACTGGGTTACTGTGTTGGAAAAGTGTCTGTGCAGAATGGTTTAGACTGGGTTACTGTGTTGGGAAAGTGTCAGTCCAGAATGGTTTAGACTGGGTTACTGTGTTGGGAAAGTATCTGTCCAGAATGGTTCAGACTGGGTTAGTGTGTTGGGAAAGTGTCTGTCCAGAATGGTTCAGATTGGGTTAGTGTGTTGGGAAACCACCCAGAATGGTTCAGATTGGGTTATTGTGTTGGGAAAGTGTCAGTCCAGAATGGTTTAGACTGGGTTAGTGTTTTGGGAAAGAGTCTGCCCAGGATGGTTCAGATTGGGTTACTGTGTTGGAAAAGTGTCTGTGCAGAATGGTTCAGATTGGGTTAGTGTGTTGGGAAAGTGTCAGTCCAGAATGGTTCAGACTGGGTTAGTGTGCTGGGAAAGAGTCTGTCCAGAATGGTTCAGACTGGGTTAGTGTGTTGGGAAAGTGTCAGTCCAGAATGGTTCAGACTGGGTTAGTGTGCTGGGAAAGAGTCTGTCCAGAATGGTTCAGACTGGGTTAGTGTGTTGGGCAAGTGTCTGTCCAGAATGGTTCAGATTGGGTTAGTGTGTTGGGAAAGTGTCAGTCCAGAATGGTTCAGATTGGGTTAGTGTGTTGGGAAAGTGTCAGTCCAGAATGGTTCAGATTGGGTTAGTGTGCTGGGAAAGAGTCTGTCCAGAATGGTTCAGACTGGGTTAGTGTGTTGGGCAAGTGTCTGTCCAGAATGGTTCAGATTGGGTTAGTGTGTTGGGAAAGTGTCAGTCCAGAATGGTTCAGATTGGGTTAGTGTGTTGGGAAACCACCCAGAATGGTTCAGATTGGGTTATAGTGTTGGGAAAGAGTCTGTGCAGAATGATTCAGACTGGGTTAGTGTGTTGAGAAACTGCCCAGAATGGTTCAGATTCCAATCAAAAGTATTATTTCAGGATCTTTTTTAATTATTATCTTGCACTTTCTGGATTTCAGTCAAAGATATGTGGCATTATATATCTAAATACTCTAGCTTTGTAGACACTTCCTGCAAGTTGTAGCTTTTATGCATTGTCTCACAGAAAATTAGCTGAGACTGAGGAAACCTGTTCACAGTTTCTCCTGTCTCATCAGTAGGAGGAAGGGCTTTATCAGAAAGCATTGAATAAAGAAGAATCTGTGAGAGTGCACTTATTCTGAGTCATATCACAGAATGGTTGGGATTGGAAGGGACCTCTTCAAATCATCTGATCCAACTTCCTTGCTAACACAGGTTCACCTAGATCAGGTTACCCAGGAACATTTCCAGGCATGTTTTGAAAGTCTCCAGAGAAGGGGACTCCACAACCTCTCTGGGAAGCAAGGTGGAGGGCTCCAGCACTCTCACAGGAAAGAATTTTCTCTAAAGGTCAAGTGAAACCTCCTGTGTTATAGTTTGTACTCTTGGCCTGCCACTGGGCACCGCAGCAACAAGGCCCTCTGCATCCTCCTGAACCCCTTTAGCTCTTGAGCAGCATTGAGAAGATCCCCTCTGAGTCTGCCCTTTTCCAAGCTAAAGAGCCCCAGGGCTCTCAGTCTCTCCTCATCAAATAGCTGCTCCAGTCCCCAGATCATCTTCATGGCCCTCTGTTGGACTCTTTCCAGTAGATCCCTGTTCCTCTTGAACTGGGCACAACACACCAGATGCAGCCAGGGCCAAGTGAACGGGGTGGAGAGCCTCCTTCAACCTGCTGGCCACGCTCTTCTGAATCCACCCCAGGAGATCAGTGACCTTCTTGGCCATGAGGGCACATCGCTGGCTCGTGGCAAACTTGTCCACCAGCACTCCCAGGTCCTTCTGTGCAGAGCTGCTCTCCAGCAGGTCAGCCCCTCACCTGTACCAGTGCAGGGAGTTATTCATCCCTGGGCGCAGTACTCTGCACGTGCCTCTGTTGAACTTCATGGGATTCTTCTCTGCCCAACTCTCCAGCCTTGCAGGATAGCAGCACATCCTGATGGGGTGTCAGCCGCTTGTCCCAGTTTGGTACCATCAGCAATCTTGCTGATACCCTCTCTCCTTCATCATACAAGTTTCTGTGAATCTGAATTTGCACAACATGAGTATCCGCACGAGTGGAGGTCCACCAAGAGCAGAGGTTCTCTTGCATGAGTTACATTGGAAACAGTTGCTTCAGTTTGGTGAATTGTTTTAGTTCTGTTACATTTTCACCTACAATTGTGTGCTGCAAGCTCATCAATGTCTATCAGTATCTGAGGGGTGGGGGGCAGGTGGAAGGGGCCCATCTCTTTTGGGTAGTGTGCAGGAATAAGACAAGGAACAGCAGGTACAAGCTGGAACATAGAAGATTTCACTTCAACATGAGGAGAAACTTCTTTGGTGTGAGGGGGACAGAGCACTGAAGCAGGCTGCCCAGAGAGGTTGTGGAGTCTCCTTCTCTAGAGACTTTCAAAACCCACCTGGATGCATTCCCGTGCAAATAACCCTGGGTGATCCTGTTCTGGCAGCGTTGGACTGGATGATCTCCAGACGTCCCTTCCAACATCTAATGTACTGTGATCACACAGAATCACACAGAATCACCAAGGTTGGAAGAGACCTCAAAGATCATCAAGTCCAATCTGTCACCACAGACCTCATGACTAAACCATGGCACCAAGTGCCACATCCAATCCCCTCTTGAACACCTTCAGGGATGGGGACTCCACCACCTCCCTGGGCAGCACATTCCAATGGCTAACAACTCTCTCTGGGAAAAACTTTCTCCTCAGCTTGAACCTAAACTTCCCCTGGCACAGGTTGAGTCTATGTCCTCTTGTTCTGGTGCTGGTTGCCTGGGAGAAAAGACCAACCCCCTCCTGGCTACTACCACCCTTCAGGTAGTTGTAGAGAGCAATAAGGTCTCCCCTAACCCTCCTCTTCTCTAGGATAAACAATCCCAGCTCCCTCAGCCTCTCCTCATAGGGCTTGTGCTTGAGGCCTCTCCCCAGCCTCGTTGCCCTTTTCTGGACACATTCAAGTGTCTCAATGTCCTTCTTAAACTGAGGGGCCCAGAACTGGACACAGGACTCAAGGTGTGGCCTAAGCTGTGCAGAGTACAGGAGCACAAGGACTTCTCTGCTCCTGCTGGCCACACTATTCCTGATGCAGGCCAGGATGCCATTGGCCTTCTTGGCCCCCTGGGCACACTGCTGGCTCATGTTTAGGCAGCTGTCAATCAGCACCCCCAGGTCCCTTTCTGTTTGGCAGCTCTCCAGCCACTCCAACCCCAGCCTGTAACACTGCATGGGGTTGTTGTGGCCAAAGTGCAGCCCCTGGCACTTGGATTTGTTGAATGCCATCATATTGGACTCTGCCCATCTCTCCAGTCGGTCAAGGTCCCTCTGCAGAGACCTTCTGCCCTGTAACAGATCAACATCTGCTCCCAGTTTTGTGTCATCTGCAAATTTGGTGATGACTGACTCAATCCCCTATGATGCTGTGATTCCTACCACCAGGTTCTGGTTGCTTTCTAGCGAACATAGTATCTCTAGAGAATGTAGTCCATCATTCTCATGCTTGGTACCTCAAGATGATGAAGAGAAAAAAATTTCTCATCCCCAAAGTTGCAAAGCAATAGGACTACCAGTCAGAGTGTAATAACTTTATTATCTGCTCTTTAGGACAGACCTTGGAGTAGTATCCCCTTAAATTCACAGGAAAAGAATAATTTCTTTCTTCCTTTTTTTCCCCTTTCTTTTTAATAGAGTCAATTTTCCTCTAGGATTATGTGTTTAACAGATGTCTACTGTACACCTCATCTGGGGAGTTGATTCTTTGTTTAGTATAAGTAGGGCTGGGATCACAGGAAAAGAGCAGGCTAGCCTCCTTGGCTGTCTGCAGACTAGATTGCCTTAAGAGACACTGAGACCAGTAGAGAAAAAAGAAATTACACTGATCCAATAGATACACTGCTGAGAGGTTTCTATTATATTCTTACCTCAGACATTGTACCACCATTAAATTCACACTTTCCAGGCCCTGGGAATCAGGTCAGCATGACAGAGAAGTTTGGCTAAAATGAATCTGCTATATTAGTTTTTGTGAAAATGATTAAGCTCTGCAGGTTTGAGATCAGAACTATTTTTCAAGCAGGCATTGTTTCAAAGCTAGGCAAATAAACCCTAATAGAAAAGAGAAAATGATAGGGAGCCAGACAGAGACGAAATTGAGTAGCGGCAGAGTAAACAAACTACCTAAAGACGCGATCTCAAGTAGCAAACGGCACCAAGTCATTTATTTGGCACTGCTGAAAGTCAGCTGGCAGGCAATTTATTCTCCTTTTCTTAAAGTATTTCAAGTAGACTGCCCATCAAATAAGCATAATTATAATCAAAATTCTTCCAGCGTTCTGAAAATTCCTAAAGGCAATCAGCTCCACTCAAATTAGTAACTTGGATAAATCACCATTAATTAGCTAATATAAGCCAGCAGGTGGTTTTGAGCCCAGAGAGATTCCCTGGTTATTTAAATTATGTATACTACACTACACCAAAGCTGGAGTAAGTGAAAGGGGAACAACAGGCACAAGTCTGGTTGAAAAAAAAAAGAGGCAGCGTTTAGGGATGAGGCTCAGCTAAGGTCTTCTCCAACTCCCACATCCTACCCAAAGGAATACAAGGCAGCTCTGACCCTCAGCTCAGACAGTATAATCCAGGAATCTTCTGCACAGTTCCTTCTTCAGCACTGAAATATGCACCAGCAACATTCCTGCAGTGGGAGCTTGCTCAAATAGTTCTAAAGATACTAATTTTGCTAGAGGATGGACATAGCAGTGGCAGTGTCTTATACAGCTACAGAATTAACCAGGTGGGAAAAGACCTTTGAGATCATCAAGTCTAACCTATCACCCAATACCATCTAATCAACTAAACCATGGCACTAAGTGCCTCATGCAATCTCTTTTTAAACACTTCCAGTGATGCAGCATTGAAGCCACAAGGATAGCCCTGCCAGCATACAGAGTCAGCCCAAAACTAGGAGGTGATTCCACTGATGATCTGGATGAGGGGATTGAGTCCATCATCAGTGAATTTGCTGATGACACCAAGTTGGGAGCAGATGTTGATCTGTTAGAGGACAGAAGGGCTCTGCAGAGGGACCTCGACCTACTGGAGAGATTGGCAGAGTCCAATATGATGGCATTCAACAAGTCCAAGTGCCAGGGGCTGCACTTTGGCCACAACAACCCCAGGCTGTGCTACAGGCTGGGGTCAGAGTGGCTGTAGAGCAGCCAGGCAGAGAGGGACCTGGGGGTGCTGGTTGATAGTAGGCTGAACATGAGCCTGCAGTGTGCCCAGGTGGCCAAGAAGGCAAATGGCATCCTGGCCTGCATCAAGAGTAGTGTGGCCAGCAGGAGCAGAGAAGTCATTGTGCACCTGTACTCAGCACTGGTTAGGCCACACCTTGAGTCTTGTGTCCAGTTCTAGGCCCCTCAGTTTAAGAAGGACATTGAGAGACTTGAACGTGTCCAGAGAAGGGCAACAAGGCTGGGGAGAGGCCTTGAGTACAAGCCCTGTGAGGAGAGGCTGAGTGAGCTGGGATTGTTTAGGCTGGAGAAGAGGAGGCTCAGAGGAGACCTTCTTGCTGTCTACAGCTACTTGAAGGGAGGTAGTAGCCAGGTGGGGGTTGGTCTCTTCTCCCAGGCAACCAGCATCAGAACAAGAGGACACAGTCTCAAGCTGCACCAGGGAAAGTTTAGGCTGGAGGTGAGGAGAAAGTTCTTCACAGAGAGAGTCATTCACCATTGGAATGTGCTGCCCAGGGAGGTGGTGGAGTCCCCATCCCTGGAGGTGTTCAAGAGGGGATTGGACATGGCACTTGGTGCCATGGTTTAGTAGTCATGAGGTCTGTGTTGACAGGTTGGACTTGATGATCTTTGAGATCTCTTCCAACCTTATTTGTTCTATGGTTCTATGATTAGTAGGGCAGATGAAAATTAGGATTTGGGGGAATACTGCTCCCAATAGATCAGGTGGCTCAGTTGGTAGCACATCAGACCCTTAATGAAAAGGTTGTGAGTTCAAGCCTACAGTGGGCAGTAGTGTCCTCCCTACTCTAGTCACGAGGTCTGTGTTGACAGGTTGGACTTGATGATCTTTGAGGTCTCTTCCAGCCTTAGGAGTACTGAATACTGAATACAATAACTTCATGAGATCCAGAGAGTCTGTGGAGAAAATCCCTGCCCAAACCTGCATGCAAATCGATTGACTTGCAATCATTTCTGTTTGCATGGTGTTTCACCCTAAAAATTCCCAAAGATTGCCATAAAATTGGGATATAAATTACTACCACCCACAGGATTTATGCTTGGTGGTCATGCAGAATGGAGGCTCAGCTATATTTTCCAGTCTTTGATTGCAGATAATGACATTGTGTGGGAGGATCAATACAGGTATTTGTGTTTGTCCCAGTGATAGGATCTCTGAAGGTCTGCCCTGTGATCCAGTAGCAGTGCTTTAAAGGATTAAAAACCCTGCCAGGTTTTACTTAAATGATGTGCAGGTCTGGTAGAAATATTTAATCCCAGTGCATGCTCTTGGATCATCCACACTTTACACATTAATCACCTCAGTGTAATGCTCTGTTTACAAAGAGCCAAGATTGCACATCCCATTGTATTGCCACCTCTGTGTCTGGCGTCCATTAGAATCATAGAATTGTTAGGGTTGGAAGGGACCTCAAGGATCAGACAGTTCCAACCCCCCTCACACTACATCTGGTTGTTCACAGCCACATCCAGCCTGGCCTTAAAAACCTTCAGGAATGAGGCTTCCACCACCTCCCTGGGCAACCTGTGCCAGTGTCTCACCACCCTCATGGGGAAGAACTTCTTCCTAACATCCAATCTGAATCTCCCCATTTCTACCTTTGTTCCTTTCCCCCCAGTCCTATCACTACTCAACACCCTTAAAAGTCCCTCCCCAGCTTTCTTGTAGCCCCCCTTAGATGCTGCAAGACCACAATTAGGTCTCCTCAGAGCCTTCTCTTCTCCAGACTGAATAGTCCCAACTCCCTCAGTCTATCTTCATAGCAGAGCAGCTCCAGCCCTCCACTCATCCTTGTGGCCCTTCTCTGGACACCTTCCAGCACCTCCAGATCCTTCTTGTAATAGAGGCTCCAGAACTGGACACAGTGCTCCAGGTGTGGTCTCACCAGAGTGGAGCAGAGGAGGAGAATGGCCTCCCTGGCCCTGATGGCCACACTTCTCTTGATGCAGCCCAGGATACAATTGGCTTTCTGGGCTGCAAGTGCACACTGGTGCCTCCTGTCGAGCTTCTCATCCAGATATTTATTTGCCTGCAGACTTGTTTACCCATCACTCTGTTTCACGGTCCTGCCACAGTTGCTTTAGGATAGGCTGAGTGAGGGAACACGAGCAAGAGCCTGTGTGTGTGTGTGAACGTCTGGGAGCACAGGCACTTGCTGAATTTAAGGATGATTTGCCTCATTTCTTCAATCTTTGCCTTAACCTTTCACTTTTCCCCTGGAATAAAAACCCAAACAAACAAATAGGTAGAGAGTAAGCAGTAACTTCAGAATGTGTCTTCATTCTAGTGCAAAATATGTACAAATGGTCACCACCACAAACGCTTCAGTAGGTAAAACTAATTCCATATATAGACAAGAGTCATATCCCCAGCTTTTAAGCACTGTGTCCTGCACTGTATTTTAAACCACCTTAAAAATTCTTTTTATTCTGGGCATGATACAGAAGGACAGAACTGTTCAAGGGGGGGAAAAAAAAAGACTCAAAACAAAAAGAAAGAAAAGCAGACTTGTTGCTCAACACATGCAACAGTGCCCTTTGATATCTTATTTTTGGGGGAGGGGGGGAGGGCTTTGTAATAATGCTGTGACTACTGCTGTTCACAAATATTTTATTTATAAAACCCCATCTTCCCACAGGGCTGCTGCAGATGATCTGCAAGCTGAAGAGTAGCCTGTAAACTCCACTTGCTCTAGGAAATGGGGATGCTGGTTTTAAGCACCGATCCTGGGGCTGAGATTTCTTTTTAGTGACTAGTGGTGTGCTCCCAATTTCACAGAATCACCAAGGTTGGAAGAGACCTCAGAGGTCATCAAGTTCAATCTGTCACCACAGAACTCAAGACTAAACCATGGCACCAAGTGCCACGTCCAATCCCCTCTTGAACACCTCCAGGGATGGGGACTCCACCACCTCCCTGGGCAGCACATTCCAGCAGCTAACAACTCTCTCTGGGAAGAACTTTCTCCTCACCTCCCGCCTAAACTTCCCCTGGCACAGTTTGGCCATTGGCCTTCTTGGCCACCTGGGCACACTGCTGGCTCATGTTCAGCCAGCTGTCAATAATTAAATTAAATAAATAAACCCAACCTGGTTGGAAGAGACCTTCAAGATCATCGTGTCCAACCCATCAACCAATCCAACCCACCCAAACAGCTAACCCATGGCACCAAGCACCCCAGCAAGTCTCCGTCTGAAGACCTTCAATGACGGCGACTCCACCACCTCCCCGGGCAACCCATTCCAATGGGCAATCACTCTTTCTGTATAGAACTTCTTCCTAACATCCAATCTGAACCTCCCCTGGTGCAGCCTGAGACTGTGTCCTCTTGTTCTGGTACTGGGTGCCTGGGAGAAGAGACCATCATCAGCCTGTCTACAACCTCCCTTCAGGTAGTTGTAGAGAGTGATAAGGTCACCCCTGAGTCTCCTCTTCTCCAGGCTGAGCAACCCCAGCTCCCTCAGCCTCTCCTCATAGGGCTTGTGTTCCAAACCCCTCACCAACTTTGTTGCTCTCACCACCCCCAGGTCCCTCTCTGTTTGGCAGCTCTCCAGACACTCCGACCCCAGCCTATAGCACTGCACGGGGTTGTTTTGGCCAAAGTGCAGCACCTGGCACTTGGACTTGCTGAATGTCATCTTGGACTCTGCCCATCTGTCCAGTTGGTCAAGGTCCCTCTGCAGAAACCTTCTACCCTCCAACAGATCAACATCTGTTCCCAACTTGGTGTCATCTGCAAATTTACTGTTGACTGACCCAATCCCCTCATCCAGATCATCAATGAAGATATTAAAGAGGATGGGGCCCAGCACCGATCCCTGGGGCACACCACTAGTGTCTGGCCACCAGCTGGCTGTGGCACCATTCACCACCACTCTCTGGGCTCAGCCTCCAGCCAGTTCCTAACCCAGCTCAGAGTGCTGCTGTCCAAGCCAGGGGCTGACATCTTGGCCAGTAGTTTGCTGTGGGGGACAATGTCAAAGGCCTTGCTGCAGTCCAGGTACACTACATCCACAGCCTGCCCCACATCCACCAGGCGGGTCACCTGGGCATAGTAGGAGATCAGGTTGGAGAGGCAGGATCTCTTTAAGCAAGGGATCCAGCTCTTTGGTGCAGTGCTGAGAGAAGAGTTTCATGTCCAACCTTTATATGACAATGCTGTGATGCTCTGCTGTTGATTGAAACTGTAGCAAACCCAGTCTGGTTTTCTCTAAGGTAGCATGACAGGTAGAATCAGTGTTATTTTTGCAAGTGACAGTCTTGGAAAGATCAGCACTCAGAAGCCATCATTTGTTGGTAGCTGTTGAATGGAGGCCAAATAGGTATTAATGCTCAGAAAAAGTCAGGCTTAATAGAATGAGTTTTAGTAGCCAAAAAGATAATAGAATCATAGAATGGATTGGGTTGGAAGGGACCTTAAAGATCCTCTAGTTCCAGTCCTCCTGCTGTGGGCAGGGACACCTCCTACTACCTCAGCTTGTTCAAGGCCCTGTCTAACCTGGCTTTCCATACTTCTAGGGTTGGAATTTCCCTAGGCAACCTGTTCCACTACCTCACCACCCTCAGCAGGCAGACTTACTTCCTAATATCTAATCTAAACCAGCCTTCTTTCACTTTGAAACCATTACCCCTCACCCTATCACTGCTCTCCCTGACAGAGAGTCCCTCACCAACTTTTCTGTAGACCCCCTTTACATACTGGAAGTAGTCCTCATTAAGGTCTCTTGAGGTGAGAAAGAGTAATTTGCCATTGGAATGAGCTGCCCAGGGAGGTGGTGGAGTCACTGTCCCTAGAGATGTTCAAAAAAGGATTGGATGTGGCACCTGGAGCCATGGTTTAGCTGTGAGGAGGTGTTAGGTATTGGGTAATAGGTCTTTTCCAACCTGGTTGATTCCGTGCCTCTGTGATTCTCCAGAGCCTTCTCTTCTCCAGGCAGAATGACACAAATTCTTTCAGCCTATCCTCCCAGAAAAAAAGTATTCCTGCCCCTTGGTCATCTTTGTGGCCCTCCTCTGTGAAATTGAGAGAATGATGACAGCCCTGGGATAGTGTTTAGCCAAGGTAAGTTAAGCCAAATTTCATACAGGAGACAGTTAGAAGACTTCCTACATAAGGGTCTTTTTATGTTAACCTTTATGTAATCTCCATTAAGAGAGATCATGACTTTTCAACAGTTACAGAAAAAAATGAGGGTAATAGGGCAGATCAAAGGTCTGTGTACTCTGGTAGCAGCCTAGCAGTGGCAAATGGAGTAGGAAAAAAATGTAGGAACAGGAAACTTGTAAGCAATACTTGTCTGGTGTTCTCTCTACATCTTCAGCAGCCTGCAACTTAGGGGCTTTCTGGAGAAGCTGAATGTAAACCCCACTGTTCTTCAAAGGACTTGTCCCGTGAATTTGTTTGGTGCATTTCTAGGTGTTGCACACCTTGGGCAACCAAGACACCTCATTGAATTTCGTAGCTAAAATAGAGCTCCCTTCACTCTGTCTTTAACCTCTTCTGTGGCAGTTTCAGTTCTTGCCCCTCAGCTTTTGCTCCATGTGAATTAGTGAATTATCGTTTGTCACTCCTCCTCCATGGCACTCATGCCAACAGCCATCTCTTTGTATCCCACTCTCAGTCACCTTTCTGTCAAGCTGAAGCTTGCAATCTCTTTCCCTTGTGTGCATTAGTTTGCATTTATCAGCAGTGCATTTTCTCTGATGCTTTATTGCCCACTTACAAAACCTTTTTGAAATCCTTTATAAGTTCTGGTTCTGATTGCCCTGTGTGATTTTGTATCAGCAGCAGACTGTGTCGCTCTGCTGTTCACTAACATGTTGTGCCCCTGTATTTTATGTTTAACTGTGCAGATTCTGCCTTAGAATTCAGTCTCCCATTGCATTCACTGCTGTGAAGGTGAAAAATCAATCCATCTCTTCTTACCTTTAGTTTCTACTTTAACTAGTTATTAACTCAGAGAAGATACCTGAAGCATTCTGGGAATCTAATCAGCTAGGTAATATTCATGCATGAGTTCCTCATGCATTCCTCAAAAGAACAATAATCTCAGGAGACCTCTGCAAGAGCTATCTTGATTTCTTTCCCTCATTACAACATTTTAATTCACTTATCTGTCATTATATCTTTTATCAGCATTGTGGCTAATTTGCCCTGTGTGGAAGTCAGATTTTTACTGCTCTCTCCTCTCATGGAACATTTTTGGGTTTAATTAATATCTTATTTAGCACTTTCATATTGTTCTGGCATTGAGGCTGATTGAAGCAATACCTACATAGAATCATAGAATGGTCCAGGCTGGAAGGGACCTCCAAAGCTCATCCAGTCTGACTTCCCCACAGTCAGCAGGGATATCCCCAACTAGATCAGGTTGCCCAGAGCCTGGTTGAGCCTCGCCTTGAATATCTCCAGGGAAGGAGCCTCAACCACCTCCCTGGGCAACCTGTTCCAGTGTTCCACCACCCTCATAGTGAAGAACTTCTTCCACATCCAATTAAATCTGCTCTTCTCCAGCTTAAAGCTGTTCCCTTTTGACTTGTCACTGCAGGCCTTTGCAAACAGTCTCTCCCCATCCTTGTTGTAGCTCCTTCAGGTACTGGGAGGCTGCTATTAGATCTCCCTGGAGCCTTTTCTTGTCCAGGCTGAGCACCCCCAGCTCAATAGAGTAAAGCAAAGTGGCAGAATCACCTCTCTGGATCTGCTGGCAATGCTGCTTTAGATGCAGCCCAGGATGTGATTTGCCTTCTGGGCTGCAAGCTCACGCTGCCTGCTCCTGTCCAGCTTCTCCCCCACCCGCCCCCCCAAGTCCATTTCCTCAGGGCTGCTTTCTAACACCTCATCATATGTGTCCTTTAAACATCTTGAGCAAATGCCACTTTCTTATCCAAATAATTCCTCAGTTTCTTCGAATCCTTCTCCAGTGGTGTTTCAATGTGGGACTGGTCCACTCACTCTTGCCCAGAAAATCAAGATGCCGATGTGGAGATCTCTGCTGGGGGTCTCCTTTAGTCACCACCATCCCAGGAATACATTTTGCTCTTCTGCTGTTATCTTTTATTCCTTGAGTTCTCTTTTAACTTTTTGTGTGTGTATTTTGGTGGGGGGAAAAAAAGAAACCAACAACTAACCATGCAAAAACCCAAACAAACAAACAAAAAGAACCCCACAAAAAAAACCCAAAGAAATGGGGGGAAAAGGGCAAAAAAAAAGGCATGCAGTTTTCCTTTCTCCTTGTTTTCCTATCTTTTTAAATTAAAGGATAACGTTGACACAAGACCAGATTTTCTGGTTTGTTTTTTAAGTGCACTGGCTCATTGGTAAGTTTAAGTCAGGGCCTAAAAGTGCTGAACTTTGGAAGAAACCCTTAAAAAAAAACCCCAAGCATTAGAGCTCTTCAACCTTCTGTGTTATTAAAATTCCAACCATGATCACAGTGGTTAAAGAATCACAGAATCACCAAAGTTGGAAGAGACCTCAAAGATCATCAAGACCACGGACTTCATGACTAAACCATGGCACCAATCTTCTCTTGAGCACCTCCAGAGATGGTGACTCCACCACCTCCCTGGGCAGCACATTCCAATGGCTAACAACTCTCTCGTGAAGAACTTTCTCCTCACTTCCAGCCTAAACTTCCCCTGGTGCAGCTTGAGACTGTGTCCTCTTGTTCTGGTGCTGGTTGCCTGGGAGAAGAGACCAACCCCTTCCTGGCTACAACCTCCCTTCAGGTAGTTATAGAGAGCAAGAAGGTCTCCCCTGAGCCTCCTCTTCTCCAGGCTAAACAACCCCAGCTCCCTCAGCCTCTCCTCATAGGGCTTGTGCTTGAGGCCTCTCCCCAGCCTTGTTGCCTTTCTCTGGACACGTCCAAGAGTCTCAATGTCCTTCTTAAACTGAGGGACTCAGAACTGGACACAGGACTCAAAGTGTGGCCTAAGCCGTGCAGAGTACAGGGGCACAATGACTTCCCTGCTCCTGCTGGCCACACTCTTCCTGATGCAGGCCAGGATGCCATTGGCCTTCTTGGCCACCTGAGCACACTGCTGGCTCATGTTTAGGCAGCTGTCAATCAGCACCCCCAGGTCCCTTTCTGTTTGGCAGTTCTCCAGCCACTCTGACCCCAGCCTGTAGCTCTGCATGGAGTTTTGGGGCCAATGTGCAGCACCTGGCACTTTGATTTGTCTAATGTCATCCTGTTGGACTCTGCCCAGCTGTCCAGTCGGTCGAGGTCCCTCTGCAGAGCCCTTTCTGCCCTCTAACAGATCAACATCTGCTCCCAACTTAGTGTCATCTGCATGACTGGCTCAATCCCCTCATCCAGATCATCAATGAAGATATTAAAGAGGAGACTTATGAGGTTTCACAAAGTCAGGATTCAGTCCAGACCTCAACCACTAATCCAGCAGTGATGCAGCTCACATTGTGTGTTTATCCTTACTTTCACTGTAGAAATTTCCTTAGCAAGCATACTGTGTACAAAATAATTAATTTGCATCATCTTAATCAAGTTAGCTGCCCATAAAGAGATTCATGCCTCTTCCAAAGAAATCTCTCACATAATTCAAGCTTCTGTACTACAACTGCTTTTAAAATGCCAGTAGCCATAGTCTTTATGTATTTGTAAATCCTTTGTGTGTATGTGTGTGTAATTAAACTTCAGAATAAGTTATAATAAAATCCTTTGGTTGGTAACAGCATTACTTAAAAGCTCCCAGGGAACTGAGCTGTAAATATTGCTCTCTCTGACATGTTTTTCCTACAAAATAGGGAAAGCAATTTCAGACTAAACCTACCTTTTCATGTGATTATTAATTGTGAGGCTTTTTTGCCATGACAAACAATACTATGGGTGTAAATACACCCAAAAGATCTGTATGTGAGAAGTCTCTAATGTAGGTGAATTTACTTGGCAGCCTCTAAACTAACAACATCCTAGAAGCCCACAGAATTTCTCCTCTCCCTGAATTTCACTTAGACATCTACAATAATGAATAGTAAGAAAGTTGGTGAGGGGTCTGAAGCAGAGCCCTATGAGGAGAGGCTGAGGGAGCTGGGGGTGTTCAGCCTGGAGAAGAGAAAGCTCAGGGGAGACCTTCTTGCTCTCTACTACTACCTGAAGGGAGGTTGTAGCCAGGAGGGGGTTGGTCTCTTCTCCCAGGCAATCAGCACCAGAACAAGAGGACACAGTCTCAAGCTGTGCAACGGGAAGTTTAGGCTTGATCTTAGAAAGAAGTCCTTCACAGAAAGAGGGATTGCTCATTGGGATGGGCTGCCCAGGGAGTTGGTGGAGCCAATGTCCCTGGAGGTGTTTAAGAAAAGCCTGGACAAGGCACTTAGTGCCATGGTCTTGTTGATTAGTTAGGGTTGGGTGATCATTTGGACTTGATTATCTTGGAGGTCTCTTCCAACTTGGTTGATTCTGTGATTCTGTTGAACCAAAGTGAGGAGTGATTTACCCAACATGCAGATGGATGTAGTTGTCCTGGTCTGAAACAGATACCATGATCATTAACACATGAAAGTGAAGCATTCAGTTGTGCTTCAGGCCTCTTGGTCTGTGCAAGTCACTTGCATGTTGCTGGTGTTGGGTGCTGTCTAATGTGCTCCTTCCTTTTCATGGCTGTACCAAAACGTTATAAAGAAATAATCCTTGTGGAACTTCCCAAGTTAGAGGGCTGATGCTGGGATTGTGTTTTGCCCACTTTGGGGAAGGATTCAGACTGTGTTAAAAACGTCACTACTGGCTTCTTGGGGACTCCATCTATTTGGTTACGGTGAGACAGCAATTTTTTGTAGTGTCAGATAGTGATAAGTGCTCCATGGGAACATTTCTGTCTGTCCCTTGTGTGTTGATAAAAGGAAATCTGACCTTGCACCCTCACAGGCCATTTTGGTTCTATGTCTTGTCTTGGATTTATACAGTAGCAAATCTCTAAGAGTAGCTTCCAATCAGAACTTCTTTGTAGTAAGTCTTTGAATATGCCATCTTATGCCAACTGAAGAAGTGATTTGGGGAATAATAATAGTACTTGGCTCCTAATGATGTATGAAGAATGAAAATGCTTAGTGTCAGTGAAAAAATAGAAAAGAACTTTTCTTTTTTGAAGAGGTATTGCTCATCTCATCTGCTCTCAGGGAGGAGTAAAACCATACAGAATTAAATAGTGAGGGAGCTGAGGTTGCTTAGCCTGGAGAAGAGGAGGCTCAGGGGAGACCTTCTTGCTCTCTACAACTACCTGAAAGGTGGTTGTAGCCAGGAAGGGGTTGGTCTCTTGTCCCAGGCAACCAGCACCAGAACTGTGTCCAGTTCTGGGCCCCTCAGTTTAAGAAGGACATTGAGACACTTGAAGGTGTCCAGAGGAAGGCAACGAGGCTGGGGAGAGGCCTTGAGCACAGCCCTGTGAGGAGAGGCTGAGGGAGATGGGGTTGCTTGGCCTGGAGACGAGGAGGCTCAGGGGAGACCTTATTGCTCTCTACAACTACATGAAAGGTGGTTGTAGCCAGGAAGGGGTTGGTCTCTTTTCCCAGGCAACCAGCACTAGAACAAGGGGACACAATGTCCAGCTGTGCCAGGGGAGGTTTAGACTCGAGGTGAGGAGGAAGTTCTTCACAGAGAGAGTTGTTAGCCATTGGAATGTGCTGCCCAGGGAGGTGGTGGAGTCCCCATCCCTGGAGGTGTTCAAGAGGGGATTGGATGTGGCACTTGGTGCCATGTTCTAATCATGAGGTCTGTGGTGACAGGTTGGACTTGATGATCCTTGAGGTCTCTTCCAACCTTAGTTATACTGTGACACTGTGATAAAAAGAGGACACAGTCTCAAGCTGCACTGGGGGAAGTTTAAGCTCGAGGTGAGGAGAAAGTTCTTCACTGAGAGAGTTGCTAGCCTTTGGAAGGTGCTGCCCAGGGAGGTGGTGGAGTCCCCATCCCTGGAGGTGTTCAAGAGGGGATTGGACATAGCACTTGATGCCATGGTTTAGTCATGAGGTCTGTGGTGACAGGTTGGACTTGATGAGCCTTGAGGTCTCTTCCAACCTCGGTGATTCTGTGAAATACCGGGGTGATGAAAGCAGCCTAATAGAAAATGTGAAATGGCAGCTGAGTGCTGGCAGTTTAGGAGTGTCTGCTCATAGATGTGCAGTTTTGATTTCACATTGTCCTCACCCTTCTCAATAAGAATGACTGATAGCTTCACTTTGTGATTTCCCAGCTTTTAAGAGTCTATTTTTATTTATTTTTTATGACCAACCTCCCACTTGTTAAACGTAATTTTTGCTCTATGTAACATTAAAAAACCCCTACAACAACAACAACAAAAAGAGCACATCTGCAGTATGCTGCCCCATGAATTAACAGGAATGACTGGACATAGGACAAGAAAGCCTTTGAAAACATATGTTCACATTAAATATCTGGACTGTCTCAGCAAAGAAGGTCTTACGGGGTCATTTTTGATGCAGTGCAAGTAAACCATTTCTGCTCCTCTGAAATACAATGGAATGGAATGGAATGGAATGGAATGGAATGGAATGGAATGGAATGGAATGGAATAGAATAGAATAGAATAGAATAGACCAGACCAGACCAGACCAGACCAGGTTGGAAGAGACCTTCAAGATCATTGCATCCAACCCATCATCCAACACCACCTAATCAACTAAACCATGCAACCAAGCACCCCATCAAGTCTCCTCCTAAACACCTCCAATGATGGTGACTCCACCACCTCCCTGGGCAGCACATTCCAATGGGCAATCACTCTCTCTATGAAGAATTTCTTCCTAGCATCCAGTCTGAACCTCCCCTAGTGTAGCTTGAGACTGTGTCCTCTTGTTCTGGTGCTGCTTGCCTGGGAGAAGAGACCAACCCCCACCCGGCTACAACCTCCCTTCAGGTAGTTGTAGACAGCAATGAGGTCTCCCCTGAGCCTCCTCTTCTCCAGGCTAAGCAACCCCAGCTCCCTCAGCCTCTCCTCACAGGGCTCTGCTCCAGACCCCGCCCCAGCTTTGTTGCCCTTCTCTGGACACGTTCCAGCAAGTCAACATCTTTCCTAAACTGAGGGGCCTAGAACTGGACACAGGACTCGAGGTGTGGCCTAAGCAGTGCAGTGTACAGGGGCACAAGGACTTCCCTGCTCCTGCTGGCCACACTCTTCCTGATGCAGGCTGGGATGCTATTGGCCCTTTTGGCGGCCTGGGCACACTGCAAGCTCATGTTCAGCCTACTATCAACCAGTAACCCCAGGTCTCTTTCTGCCTGGCTGCTCTCCAGCCACTCTGACCCCAGCCTGTGGCACTGCCTGGGGTTGCTGTGGCCAATGTGCAGAACCTGGCACTTGGATGAGTTCAGTCTCATACCGTTGGACTCTGCCCATCTGTCCAGCCTGTCAGGATCCCTCTGCAGAGTCCCTCTACCCTCCAGCAGATCAACTCCTGCCCCCAGCTTGGTGTCATCAGCAAATTTACTGATGACTGACTCAATCCCCTCATCCAGATCATCAATAAAGACATTAAAGAGCATGGGGCCCAGCACTGATCCTTGGGGCACACCACTGGTGCCTGGCTGCCAGCTGGCTGTGGCACCATTCACCACCACTCTCTGGGCTCAGCCCTGCAGCCAGTTCCTATCCCAAAGCGTATAGTTTGTTTTGAGTTTCTGTTGAGCTTGTGTAAAGGCACATTACACAAACAAGGGCTTAGTTTGGACATCAGTCTTTTACATCTTGGATTCTTACTAAATCCTGGGGTTTTTTTTTTACCACCAGCTTGCTGCTTAAGAATTATTGATCGCTGCTACACATGTCTATGGTGTTTGTTTTGATATGCCTGGGATTAAAACCAAAATTAAACAGGCATAATCAGTTTTCTCAGCATTAAAAAAGGCTCTTTGGTAGCTTTTGTTACCTTCTTCTGGAGAAAAAAAGGAGAGGAAGGGAGAGATGTGGTAATAAAGGATCGATTTATTCAATCTCTGGGTATGAAAACATTAGCCCTGGGAAAGAGCCTCCCTCTAAGAGCTTTAGCTGCCCAGTCTCACTTGTGTGGCACAAAATAATTTGCATTTTTAGAGCAGTTTCATGTCTTCTGTGAGCCCTGGTGAAACATGAATAAATTGCTTTCTTTTCCCCTTTTTCTGATTTTATAAAGCTGAATCCATTAGGGGCTGAGTCAAACTGTAATGAAAGAAAGGCAACAACTGAGATGATGGAAACCCTGGATTAGATTTCTTAGTAGTCCAAGCCCAGCTGTCATGGCCTACGTGTCAAGTTAGTGCTCTTTAGGGAGGCCCAACAGTACATGTGAATATTTTCTTTAACTGCTGTGTTACAACAGGTCTCTAAAGCAGCTAGGAATTAAACAGAGAAGCAAAGATTAAGAATTAAAGAGAGCCACAGCAAGCAGATCACTGCAGAGACTTGCAGTCAGGCAAGCAAACCTTTCAAAGAATCACTGAATGGTGGGGGTTGGAAGAGACTTGTGGAGATCATCTAGTCCAGCCCCACTTCAGAGAGAGTGAGTGCCCATTGGAATGGGCTGCCCGAGGAGGTGGTGGAGTCACCATCACTGGAGGTGTTCAGGAGGAGACTTGATAGGGTGCTTGGTGCCATGGGTTAGTTGATTAAGTGGTGTTGGATGATAGGTTGGACATGATGATCTTGAAGGTCTCTTCCAACCTGGTCTATTCTATTCTATTCTATTCTATTCTATTCTATTCTATTCTATTCTATTCTATTCTATTCTATTCTATTCTATTCTATTCTATGTTGCACAGTATCATGTCCAGGTGGGGTTGCAATCTCTCCAGAGAAGGATACTCCACAACCTCTCTGGGCAGCCTGGTTCAGGACCCCGCTCCCCTCACAGGAAAGAGGTTTATCCTTAAGTGCAGCTGAAACCTGTTTGTGCCCATTGCCCCTTGTCCTATCACTGGGCACCAGTGAGAAGAGCCCAGCCCCAGCCTCTTGATCCCCACCCTTTAACCATTGATCAGCATTGCAAAGATCCCCTCCCAGCCTGGGCTTTGGAAGGCTAAACAGCCCCAGGTCTCTCAGTTAGTAGCAGACTCAGATAGCTGAAAACATCTTAAGTTCCACAGTCACTTCATGAATTTGGGGGAATTGTGCTGTTTCCAAACCTATGCTGATTTCAGAGCAGGTCTTTGTGAGTTTAGAAACTGGGGAAAAAATAACCCATCTCTGCCAGAATTCCTCTCAGACTTGTGCCCTGGGGAAAAATTCTTTCTGCATTTCTCAGCTGGTGCCTTCACATGATTTATCACAAGCGAGGAAGGCATTTCAAACTGGTAGCAGCTGTTAACTGGAATGGTGTCTGCCTCAGCTTCCACTGATGCCTTTGTGAGGGACAGAAGTGAAAGGGGGGGACACCACTAATGCCTGGCTGCCAGCTGGCTGTGGCACCATTCACCACCACTCTCTAGGCTTGGCCCTCCAGCCAGTTCCTAACCCAGCTCAGAGTGCTGCTGGCCAAGCCAGGGGCTGACATCTTGGCCAGCAGTTTGCTGTGGGAGACAATGTCAAAAGCCTTGCTGAAGTCCAGGTACACTACATCCACAGCCTGCCCCACATCCACCAGGAAGTCACCTGATCATAGAAGATCAGGTTGCAGAGGCAGGACCTGCCCTTCCTAAATCCATGTTGGCTGGACCTGATCCCTTGGCTGTCCTTCAGGTGCGCAGCTATTGTCACCAAGATAATCTGCTCCATAATTTTCCCTGGCACTGAGGTCAGGCTGGCAGGCCTGCAGTTTCCAGGGTCCTCCATCCAACCCTTCTTGTGGATGGGCAGTCTCTTGCATCATGGTTGGAGGAAAGGTCCAAAAGAAACCAGATCACCTGTTGTCTCAGTCCAGAGAGGGAAAGAGACTCCGTTCTTTTGAATACTCCCATGTTATGAAACCAGAG
Organism: Melanerpes formicivorus; assembly: GCF_026170545.1. Taxonomy (NCBI): domain Eukaryota; kingdom Metazoa; phylum Chordata; class Aves; order Piciformes; family Picidae; genus Melanerpes; species Melanerpes formicivorus. The sequence goes on along the minus strand of NW_027142379.1, from coordinate 10,592,763 downwards.
GCACAAACAAGGCCAAAGTATCAACAGCAAGGCTATTTATTACACAAATAAAGTGGATGGATCAGAAGGAGAGAGACAGAGAATAGAGAGTGAGAGAGATAAGAGGGAGAGAGAAGAGTAAAGGAATCATATTACCCCCTAAGACAGTTTGAGTCTGTGGAGGAAAGGTGCTGCAGCTTTGGATGTAGAGGAGATGTTGGGCCTGTAGAGGAAGGGGGCTGCAGCTTTGGCTGTAGAAGAGATGTGGTCCTCTGGGCAGCTTCTTCAGCTCCATGAGTTGAAGCAGGTGGAACTTAGGACATGGAGAGAGGGTTGCTCTTGGTCTGCTTCTTCCAGGCTATATGGTGATGGCTCTGTCATTTTTCTTTCCTGGTATTCTCTCTGTTTTTCTTCCCAGAGCAGCATTGTCCAGGTCTTTTCCTTCTCCTGTGTTTTCCTTCTCCTGTGTTTTCTTTCTCCTGTGTTTTCCTTCTCCTGAGCCAGTAGTTGCTCAGATCTTTTATACAGTTTTTAGGTATGTATATTCCAGAGCCCATTTCCAGGACAGCTGCAGTCTAGTGAGCAATCCTTATCTATGCACCTTCCCAAGAGTCCTTCCAGTGGCTCTGCCCAATACACATCAGCTATTGTCTGGGCAAGCAGCAAAGGTGATTTTATCTTTGTTGAGACAGGATTTAGTCTCTCAGAACTGACTGTTCTCCTTCCCTCAGCCCTAGACTCCATGTCTCTCTTCAGCCTCATTAAATCTCTACCACATGCTCCTGGTGACGGTTCTCATCTCAGCTTTAGCACTGCAGTCCAGGAGCAGAGTGACAGGGCAGCACCTCATGGAATGGAATGGAATGGAATGGAATGGAATGGAATGGAATGGAATGGAATAGAATAGAATAGAATAGAATAGAATAGAATAGAATAGAATAGAATAGAATAGAATAGAATGGAATGGAATGGAATGGAATGGAATGGAATGGAATGGAATGGAATGGAATGGAATAGAATAGAATAGAATAGAATAGAATAGAATAGAATAGAATAGAATGGAATGGAATGGAATGGACTGGACCAGACCAGGTTGGAAGAGACCTTCAAGATCATCGCGTCCAACCCATCAACCAATCCAACCCACCTAAACAACTAACCCATGGCACCAAGCACCCCATCAAGTCTCCTCCTGAACACCTCCAATGATGGTGACTCCACCACCTCCCCAGGCAGCCCATTCCAATGGGCAATCACTCTCTCTGTATAGAACTTCTTCCTAACATAGTTTCTGACATTCGTTAGCCTGGTGGATGTTTCTGAGCTCTGCTGTTCCTAGAGCGAAACAATGTGGTTTGTATGGCATAACTCAAAGTGAATTTCAAATTCCTGGCGGTGAATGCTTTCTAGAATGACCTCTTTTGAAGCAATTTGGCAAAGCTGACTTCAGTGAAGTTGTATTGGTTGAACCACTTGAGGATTTGGCCCAGACTGGCCAGAGCATTTATTTTTAAGTTCTAGCTTCTACTGGCATGTTCTTAAAAATCTCTGTAGTTCTGTAACTCTCTAAAGTAGCTCACAAGGCCTATGCCCACTGCTAATAAAACAGAAAATCCATTTCCATTTTTCAGTGTAATCTTTTTTTCATGTGAATCTATTTCTCATCAAAAGAAGTGGATGACTGGCCTGAAAGATGAAGTTCTCTACTTATCTGCAAAGATGGAAGAAGACATGTAGTGGCCTTTCAAGTCGTCCCATGCTGTCTGAATGAACAGGGGCATCAATCTAAAAACTGAGAGGATCCCACTGTGGAGGGTGGCTTTGACCAAGAAATGTCTGGTTGTCAATGTCTGGTGAAGAGAAGTAGGTCTGATCTCACTCTGTTGGTAAAATCAGCAAGGAAAGCTAAGATGAAGAAGCTTCTTCAAAGTGTCCATGAGAGAGGTACCTTACATAGCTTTATATCATAGAACCATAGAATTGTTAGGGTTGGAAGGGACCTCAAGGATCAGCCAGTTCCAACTCCTCTGCCATGGGCAGGGACACCTCACACTACAGCAGGTTGCTCACAGCCACATCCAGCCTGGTCTTCAAAATCTCCAGGGATGAGGCTTTCACCACCTCCCTGGGCAACCTGTGCCAGTCTCTCGCCACCCTCATGGGGAAGAACTTCTTCCTAACATTCAATCTGAATCTACCTATTTCTAGTACTTTTCCATTCCCCCTAGTCCTATCCCTCCCTGACACCCTAAGTAGTCCCTTCCCAACTTTCTTGGAGCCCCCTTCAGATACTGGAAGGCCACATGAAGGTCTCCTTGAAGCCTTCTCTTCTCCAGACCGAACAGCCCCAACTCCCTCAGTCTGTCCTCACAGGAGAGGAGTTCCAGCCCTCTGCTCATCCTCATGGCCTTTCTCTGGACACCTTCCAGCACCTTCAGATCCTTCTTGTAATAGGGGCTCCAGAACTGGATGCAGTACTCCAGGGGGGATCTCACCAGAGCAGAGTAGAGGGTGGATAGATAGATAGATAGATAGATAGATAGATAGATAGATAGATAGATAGATAGATAGATAGATAGATAGATAGATAGATAGATGATAGATAGATCTTCATAATGGATCCATATGTTGGACCCTGCGTAAGTGGGGACCTTAATTTCCAGCAGCTGGTTAGTTGGGTATTTTTAAGAGAGAAGCTGGAGCACTTTGCATCAATCTTAGAAGCGGGGTTTAGCTACTAGAATGATATTCTTCCCAGAAAACCTCCATCACAAGAAAAGTGATGCTTCCAGAAGGGATCCTGTATCTTTATTTTTAAGGAACATAATCATCCAGATGCTTACCTTGCATGCCCTTAGCCAGAGAGGATGTACTCATGCCTAAGATGCATTAGAAGATGTAAAAATGAAGTCATATAAGGAGGGGGAAAAAAATAATCCTCTCCCTGGCATTCTTGTGTTTGTTTTATTTCCATAGCAGATGCATTGCTGTATTTTCTCTGCTTCACTGGCTTCAGTTCCTCTACCCAAAAGGTATCTTTGGCTAAGCTCTTGGAAGACTGTTTCCCAGGCAAAAAATTAAACCAGCAACGAACCAACCAAACAAAAACTTAACACTACTTTATAGATGCCACAGCTATCAGGTGGAGTAGTCATGGGAGAGGCTTCAATAATGAAGTCTCAACCATAGAGAAGTGCTCCTACATATAATTAGAGAAGAGTAGGTAAGCCTTTGGAGCCCAGACAACAGCAGAGCCAACCCAGAACATAAAGAATGAGGTCTCCCCAACAATTGTCTCAGCAATATTACACAGAGCACTCGTGTCAAAATGCAGAGATAAAAGCAAAAAGAACTAAAATCAGTGATACTTCTAATCAGAGCACTCTGATACTGTATTTGAACCTCAGTATGCTAATAGCATATAATTAAGCATGAGGAAGTGTTTAAGTAATCTGAGCTTGCCAGCTTTCCCTCCCTTTGGGACACCTTTGAGGGACCTGAATTTCAGAGAAAGGGGTGCTAAGCACTCTCTGGCAGCCAGATCCTTTGAAGACACATCAAGCTGCATAAATATCACACACCAGCAGTGATTTAAATACTGAGCTCTTCTCTTCAGTGGCATGTTTTGCTCAATGGGTAGAAGGTGGTGTTTACAAAATGCAGTTATCAACTGTCCTGCTGGCCTGACTTGCAGCTCTTGAATGGGGACTTCGTAACAAGTGCCGGACAGAACTTCATGCAGCATGTCTGCATGAGTAAAAGATAATCTGTGAGGTTTTATCTGGAGTCATGCAAAAAGGTTGCATAGTAAGTGCATAAATCAGGCCCTCAAGCAGAGTGTTTAAAAGTTTTATAGGATGAAGCCTGAAGTGATTTGGGGGAAGACAGCAAGCATCTGTTGAGGTTGGAGTGGGGTGCAGGTTGGTCTCTTCTCCCTCATATCAATTAATAGGATGAGTATCAATGGATGGGCATCAATGAATGGGTATCAATTAATAGGATGAGTATCAATGGATGGGCATCAATTAATGGGTATCAATTAATAGGATGAGTATCAATGGATGGGCAGACTCCAATATGATAGCATTCAACAAATCCAAGTGCCAGGTGCTGCACTTTGGCCACAGCAACGCCATGCAGAGCTACAGGCTGGGGTCAGACTGGCTGAGAGCAGCCAGGTAGAGAGGAACCTGGGGGTGCTGATTGACAGCCGCCTAAACATGAGCCAGCAGTGTGCCCAGGTGGCCAAGAAGGCCAATGGCATCCTGGCCTGCATCAAGAATAGTGTGGCCAGCAGGAGTAGGGAAGTCATTGTGCCCCTGTACTCTGCACTGGTTAGGCCATACCTTGAGTCCTGTGTCCAGTTCTGGGCTCCTCAGTTTAGGAAGAACATCGAGACTCTTGAACATGTCCAGAGAAGGGCAACAAGGCTGGGGAGAGGCCTTGAGCACAGCCCTGTGAGGAGAGGCTGAGGGGCTTGGGGTGGTTGTATCCAGGAAGGGGTTGGTCTCTTCTCCCAGGCAACCAGCACCAGAACAAGAGGACACAGTCCTCTTTGGCTGCACCCAAAGAGTGGCCATCAATGAGTCCATGTCCAAGTGGAGGCCAGTGACAAGTGGAGTGCCACAGGGATCATTACTGGGACCAGTCATGTTCAACATCTTTGTAGGTGCCATGGACAGTGGCATTGAGGCACCCTCAGCAGGTTTGCTGATGCCACCAAGCTGTGTGGTGCAGCAGACAGGCAGGAGGGAAGGGATCCATCCAGAGGGACCTTGACAGGTTGGAGAGGTGAGCCCATGACAATCTCATGAGGTTCAACAAGACCAAGGTCAAAGTCCTGCATGTGGGTTGAGGCAATCCCAAGCATTGCTATAGGCTGGGCAGGGACTGGCTTGAGAGCAGCCCTGAAGAAAAGGCCTTGGGAGTGCTGGTGGAGGAGAAACTCAACATGAGCCAGCAGTGAGCACTTGCAACCCAGAGAGCCAATCACATCCTGGGCTGCAGCAAGAGAAGCATAGCTGCTTTGCCTGAAATTTGTGTTTTCACAGCTGCTGTGTTGTCCTTATTCACTGAGCACCTGGTGTGCCTTGCTTCATTTTACAACGAATGGGATGCTGACAATTCTGCTGCTCCTGTTAAATCTGCTGGGACATCTCCTGTTAAATCTGGGAACAAATCTGCTGCTCCTGTTAAATCATTGTGCTGTCTGAAACACCAGTCTGCTTACTGCTCCCCTGCTCTTTGCAGTGAGATTAGGTTTCAGTCCTAGCTCTAAAGGTTGTCTTCAAAGCTTGTGTGCACATATCATGATGAGGCACACATTTTTGTGAAAGCCTGTAGGAATAGGCTTATAGGTTGGACTTGATGATCTCTGAGGCCTCTTTCAACCTGTTTGATTCTGTGAATACCTCTACAAATGGTGGCAATAGTTCTCCAGGACTATGCAATACCAGTTCTGTGAGCAAGATAAGGATTTTCTTTCCTAAGGATTTCTAAGTAGCTTTTGAGCTCAGACTTCGCTGGTGGTTCATGGTTCTCTGCAGAGATAGAGGGAGTGGAGAGTGTTTTTATATTGCATCTGTATTCTTTCCTCACCAACTCCTCAGGGTAGCCAAGGATGAGTTCTGCTTCTACCATGAAAGCAAGCAGCCCTGCTTTGCTCAGGACTTTGCTCTCTGTGAAAGTTCCCTTCGGGGCTTGTCCTGTCTTTAGAAGAGAACAAGCAGGTTCCAGTTGTGAGCTTTATTCTTCATCTGGCTTGGGGGTAAAGGAAAAGAAACCCTTCTCTGTGCCTTCTGGGAATTCTCCTTTGCACTGTGGAAACCTTGATTAACCACCTGTTTTGTGTTGCTGGAAAGCTTTGCCTTTAACTGGGAAAGTTTCAAGATGTGGAATTGTAAGCACTATTTGCTTAGTTTCTCCCAACCCTGGGTGGGAGTAGAGATAGAGATAAGATGCTCTATTGAAACATTAAACTGTTTGGATTTCACATAAGCTGGTGAGGGACTTTTTAGGATCTCAGGTAATGATAGGGCTAGGGGGAATAGAGCAAAACTACAAGTGGGTACATTGGATTAGATGTTAGGAAGAAATTGTTCCCCATGAAGGTGATGAGATGCTGGCACAGGTTGCCCAGGGAGGTGGTGGAAACCTCCTCACCCCTGGAGGTTTTGAAGGCCAGGCTGGATGTGGCTCTGAGCAACCTGCTCTGATGTTAGGTATCCCTGCCCATGGTAGGGGGGTTGGAACTAGATGATCCTTGAGGTGTCTTCCAACCCTAACAATTCTATGATTCTGTAAAATTGACAGGCAAGGTAAAAGTATAAAGTATAAATCTTGGTTAGGTTTCTTCATGTCTGAAGCAATCTCCTTGATGGCTGTTTTCCAACGCTGTTTTTTCTGCATCACAGAAATTTCTGTAGAGCTTTTGTGATCTTTGCATTCCAGATGCACAAAAGACAGATTTTGACCTTGAGAAGATCTGGAGAGTTTTACCTACAGTCAGCAGTCTGACCTGTGAGAGCTGTTCTGTAAAGCTGATGCTTAACAAATGGTTTGTGCAAAAGCTGCCCCTGTGCTGTGTTGTCACAGACTTGTGTATCGTTTTCTCAGTGAACAGAACTGAAAACCACAAGATCAAGAGAAATTTCCATTGTTGTTCATATGTCTGGCACATGCCCATACTATGTGAGAGAGGAAGATCAACTTGTCTTGAGGACTGTTGAATAGGAATAAGAAAACAATAAGGGCCACAAGGATGATCAGAGGGCTGGAGCACCTCTCCTATGAGGACAGACTGAGGGAGTTGGGGCTGTTCAGGCTGCAGAAGAGAAGGCTCCAAGGTGACCTCATTGTGGCCTTCCAGTATCTGAAGGGGGCTACAGGAAGGCTGGGGAAGGACTTCTCAGGATCTCAGATAGTGATAGGACTAGGGGGAATGGAATGAAGCTGGAGGTGGAGAGATTCAGGCTAGATGTGAGGAGGAGGTTCTTCCCCATGAGAGTGGTGAAACCCTGGAATGGGTTGTCCAGGGAGGTGGTTGAGGCCCCGTCCCTGGGGGTGTTTAAGAGCAGGCTGGACGAGGCTCTGGGCAGCCTGATCTAGTGTGGGGTGTCCCTGCCCATGGCAGGGGCGTTGGAACTAGATGATCCTTGTGGTCTCTTCCAACCCTGACTGATACTATGATACTATGATCTAAGTGCCAGGTTCTACACATTAGCCACAACAACCTCAGGCAGTGCTACAGGCTGGGGACAGAGTAGCTGGAGAGCAGCCAGGCAGAAAGAGACCTGGGGTTACTGGTTGATAGTAGGCTAAATGTGAGCCAGCAGTGTGCTAATAGCATCCTGGCCTGCATCAGGAACAGTGTGGCCAGCAGGAGCAGGGAGGTCATTCTCCCTGTACTCAGCACTGGTTAGGCCACAACTTGAGTCCTGTGTCCAGTTCTGGGCCTCTCAGTTTAGGAAAGATGTTGAGTTGCTGGAAGGTGTCCAGAGAAGGGCAACAAAGCTGGGGAGGGGTTTGGAGCACAGCCCTGTGAGGAGAGGCTGAGGGAGCTGGGGTTACTTAGCCTGGAGAAGAGGAGGCTCAGGGGAGACCTTCTTGCTGTCTACAACTCCCTGAAGGGAGGTTGTATCCAGGAGGGCGTTGGTTTCTTCTCCCAGGTAACCAGCACCAGAACAAGAGTACACAGTCTCAAGCTGCACCAGGAGAGGTTTAAGCTTGATGTTAGGAAGAAGTTCTTCATAGAAAGAGTGATTGGCCATTGGAATGTGCTGCCCAGGGAGGTGGGGGAGTCACCATCACTGGAGGTGTTTAGGAAGAGGCTGGACGGGGCACTCAGTGCCATGGTTTAATAGATTAAATGGTGTTGGATGATAGGTTGGACTTGATGATCTCAAAGGTCTCTTCCAACCTGGTTAATTTGATTCTATTCTATTCTATTCTATTCTATTCTATTCTATTCTATTCTATTCTATTCTATTCTATTCTATTCCATTCCATTCCATTCCATTCTATTCCATTCCATTCCATTCCATTCCATTCCATTCCATTCCATTCCATTCCATTCCATTCCATTCCATTCCATTCCATTCCATTCTATTAGGCAGGCTACAACCACCCCAGCTCCCTCAGCCTCTCCTCATAGGACTGTGCACAAGGCTGTGCTCAAGGTCTTTCCCCAGCCTTGTTGCCCTTCTCTGGACACCTTCAAGTGTCTCAATGTCCTTCTTAAACTGAGGGGCCCAGAACTGGACACAGTTCCCATTAGGTTTTCTCATCCAAACCAGAAAAACCTTGCATTTTCCTTACAGTGCCACAGTCTGAGGAGGCTCTTTAAAAGCACATGGAATAATTTCTGCCACTCATTCATAAACTTACCCATCTGTGAAGCCTTTATTCAGAGAAACCTACCTGCTCAAACACTTGCTGTAGTTCATTAAAGGCTCCCATTTGTACTCATAAAGGCTCATTCATTGCCCTGAATAATATATGTGGTGTACTGAAAGAGAACCAACTCTGGCTTTTGCAATCTAAATTAAGCCACTTTGTCTAATCAAGAAGCACCATCTTGTTTCTAACTAGGCCATAAGCCCTAAGGGTCTTGTATGTGTGCATGCATTTATTTATTTATTTATTTATTGCCAACTTGTCCTATAAGGATCTGAAAGCCAAGTGAACCGAGCTGACTAAGTTGTTCATCTTCTCCTTGCCTGCTTAGAAAGGCTGAAGCAAGCATGGGCACGACTGCACTGAAGCAAATCCCTGCCCATGAACTAACTCTAAAAGGCAGCTGGGTCATCTCCTGTCCTTTTCTTGGTCCCACCATCTAACCTTTCTAATGGTGAGGGTTCATCTCTATTCCACATGGCTCTTACATATGCCCCATGATTAATAACTACCATGATTCATTAGCCTGTGTTGCTGGCATCGTTGCCCCAGTGGGAACATCTGCTGTCTGGGGATAGCCCGTGATTACTCTGCCTTGTGGAGCAGCAAGATGCTTTCACTCTAATGTGCTGTCCATGTTTTAGCATAAAATAATATTAAGGCAGCCACATAATGGAACCATCTGAAGATCCATTTTATTAAGCACTGAAAGAAAATGAGTATGTGTATGTGTGTGTGTGTGTGTATGTTTGCATGTGCAAGGGAAACATAAACAGCAAACCCTTTTCACCAGAAACACAATTCCAGTAAGCCTCTCACGGAAAGATGCAGCGGTATTGAGTTATAGTTCTTTGGCTTTGAGGTTGAAAAGAAAATACTCTGCAGCCAATGCCTTCCCTGGTACAATTAGCTTACTCAAATTCCACATGGCCTATTCAAAGCAGGAGAAACCAGGCAACAAAAGTGGGGGTGTTGTATTTATGCCATTTCGTGGATATTTGTTTTAAATGCAATCTACCTTCAAGTGCAAAGCTGTGGTGCCCTTAAAAGATGGCTGTTTCAAGTTCCTTCCCATACCTTAGCAGAGCATGTAACCTTTTTACATTATATGATCAACTTTTTGACAGTGCAGGGCCAGCACAGCTAATGGAATAATAGCCTGCAGGGTCCAGCTAAATGATATACGAATATAATCAACCTTTGTGATGACTATTCAAAAGTAATCCCTTTAGCTTTCAACTGCAACATATATTTCAGCCAGGCAAAGCCATATGAAGAAAATCTCTGCAGACCCCACTGATACAATATGGCCTTCATATCCCTACAGTGTGTTTGCTGCTCACAGTGAGTTTTAAATTTAAGGTAATGGCTACTGTATATTCATGTGAGCACAGAACAATACCTTTGATTTGTTGGAGAAATGTTGCATTAGCTACCAAGGGCCCCATTCAGTAAACTTTGACACAACCCTTATATATGGTTTACTGTTTATTCTAAATGGAATATGCCTGATAAAAATGCTTTGCATGCCCAAATTGTACAAATTCATTAATCTTTATATTCATAAAACCTCCAAGTACAGCTGCCTCCCTTCCCAGTGAACCCTGTCAGGATAACTGCCTCCATTCCCAGTGAACCCAGTCAGGATAACTGCCTCCATTCCCAGTGAAACCAGTCAGAATAACTGTCTCATTCTGAATTATCCCAGTCAGAATAACTGTCTCCATTCTAAGTGAACCCAGCCAGAATAACTGCCTCCATTCCCAGTGAAACCAGTCAGAATAACTGTCTCATTCTGAATTATCCCAGTCAGAATAACTGTCTCCATTCTAAGTGAACCCAGTCAGGATAACTGTCTCATTCTGAATGATCCCAGCCAGAATAACTGCCTCCATTCTAAGTGAACCCAGTCAGGATAAATGCCTCCATTCCAAGTTAAACCAGTCAGGATAGCTGCCTCCATTCCCAGTGAATCCACTCAGGATAACTGCCTCCCTTCCCAGTGAACCCAGTCAGGATAGCTGCCTCCATTCCCAGTGAATCCACTCAGGATAACTGCCTCCCTTCCCAGTGAACCCAGTCAGGATAGCTGCCTCCATTCCCAGTGAATCCACTCAGGATAACTGCCTCCCTTCCCAGTGAACCCAGTCAGGATAACTGCCTCCATTCCCAGTGAATCCACTCGAGATAGCTGCCTCCATTCCCAGTGAAACCAGTCAGGATAACTGTCTCATTCTGAATGATCCCAGTCAGAATAACTGCCTCCCTTCCCAGTGAACCCAGTCAGGATAAATGCCTCCATTCCCAGTGAATCCACTCAAGATAGCTGCCTCCATTCTGAGTGAACCCAGTCAGGATAACTGCCTCCATTCCCAGTGAATCCACTCAAGATAGCTGCCTCCATTCTGAGTGAACCCAGTCAGGATAACTGTCTCCATTCTGAGTGATCCCAGTCAGGATAACTGCCTCCATTCCCAGTGAATCCATTCAAGATAGCTGCCTCCATTCTGAGTGAAACCAGTCAGGATAACTGTCTCCATTCTGAGTGAACCCAGTCAGGATAACTGCCTCCATTCCCAGTGAATCCACTCAAGATATCTGCCTCCATTCTGAGTGAAACCAGTCAGGATAACTGTCTCCATTCTGAGTGATCCCAGTCAGGATAACTGCCTCCATTCCCTGTGAATCCACTCAAGATAACTGCCTCCATTCTGAGTGAACCCAATCAGGGTAACTGTGTCCATTCCCAGTGAAAGCAGTTAGGATAACTGTTCCTATTCCCAGTGATCCCACTCAGGATAACTGCCTCCATTCCCAGTGACCCCAGTCAGGGGACATGGCTGAACAGGTAGAACCAACCTGCTTTAAAAATAAAAAGCAGCACTGCATCCATTTTGGGTTGGCCTTGATGATCTGGAAGGTCTTTTCAAACCACAGCAATTCTCTGTGTGATTCTGTGAATTTTCGTTTATCAAGGCAGAGAGGAGGAAAAAAAATAGTAGGAAGATCTTCTGCAAGGGTGGGACATGCATTGTTGGTGCTGGGCATATTATCTTCTGCTCTATCTTTACTCCTACTCCATTGCATCATTCTACAGATTGTATAGCTGGAAACAGCTGCATGACCTTTAAAACTGGAAGCAGTTTTTAGATTACAGTAATGGCTTCTATCTCATCAGCTGCATTATGCCAACACCATAATCCAAATCATGGAGAGGGTGTAAAGAGAATGGTGAGACAGTCTTGCTTCTCTCTCTCTGTCTTTAGTGGCAAAAAAAACACACTATTGGCTTCTAATGAAGCCTGAAGGTTTGAAATGAATTGGACTGAAGGAGAACAGATGCAATGCAAACACTGCATTGCCTTCTCTTACTGCTTTCACAGGTACAACGTAGTAAGAGCTACCAGCAGCTGGAGATATGCTCTTGTTTGCATTTGTGTACCTAAGTACAGGCTAAAATATATCAGCACTGCTGCGGTCTTTTGTTTGAGGCCCTGAATTCTAGGATTTTATGCCACTCAAGCAAGTGAGCTCTAGTGGAAGAGCAGGAAGAGGTATGGGGTGTTCTCCTGTTTGTTGGCCATGTCACTTCTTGAGCCCACAGAACAGTAGGGCCCCCTCAGCATCTGGCAGCAAGGAGCTCCAAGGATGAATAGGATGAATTGGTGTGGTAGGTTGAAATTAGCCCCCAGCTAATCTGGAGAAACTACCCCCAAAATGAATCATCAGACTAGCAAGGTTTGGATAGAAGCAAATGAGCTCTATTTACAAGTGAACTGAAATCTAGAAATATGAAATGCAATGAATATGTACAATGTAAACAATGTATGTACTAGATGAGTTCAAGCCTGCAGTGGGCAGTAGTGTGCTCACTACTCTATTCATGAGGTCTGTGGTGACAGGCTGGACTCAATGATCTTTGAGGTCTCTTCCAACCTTAGTGATACTGCTACTGATACTGAGATAGATATAGATATAGATAGATATATAATTTATAAACAACACAGAAACTCTTTAGACCCCCTGGATCCACCCAGAGAGACCATTCACCTGCTCCCCCACTCTCTCCCTTCTTCCTGTTACCTCATACAGTAGTCACAGTATCACAGTATAACTTAGGTTGGAAAGGACCTCGAGGATCATTGAGTCCAACACAGACCCCATGACTAGACCATGGCACCAAGTCACGTCCAATCTCCTCCTGAACACCTCCAGGGACAATGACTCCACCACCTCCCCGGGCAGCACGTTCCAATGACGAATGACTCGCTCGGTGAAGAACTTCCTCCCCACCTCGATTCTAAACCTCCCCTGGCACAGCTTGAGACTGTGTCCCCTTGTTCTGGTGCTGGTTGCCTGGGAGAAGAGACCAACCCCTTCCCAGCCACAACCACCCCTCAGGTAGTTGTAGAGGGCAATGAGGTCACCCCTGAGCCTCCTTTTCTCCAGGCTAAACAATCCCAGCAAACAAAGGTCCCCTGACAAGGCCACGAGAGAGAGAGAAGTTGCAAGCAGAAGCAACAGAAGAAGAAAAGAGAGCAAGAGCTCTTTATGCCACTATTCCATATCCCCATTAGCAAGCCAATAGAATAGAATGGACTAGAATAGAAAAATAGAAAAATAGAAATAGAAATAGAAATAGAAATAGAAATAGAAATAGAAATAGAAATAGAAATAGAAATAGAAATAGAAATAGAAATAGAAATAGAAATAGAAATAGAAATAGCTAGAAATAGAAATAGAAATAGAAATAGAAATAGAAATAGAAATAGAAATAGAAATAGCTAGAAATAGAAATAGAAATAGAAATAGAAATAGAAATAGAAATAGAAATAGAAATAGAAATAGAAATAGAAATAGAAATAGAAATAGAAATAGAAATAGAAATAGAAATAGCTAGAAATAGAAATAGAAATAGACCATTTTGGAAGAGACCTTCAAGATCATTGCATCCAAGCCACCATCCAACACCATCTAAAATGGTGTCCAATGGTAATAATTTTGCTTTCAGTCTTTGCAGTCAGGAGCCAGGCTAAAGTTCCCCCTTCAAACTGTACCTGTTGGCAATGCACAATGAGCCTCTTCCTTTGTCTTCAAGCCCACCACTTGCTGCTTTCAGGATATCCTTCCTCATTCTTTTATTGGAAGAGAGAGTGAAAATTGGTTTCTGGGTCCCCTTCTGCAGGCTACTTTCTTTCTCATTTTTGTCATCTCAAAATATTGCCTTTAGGTTGTTTTCAAAGCAGTTTCAGCTGTCCAAAACAACAGTCCTCTTATGAGGGCCAAATATGAGCCAGCAGTGTGTTCAGCTGGCCAAGAATGCAAATGGCCTCCTGGATAGGATTAGAAATGCTGTGTCCAGCAGGAGCAGGAAGGTGACTGTCCCCTGGTACTCAGCTCTGGGGAGGACACACCTTGAATATTGTGTCCAGTTTGGGGCGCTTCCATACAGGAGAGATGTGGAGGTGCTGGAGCCAGTGCAGAGGAGGGCAAGGAAGCTGTGAAGGGTCTGGAGAATAACCTGATGAAGAGCAACTGAAGGAGCTGGGGATGGTTAGATTGGAAAAGAGGAGGCTGAGGGGAGACCTCATTGCTGCCTAGACCTACCTGAGAGGAGGTTGTGGAGAGGCTGCTGCTGGTCTCTTCTCCCAGGTAATTAGTGGTAGAACAAGAGGGAATAGCCTCAAGCTGTGATTGAGTAGGTTTAAAGTGGGCCTTAGGAGAGGTTTTTTCCATGGCAAGAGTGATCAGTCATTGGAATGTGCTGCCCATGTAGGTGGTGGAGTCACCAACCCTGGATGTGTTTAAAGGTTGTTTGGATGTGGTGCTTGGGAATATGGTTTAGAGGTGAACCTTGTAGAGTAGGGTTAATGGTTGGACTTGGTGATCCTCAGGGTGTTTTCCAACCTAAATGTTTCTGTGATTCTGAGAGGACTCCTGAGATTCTCTGCTCTCTGCATTTCTGGAGTCTCCTTGGTAGAGCAGCAGCAGGGTTTGTCCATTCATCACCCAGTGGTCACCGAATCAAGGGTACTGCAGCAAGTTCATGGAGCTTGTTAGTGTAGTTCTTGTTTGAAGTGCAACATTCTCTGAGCAGTGCAAAATTTGGATTTGAGTGCTTTCCCATTTCATGGGCATGCAAGTTCAGGAACACAGGTATTGCCTAGTTCAAAGAAAGCAGCCCTGAGGAGAGAGACTTGGGGGTGCTGGTGGACAAGAAGCTCAACAGGAGCTCTCAGTGTGCACTTGCAGCCCGCAAAGCCAATCAGATCCTGGGCTGCATCAGGAGAAGTGTGGCCAGCAGGTCAAAGGAGGTGATCCTCCCCCTCTACTCAGTCCTGGTGAGACCCCACCTGCAGTACTGTGTCCAGTTCTGGAGCCCCTATTACAAGAGGGATGTGGAGGGGCTGGAAGGTGTCCAGAGAAGGGCCACAAGGATGAGCAGAGGGCTGGAGCACCTCTCCTATGAGGACAGACTGAAGGAGTTGGGGCTGTTCAGTCTGGAGAAGAGAAGGCTCCCAGGTGACCTCATTGTGGCCTTCCAGTATCTGAAGGGGGCTACAGGAAGGCTGGGGAGGGACTGCTCAGGATCTCAGGTAGTGATAGGACTAGGGGGAATGGAATGAAGCTGGAGGTGGGGAGATTCAGGCTGGATGTGAGGAGGAGGTTCTTCCCCATGAGAGTGGTGAAGCCCTGGAATGGGTTGTCCAGGGAGGTGGTCGAGGCCCCATCCCTGGGGGTGTTTAAGAGCAGGCTGGATGAGGCTCTGGGCAGCCTGATCTAGTGTGGGGTGTCCCTGGCCATGGCAGGGGGGTTGGAACTAGATGATCCTTGTGGTCCCTTCCAACCCTGAATGACACTATGATACTATACTATGATACTATTTTATCATCCTTTGAGAAGAATGCTGCCTAGAATTCCTGTCCTGTCTAGAGATAATGATTACTCTACCTTCAGAGGTGTGGCTTGCATTCTTTAGCATGACTTTTCATTGTGTAGTTATGCAATGTAAAAGACCAGCAGCTCTGCTTAGCTTTCTCCTGTTACAGCCTTTAGATGGATGCATGTAAACATCTGCAACTGGCAGCTCTGTTCTTGCTGCCCTGAAAATTCAGCAAGACAGTTTTAATTATGTTTTATCAACAGCAGTCATAATATGTCAGGAACATCCTATTATGATTAATTGTATTTACATACTATTAATGCATATTAATATTTATCTCAGCACTTTGCAGAGCACAATAAGACAGAAGGAGGATGCTTGATGGTGTGATCTGTGGTGGTGTATGTGGATTAGCATGATGAATATGAGGTGCTTTTATTGTTCACAAATAGCACAGGCCAAACAGTGTTCCATCAGTTATCCTTGAGATCCTTCATATTTGTTAGGAGGGTACAACTGTTAATCAGACAATAGTAGCTTGGTGTACCAGGGTAAAGGCAGAGAGCCAAAAGGTACATGAAAAAACAATAATTTATGCTGTAATTTCCCCATCTAGTCTAATCCCCCTGCTAATGCAGGGTCACCTAGATCAGGTTGCACAGGAACGTTTCCAAGCAGGCTTTAGAATCATAGAATCACCAAGGTTGGAAAAGACCTCAAAGATCATCAAGTCCAACCTGTCACCCAGCTGAGCCATGGCACCAAGAATAATCCTTTATTAGAATAAACCTTTATTAGAATAAACCAAACCAGGTTGGAAGAGACCTTCAAGATCATCGTGTCCAACCCATCAACCAATCCAACCCACCCAAACAGCTAACCCATGGCACCAAGCACCCCATCAAGTCTCCTTCTGAACACCTCCAATGACGGCGACTCCACCACCTCCCCGGGCAGCCCATTCCAATGGGCAATCACTCTTTCTGTATAGAACTTCTTCCTAACATCCAACCTGAACCTCCCCTGGCGCACATCCAATCCCCTCTTGAACACCTCCAGGGATGGGGACTCCGCCACCTCCCTGGGCAGCACATTCCAATGGCTAACAACTTTCTCTGGGAAGAACTTTCTCCTCACCTCCAGCCTTAAGTTCCCCTGGCACAGCTTGAGACTGTGTCCTCATGTTCTGGTGCTGGTTGCCTGGGAGAAGAGACCTACCCCCACCTGGCTACAACCTCCCTTTAGGGAGTTGTAGAGAGCAATAAGGTCTCCCCTGAGCCACCTCTTCTCCAGGCTAAACACCCCAGCTCCCTCAGCCTCTCCTCATAGGGCTTGTGCTTGAGGCCTCTCCCCAGCCTTGCTGCCCTTCTCTGGACACGTTCAAGAGTCTCGATGTCCTTCTTCAATTGAGAGGCCCAGAACTGGACACAGGACTCAAGGTGTGGCCTAACCAGTGCTGAGTACAGGGGCACAATGACTTCCCTGCTCCTGCTGGCCACACTATTCTTGATGCAGGCCAGGGTGCCATTGGCCTTCTTGGCCACCTGGGCACACTGCTGGCTCAAAACATCTCCAGATGACACTTCACAGCCTGTGGGGGTAGCCTGCTCCAGTGCTCCGTTACCCTCAACGTGAAGAGTTGACACAGTTTGATGTGTATTTGCTTGCAAATATAGAAGTTACCATACACATCTGATCACATTTTGTATTGCAGGCATTGGAATAAGCTGCCCAGGGAGTCACCATCCCAGGAGCTGTTCAAAAAACTTGTAGATGTGGCAATTTGGAATGTAGCTTGGTGGAGTTGGGTTGATGCTTGGACTTGATGATCTTAGAGGTCTTTTCCAATATTAATGATTCTGTGGCTGAGTCACGCACTTGTCCTGCACTCCTCCTTTCAACGATGAATTTCCACTAGGAATGGAAATGACACTAGACTGATGTCCCAGTGGAGGCCAGTGACAAGCAGAGTCCCTCAGGGATCAGTCCTGGGACCTGTCTTGTTCAACATCTTTGTGGGTGCCATGGACAGTGGCATTGAGTGCACCCTTAGCAGGTTTGCTGATGACACCAAGCTGTGTGGTGCAGCAGACACGCTGGAGGGAAGGGATCCATCCAGAGGGACCTTGACAGGCTGGAGAGGTGGGCACAAGCCAACCTCATGAAGTTCAATAAGAGCAAGTGCAGGGTCCTGCATCTGGGTCCAGGCAATCCCAGGCACAAATCCAGGCTGGGCAGTGACTGGCTGGAAAGCAGCCCTGAGGAGAGAGCCTTGGGGGTGCTGGTGGATGAAAAACTCAACATGAGCTCTCAGTGTGCACTTGCAGCCCGCAAAGCCAATCAGATCCTGGGCTGCAGCAGGAGAAGTGTGGCCAGCAGGTCGAGGGAGGTGATTCTCCCCCTCTACTCAGCCCTGGTGAGACCCCACCTGGAGTACTGTGTCCACTTCTGGAGCCCCTATTACAAGAGGGATGTGGAGGTGCTGGAAGGTGTCCAGAGCAGGGCCACAAGGATGATCAGAGGGCTGGAGCACCTCTCCTATGAGGACAGACTGAAGGAGTTGGGGCTGTTCAGTCTGGAGAAGAGAAGGCTCCGAGGTGACCTCATTGTGGCCTTCCAGTATCTGAAGGGGACTACAGGAAGGCTGGGGAAGGACTTCTCAGGATCTCAGGTAGTGATAGGACTAGGGGGAATGGAATGAAGCTGGAGGTGGGGAGATTCAGGCTGGATGTGAGGAGGAGGTTCTTCCCCATGAGAGTGGTGAAACCCTGGAATGTGTTGTCCAGGGAAGTGGTCAAGGCCCTGTCCCTGGAGGTGTTTAAGCCCAGGCTGGATGAGGCTCTGGCCAGGCTGATCTAGTGTGGGGTGTCCCTGCCCATGGCAGGGGGGTTGGAACTAGATGATCCTTGTGGTCCCTTCCAACCCTGAATGATACTATGATACTATGATGATACTAAGCTGGGGTGAGGCAAAGTAGCTCAGACCCTTTGTTAGCCCTTCTGAACTGAGTGAGGCTTCCAGCCTCTTCACAGGGCTTGAGTTCCTGAGCTGAGAAGCCTCAGCCTGTGCAGCAGTGAGCAGAGCCCCTTGTACTCTATTAGCTTTTATTAGATTTTTATTTTACACGTGGTCTGCTAGTAAAGGAATTTCCATTGATGGACTTTAGGTCTGGTTACAGAAAATGTCACCTGGAATAACTACATTCATAGACTCATTGAATGTTTTGGACTGGAAAGAACCTTTAAAGGTCACCTACTCCATCCCCAACTACATTGTTAAATACAGAGTAAACCACTGCTGCAGACGTTACCTTCATACAGAATGAGGTTTCATGTCTCATTCTGGACAGGAGCAGGCAGTGTGAGCTTGCAGCACAGAAGGCAAAGTACATCCTGGGCTGCATCAAAAGATGCATTGCCAGCAGATCCAAAGGGGTGATTCTGCCCCTTTGCTCTGGTAAGAACTCACCTGAAGTACTGTGTACAGGTATAGGAAGCACATGGACCTGGTGGAGAGGGTCCAGAGGAGGGCCACAAAAATGATCAGGGGGTTGGAGCACCTGTGCTACGAGGACAGGCTGAGGGAGCTGGGGGTGTTCAGCCTGGAGAAGAAAAGGCTTCAGGTAGACCTCATGGCAGCCATCCAGTAGCTGAAGGAGGCCTGCAGGAGGGATGGAGAGAGACTGTTTGCAAAGGCCTGCAGTGACAGGACCAGGTGCAATGGCTTCAAACTAGAGAAGATTGGTTGTTAGAAAGATGTTCTTTACTATGAGGGTGGTGGAACACTGGAAGAGGTTGCCCATTGAGGTGGTTGAGGCTCCTTCCCTGGAGATATTCAAGGTGAAGCTCGACAAGGCCCTGGGCAACCTGATCTTGTTGGGGATGTCCCTGCTGACTGCAGGGGGGGTCAGACTGGATGAGCTTTGGAGGTCCCTTCCAGCCTGGACCTTTCTATGATTCTGTGATAACTTAAGCTAATTCTCAGATATTCTCCATAGGTTTACTCATCATACTCTTACTTTCTTACAACTCTGGATGAAGCCCTAGTTAGCAATTCCACTTCATAAAGCCTATGATGTGATAAAGCATAAGTTTTTATTGAGTCTTGAGTGGTCCAGTAGTTTGCATCTGCTGCAAACATTGCCCCAGCAGAGACACTGCTTTGGATGTTATTTATCATCTCCACCAGAGCTGTATTAATGCATTTATTTGAGACATGGGTTTAATTAGGATGCCATGTGAGCACCATTAGTATTGCTGTGACTGACAGACCAAGTCCAGTTTTAGGCATTACAATGCAACGAGGTGGTGACAAGTTGAGCCAAGGATTATCCAGAGGTCAGAAAATGTGAGCTCCTTTCAAATATTGAAGAGGCTCCATTTGCTGAGGCTCTGAAAGAGAAGATTAGAGCAAGGAAAAGAGTCTCTCAAGCCAAAAGGAATTATTATAAAAGAGCATGGTGTTCCTTTTGCTCCTTATGCAGAACAAGAGAAAAAATCAGCTTAATTTGCAATAAATATTTATCTTAAGTCTTAGGGAACAAATTGAGCTGTAGGATTGTGATGCATTGGAACAGAGAGATTAGGGGTGTTGTGAAAAGACCTTCATCAGAAGCCTTTGAGAACACACTTGACAAAAAAATCCCAGGGATGGGCTAGACATATGTGCACTTCCTTCATTTGGGGAGGTGAATCCCCCAGGGATGGTATGGCTGCAACTAGGCAGAAGAAGGTATGCTGCTGGAGAGCAGAGCACTGGAAACAGAGCAGAAAGTGCAGCTAGGAGCTGGCAGTTTGGTGTGGGAAAGAGCAAGGCTGAGCATCACAGATCATGGGAGCAAAAGAAGCGTGTGGCTCCTCAAAGCTGCAAAGTTAAGCTACAGCCTCCCAGTGTTCCTATTAGAAGGACCCCCACTGAGAGGTGGTTACCCAACTTCCTCACCCCGCTCTTGCTTTGCACTTCTTCCCTAACCTAAGTTATACTGTGATACTGTCCAGGTGGCCAATAAGGTCAATGGCATCCTGGCCTGCATTAGGAATAGTGTGGCCAGCAGGAGCAGGGAAGTCATTGTGCCCCTGTACTCTGCGTTGGTTAAGCCACACCTTGAGTCCTGTGTCCAGTTCTGGGCCCCTCAGTTTAAGAAGGACATCAAGACACTTGAACATGTCCAGAGAAGGGCAACAAGGCTGGGGAGAGGCCTTGAACACAAGCCCTATGAGGAGAGGCTGAGGAAGCTGGGATTCTTTAGCCTGGAGAAGAGGAGGCTCAGGGGAGACCTCATTGCCCTCTACAATTACCTGAAAGGTGGTTGTAGCCAGGAAGGGGTTGGCCTCTTCTCCCAGGCAACCAGCACCAGAACAAGAGGACACAGTCTCAAGCTGTGCCAGGGGAGGTTTAGACTCGAGGTGAGGAGGAAATTCTTCACCGAGCGAGTCATTCGTCATTGGAGTGTGCTGCCCAGGGAGGTGGTGGAGTCATCGTCCCTGGAGGCGTTCAAGAGGAGATTGGACGTGGCACTTGGTGCCATGGTCTAGTCATGAGGTCTGTGTTGATAGGTTGGACTCGATGATCCTCGAGGTCCTTTCCAACCTAAGTTATACTGTGAGACTGTGAGACTGTTCCCCTGGATACTCTTCTTACTGCCTGCCATCTTGCAGTGCTCTCTTTGCCATCACCTTCTCCCCAATGCAGCTTCCTTCTTGGATCCCCAGCTGGTCCCAGCTGGACCTATCCTGCAAAACCTGTTGGAGAACTGCTGCAGGGGAGTGCAAGAAATGAGAACAGAATTCCCTGGATATAAACTACAGCACAGGAGGTTCCACCTCAGCATGAGGAGAAACTTCTCCACTGTGAGGGTCACAGAGCACTGAAACAGACTCCCCAGAGAGGTTGTGGAGTCTCCTTCTCTGGAGACTTTCAAGCCCCATCTGGATGCATTCCTGTGTGACCTGTGTTGGATTCTATGGTCCTGTTCTGGCAGGGGGGTTGGACTCAATGATGTCCTGAGGTCCCCTCCAACCCCTAACATCCTGTGAGCCTGCTATTCTGTATTTTTGGGTTTCTTATGTGTGTCACCTCTGTCTTAGATTTCCTTCTGCTGTGACTTTTTTTTCCTGTACTACATGTTTTTCAAACCAACCTTTGAGGCTTTTTTTTTTTACTCTTAAGAATGTTCTAAGTCTAAAGCACTAATGCACTTTTTTTTTTCCCCTTTTCTTTTAACAGCAGAAGTTGATAAAGAAAACAGTGCTGCAAACCCCCCATGAGCCTCCTCCAAAGACACCACCTCTAGATCCTTCCTGGTACAGCATTTGCTCTGCATCCATTATCCAACGTGCTGGCTCCTACAAAACCTCATTTGAATCAGAATTTAACCTGATTTTGACCTGCAGCTGCACATCATCTCTGGTTTACTTTGTCAAGCATTTTCCCTGCTCATAAATACACAGAATCATACTTCCTTCAGATGGCTTCTTTTTTTTTTCCCCACTTGTTTTCCCAGTTTTAGAATTTAGTTGCCTTTGATCATGTAATTGCTTTTCCATTTGCAGAAATAAGCCTTTGAGACAGAAACAGCTCTGCTAAACAGGTGATGAACCCAAATGTGAAGCATATTGGTGTCAAAGTTGATGTGTAAGCTTATGTGTAAGCAGGGGACAGCCTTTGGTGACTGGGAGGTGGCTTTGGGGGAGGCTGAGGTGGGCTTGGGGGACACTGAGGTGGTCTTGGGGGACACAGCAGTGGCCTTGGGGGGCACAGAGATGGCCTTAGGGGATGCAGAGGTGGCCTTGGGGGACACAGAGGTGGTCTTGGGGGACACAGAGGTGACCTTGGGGGACAATGAGGTGGTCTTGGGGGCACAGAGGTGTCCTTGGGGGACACTGAGGTGGTCTTGGGAGACACAGCAGTGGCCTTGGGGGACACTGAGGTGGCCCTAGGGGACACTGAGGTGGTCTTGGGGGACACAGAGATGGCCTTGGGGGACACAGCAGTGTCCTTTACTTGCTGTTTTTCAGCAGAAGCTGATAGATATGGAATGAGCCCACGAAGATCCTTGAAGAGTCATGCAACAAACTAGGAATTTTGGTAGGAAATTCACCCATTAAATGGAAGTGCAGTGCTGCAGTGTTAGTATCTGAGAGCTCCAAGTCCTTTCATGACTGAAGTGTGGCTTCAACATGTGCTGTGTGTTTTCACCCCAAAATAGCAGGTGTCACTGAAATAAATACAAAAGGAAAAGAGCAATATGAAATAGAAAGTTTGCACCTTGTGCCCCTAATGCTTGTTGTCTTCCAAAGTGTCAGGATCCTCCTGCTGAGATATTAACCATCCTTTGTGTCTACTGGATATAGATCCATGAAGGTCTCCCAGGCAGCTGGTGACAGGACAAGAGAGCATGGTGTGAAGCTGTGCCAGGGGAGGTTTAGGTTGGATATTAGGAAGCAATTCCTCACAGAAGGGGTTTAGGCTGGATATTAGGAAGCACTTCCTCACAGAAGGGGTTTAGGTTGGATATTAGGAAGCAACTCCTCACAGAAAGGGTTTAGGTTGGATATTAGGAAGCACTTCCTCACAGAAAGGCTTTAGGTTAGATATTAGGAAGCACTTCCTCACAGAAATGGATTAAGTTGGATATTAGGAAGCACTTCCTCACAGAAAGGGTTTAGGTTAGATATTAGGAAGCACTTCCTCACAGAAAGGGTTTAGGTTGGATATTAGGAAGCACTTCCTCACAGAAGGGGTTTAGGTTGGATATTAGGAAGCACTTCCTCACAGAAAGGGTTTAGGTTGGATATTAGGAAGCACTTCCTCACAGAAAGGGTTTAGGTTGGATATTAGGAAGCACTTCCTCACAGAAAGGGTTTAGGTTGGATATTAGGAAGCACTTTCTCACAGAAAGGCTTTAGGTTAGATATTAGGAAGCACTTCCTCACAGAAATGGATTAAGTTGGATATTAGGAAGCACTTCCTCACAGAAAGAGTTTAGGTTGGACATTAGGAAGCACTTCCTCACAGAAAGTCTTCTCCAGCCTGCGCAACCCCAACTCTCTCAGTCTGTCTCCTTAGCAGAGGAGCTCCAGCCCTCTGATCATCCTCGTGGCCCTTCTCTGGACACATTCCAGCACAATAACAGTACCCAGTTTACCCCTTATATATTGAAGCTATTGATATGAAAGATTAAAAACATTATAAATCCAGCACAGTTTTGCAAATAGTACCTGAAAACCACATTAATCTGCAAACTCTTCCAATCTTGCTAAGTATAGCATCACTGCTTCTAAAAGGTTGCTGTCTTTAGGGATTTGGCAATTCTTAGCAAAATGTTGTCTAAAGGAAAGGTGAATTGAATGAGTTTATCCCTTGTAGTAAATCACAGAATCACAGAAACACCCAGGTTGGAAAAGACCCTCAGGATCACCAAGTCCAACCATCAACCCTACTCTACAAGGTTCCCCTCTAAACCATATCCCCAAGCACCACATCCAAACAACCTTTAAACACATCCAGGGTTGGTGACTCCACCACCTCCCTGGGCAGCACATTCCAATGCCTGACCACTCTTGCCATGAAAAACATTTCCTAATGTCCAGTCTACACCTACCCAGTCACAGCTTGAGGCCATTCCTTCTTGTTCTACCACTAATTACCTGGGAGAAGAGACCAGCAGCAGCCTCTCCACAACCTCCTCTCAGGTAGTTGTAGACAGCAATGAGGTCTCCCCTCAGCCTCCTCTTTTCCAATCTAACCATCCCCAGCTCCTTCAGTTGCTCTTCATCAGGTTTATTCTCCAGGCCCTTCACAGCTTCCTTGCCCTTCTCTGCCCTGGCTCCAGCACCTCCACATCTCTCTTGTATGCAGATGCCCCAAACTGGACACAATATTCAAGGTGTGTCCTCCCCAGAGCTGAGTACCAGGGGACAGTCACCTCCCTGCTCCTGCTGGACACAGCATTTCTAATCCTATCCAGGAGGCCATTTGCATTCTTGGCTAGCTGGGCACACTGCTGGCTCCTATTCAACTGCTTGTCCATTAGCACGCCCAGGTTCTAAATCCTTAAGTGTTTATGAGCCTCATGTCCATTTCTGCAGCAACTGAGCTTTCTGTGTGCTTGTCCCAACAGTTATTGTGCAATTAAACTAAACAGCATCCAGTAGCATCACTAATGTTTGCCAATCTGGCCTTGTTACTAAGTTTTGAGGGAAAAGCAGTCACAAATTAATCCTCAGGGGCATCAGCTCTCACACACTTTTTAAAGATACTTTTTAAGTCATAGAGCTTCTAATAAAAATCAGGGGGCTTCTGTCATCCTATAATAATGTAACTGCAAGTTCTGCTCTTCAGAGTCAGGAAGCTCCAGGAAAAAACAGTCTTTATTGAGCTAAATGTACCTGCCTCCCATCCCAGTAAGGATTTGTCCTGTCTGTCTGGTAGAAGGCTGGTGATCCTCTCCTTGCAGGCTTTTTCAGTGGGAAAACACAGACTTTGCTTTCCCCTTCAATTTAGCAGGGCAAGGAGGTTAGGCAGAATGTTGGTCCATGCATCATACTTTTGGACATACCCTGGAATAAACCTCTGAGCTCTTAGAAGCGATCAGAGCTCCATGGGTCACGGGCTGGCCTCAGTGTAACACCTTGCATGACCCAGCTGAAAGCGCAGCGCTTGGCTGCAGTATCAACTCAGTACTTCTTCAGAAGAAAAATCACCACTTACTGAACTACCAGAGCTGCTTGCTCTACTTAGGTGAGCTTTTGCCAGCCATAGTCCTGCTTCTAAGATCAGCTGAGATCAGTGCTCAAATGAATATAATGGAACTCCTGTCCTTTGTCTCTTGGACTGCAATGATAACGAAGCAGGCAGAGCAGAGAATAGTTCTGTTCCATATCAGCAGGTCCTATTCAACCATATTTATGTGAGGGATGCTGTAATTTCTTTAAGGACCTGCTGATATGGAACAGAATTATTCTCTGCTCTGCCTGCTTCATTATCATTGCAATCCTTCCTCCAAGTTTTTTCCAGAAAGCCTCTAATCCCCTGACCCTAAAGACTTTGCAAACAGAAAGGAGGACTCATGAGGGAGTGTGAATTGCAGTTACCAGTTTTGTTGTGTGCTTGGAGAAATTAAAGGCATAGCTGGCTTTAATGAAGTTAGGAAAGGAGGTAAATCAATCGAGCCCATAATGCCAGCTCTCTGCTCCAAACAAAGACTTGTCCAACATGTACAGCAGATTAATCTCTGAGTGGTTCTGAAGTGTAGTATTGATGTCTCTCAAATCTACAGGTAGGTGCCTAAGGTAAGTGAGACGGGCACTTAACACTGCTTTCTGAATAGGGTTTTAGTAGATGGATGTGCCAGATGGTATTGACCAACAAGTCATAGTGGAGGGGAAGGTTGGGCCTCAGAAAGGATTCTGTGTAGAATAACGAAAAGCATGCTTTCTGCCCCTGAATAGGGCATATCTTGTTAATGATGATGATAGATAAGGTATTTCATCTATGAAGCCATTCAGAAAATTAAGGTTTGAGGCAGAGGAAGGTCATTGCCATTCTGGGAGGGATCCATCCATCTCTAAATAGGCCATCTGAATGTAGACTGAGATCTACACTGTACATAATTACCTGGAAATAGGTGGAATAAATAAGATTGATGCTGGGCATTACTAAAGCCACAGTTTAGTTTTCTGCTAGGAAAAAAAATAAGAAGGATGCAACTGGGGAAAAAACAATATACATGTAAAACATGCAAGAAATAGGATAAAGTCTTAAGCTATCACACATGACGCAAGAACTCATCAGCCTTCAGAAGTAGTGCACTTTAGGGTTGCTCAAAGCTTCATCCAAGCCTGGATGTGTTCCTGTGTGACCTGGTATAGGTAATCCTGCTCTGGCAGGGGGGGTGAACTGGATGAGCTTTTGAGGTCCCTTCCAGCCCCTCACAGTCTATGGTTCAACCTGGTCTAGTGGGAAGTGTCCCTGCCCAGAACACAGGGGTTGGAACTAGCTGATCTTTAAGGTCCCTTCCAACTCAAGCCATTCTATGATTCTGTGACTTTGTCCCAAGACTCAGTCAGCTATTTCTGAATGAGGATGCTACAAAGAAGAGAATGAGGATGAAGTTCCCCCAAAAAATGAGATGACACTAAGTGCAAAACAATTCCTTTTGGTTACTGATATTGCAGAGTCCTCGAGGTGGTGCACTGTGTGTCAGCCAGCAGCCAACAATGTCTGTGGGGCTTAAACTAAGCATGGAAGAATTTTGGCAGTGTCAAGGAGACCCTGTTAGTACAGTCTTATCTCACAGTAATATTCCAGACTGGATAAAGGTTATGTAGAACAGAACAGAACGGAACAGAACAGAACAGAATAGAATAGAATAGAATAGAATAGAATAGAATAGAATAGAATAGAATAGAATAGAATAGAATAGAATAGACCAGAGACCAGACCAGGTTGGAAGAGACCTTCAAGATCATCGCGTCCAACCTATCATCCAACACCATCTAATCAACTAACCCATGGCACCAAGCACCCTATCAAGTCTCCTCCTGAACATCTCTAGTGATGGTGACTCCACCACCTCCTTGGGCAGCCCATTCCGATGGGCAATCACTCTCTCTGTCTAAAACTTCCTCCTAGCCTCCAGCCTAAATCCCAAACCATCTCTTGTCATTATCTGCAAAAGGACAAGTAAGTTTGCTACTCTGCTGCAAGATGCCAGTTTTCAGGCATGCAAGAACTGGGTCAGTTTGACAATCTAATAAATAAGGATTTTGGGGTGGGTTTGGTGGCATTTGCCATTGGAGTTTAAGAATTCTGGATATTTTTATTTGACAGGCTGGAAACAAGCATTGTGTGTATAATCTAATCCTTAATATTGGGTTTGCTTTGGTTTCAGATTGCTGGTGCTTCCTCTTCATGTAGATAAATGCCAGCCAGCTTCCTTCATGTGGCTGCTGGGCCATGAGTAAGGAAGGAATCATAGAATCATAGAATGGTTTGGGTTGGAAGGGACCTCCAAAGGTCATCTAGTCCAATTGCATCTGCAGACAGCAGGGGCATCCTCAACTAGATCAGGCTGCCCAGAGCCCTGTCAAGCTTAGCCTGGAGAAGAGGAGGCTCAGGAAAGACCTTATTGCTGTCTACAACTACCTGAAGGGAGGCCGTAGACAGGTGGGGGTGGTCTCTTCTCCCAGGCAACCAGCACCAGAACAAGAGAACACAGTCTCAAGCTGCACCAGGAGAGGTTTAGACTGGATGTTAGGAAGAAATTCTTCATAGAGAGAGTGATTGGCCATTGGAATGTGCTGCCCAGGGAGGTGGTGGAGTCGCCATCATTGGAGGTGTTTAGGAGGAGACTTGATGGGGTGCTTGGTTGCATGGGTTAGTTGATTAGATGGTGTTGGATGATAGGTTGGACCCGATGATCTTGAAGGTCTCTTCCCACCTGGTTTATTCTATTCTAAGTGTCACCTTGAATATCCCCAAGGATGGGACCTCAACCACCTCCATGAATGAATCATAGAATAACAGAATCAATAAGGTTGGGAAAGACCTCAAAGATCGTCAAGTCCAACCTGTCATCCAACACCTCCTGACTACTAAACCATGGCACCAAGTGCCACATCCAAACCCCTCTTGAGCACCTCCAGGGACGGTGACTCCACCACCTCCCTGGGCAGCACATTCCAATGGCTAACAGCTCTCTCTGTGAAGAACTTCCTCCCCTTTTCAGCTGCTCTTTCTGAGAAGGATCACAATGAAATAGTTGAGTCTGGAGTGCTCAGACTTCCATGACCTTTTCCAGCCTTGCTTTCATCCTCTCACAAAGCTTGTGGTGACTCCTGGCTCTTACTGGCAGCCAGATGATTGTTGTCAAACAACCAGACTTAATGCAAGGTGTCCCTGCTCCTGAGCCAGGGGTTGGACTTTAGGACATAGTTTAGTGGGAATGGTGGTGTTGGGTTGATGGTTAGACTTGACAATCTTGGAGATCTTTTCCAACCTTAATGGTTCTATGATTCTATATGATCTTGAAAGGTCCCTTCCAACCCCACTGGTCTGTTATTCCATTACCTGCTGCTAGAAATTCAAACTGCCTTCAATACTCAGCTTTGAGAGGGAAGTGGGTTTGGTTTTTCTTTCCAAACTGTGACTTGTTCATAGCATCTCTGGTTTTGCCACACTTGTGCTTACAAGAAGTAGAATGTATGTGCTGTCTCTGAAGATGAGCAAATAAATGCATTGATGATTCTTTCCATGTGTGAGTCTTCTTTTGACCCAGGTATACATATCACTGAAGGGTGGTGCTGAGCATGAGGGAGCCCAGCAGCTATGGCTGGAAAGCTGAGGAAACCTTAGGAAATAAGCTCCTCCTCCTAAGCATTAATCTCAACAGGTGAGAAAGCCATTTAGTAACCACAGTACCCTGTCCCCATCCCTGCTGAATGAGTAAGTTTGCTTCACTGAGGTGAACAGTGTAGTTACCTCTTTGTTTCATTGCCACATGAAAGACAATGAAGAGCAGCAAGAGCAGCTTTGAAGCCCAGCTAATCTGGGCAGGATCTGAAGGGCTGGCCACAGCCCTACCTGGAGTCTGTGGGAGCTGAGGGTGTGCAGCCCCACAAGGATTGCTCAGTCCTTTGTAGGACTGCAGCAAGGGACAGGGGAAAGTCTCAAGTGGCACCAGTTGTACCCATTCTCCAGTTCAGCTCTGCAGCAGTTTGGGTAGACAGGAAACCAATGGACAGCAGATTTTCAGTAGCATAGGAAATACCCAGGAGCTGCTAACTTGACCATCCTGGGAGGATTATGACAGTATCACAGTACTAGAGGTTGGAAGGGACCTCAAGAGATCAGGAGGTCCAACCCCTGTGCCAAAGCAGGATCACTTAGGGAGTGTCTGTCAGCAGCCTTTGAGATAGCAGAGTTTGCTGCCTCTATCCCCTGGGATTTTGCTCTGTCTTCTTTGCTCTGTAGCCTTCCCTCCTTGCTAACCTCTCTACCTGCTGAGTGAAGGCTGAATACAGATGAGAAGTAAAGATGATGAGCTATTTCTAATGAAACTTAGCTGCAAACAGCTGATCTGTAGAAGTCCTGTTACTCTCTCAAGAAAACCAGAGGTGCTTTAAGCCTAGAGTATCCCTGATCTCTGTACACCACTCTGCTGCTAAATGCCTTCCCAACTCTGCCCTTCAAAAACTCAGACCTGGCTGTGAGGCCCGTTAGGGGATCTGTATATCAGAGCAACCCAATCAGCTGGAACCTGGCAGTGCTTTCACCCAGTACCATCCACAACTGCCTCCCCATTAATTCTCTCAGCCTGGAAGCACCCTGATGTCTCCTTAATAAGGGTTAGCATTATTTATGGCAATTTACAGGTGTGCTGCTAAAAGCTGGAACTGTAAATCACCTCAAATGCTGCTCCATGATGAAGTGCCTCTACATTATTTAACAAAATTGTCCCAACATGACTGAACAATGCAGGATGGGAAAACTTGGCCACAGAAAGGCAGTGTGGAAAAGGCCACAGTAACCACTGCATTTAGTTTAGATTTGGAATTGCAGTCGATATTCCTCTGGCAGCTTTGTGCTCCAGGAGTGTTTTCAGCTTCAGACAAGTGGAGTGCTTCTGACCTGAGGGTGTCATGGGGCAATGGGATGACTAATAAGTGTGACACTGTTCTGCAGCTGGTGTTTGGCATTAAAAGAGGAGGGGGGGGAAGACCAGGCTGCATGTGTGTGTTTTATTTACAGCTTACTGCCTGGAGTGCACGGCAGCAACATTGTTTTACAGTGTGTGAGAGTGATTCTGCCTCGGTAGAAAGAAGATTGAGGTGTGATGAAATGCCAGGCAACAGTGCCTACAGATACCTCAAAATAAAGAACTACACATGTTCTGGAGTGTTGGTCTATTATATTTGACCTTAATCTGAGCACAGTGTTTTCCCAGACCAAGGAACAGCTTCTCGTTCTGAAATGATAGGAAAGGTGGAGCAGCTACTCCTTCCTAGGTAGCCTGGGCTGAACATGAACCTCATTAATTGCTATATTGGTCCTTTCTCTTGTAATTGGAGGGGGGTTTCCTCCTTCAGGGGTGCAGAGTACCATTATTAGAATAAACCTTTATTAGAATAAACCAAACCAGGTTGGAAGAGACCTTCAGCAAGGCCCAAGGACAGATTGTGATGCCTAAAACACACATGTGGTGGAGATCTCACTGAGGGACATCTGGTGCAAAACCTACCAGAGCAGCTCAGTACAGGCAGCTACCTCAGCTGCTGTGCTCACAAACACCCACAGGAGAATTTGGAAGGGGAAGGGAGAGAAGAATGGATCTGAAGCAGTGGAGGGAAGGTTGGTGCCAGTGCATCCTTCCCAGGGATTCAGGGATTGGAGGTGTATGAGTCCAAGCCCTATGAGGAGAGGCTGAAGAAGCTGGGTTTGTTTAGCCTGGAGAAGAGGAGGCTCAGGGGAGACCTTATTGCTGTCTACAACTACCTGAAAGGTGGATGTAGCCAGCAAGGGGTTGGTCTCTTCTCCCAGGCAACCAGCACCAGAACAAGAGGACACAGACTCAAGCCGCACCAGGGCAAGCTTAGGCTGGAGGTGAGGAGAAAGTTCTTCACTGAGAGAGCTGTTAGCCATTGGAATGTGCTGCCCAGGGAGGTGATGGAGTCACCAACCCTGGAGGTGTTCAAGAGGGGATTGGACGTGGCACTTGGTGCCATGGTCTAGGAGGCACGAGGTGCTGGATGACAGGTTGGACTTGATGATCTTTGAGGTCTTTTCCAACCTTGTTGATTCTATGATTCTATGAAGAGCCTCTTCTGATAATGAGAACTCCATAGCCCTGGCAGTCCCTGTCAGTACCTGTGTTGCTTTTTGAGGACCAACTACTTTTCTCTCTATTTTTTTTTCCCTTTTTTTAATTTAGCCCTTTGAATTCTCTCAACTTAAATCTTAACATCAGCCAGAGCTTTCTTAGGGTGAGGTCCAAGACCTTCTACAACTGTCAGTGAAGATGTTTACAATGTCACTACAGAAATGAAGCGTGGAGTCCCCATCCCTGGAGGTGTTCAAGAGGGGACTGGACATGGCACTTGGTGCCATGGTTTAGTCATGAGGTCTGTGGTGACAGGTTGGATTTGATGATCTATGAGGTCTCTTCCAACCTTGGTGATTCTGTGATTCTGTGTGATTCTGTGGTCTGTTCCCATGTGGTGAACAGGGTGGTTTGTGTTCACATGTGTCCACGTGCAGGAGGTCCCACTGAATTAAAGCCGTTCTCAGACAGCACAGCCACATTCACCTGCATCAGAAGGGTGAGAACTATTGCCACAGAATCTCACAGGAGCCTGGTTTTCTCAGGAGGGAAGTTTGTCCCTTTCTGCTTGTGCCTCTGCCTGTGCCTCCCCCAGCCTCAAACTGCTTTTAGAACTGTTTTAAGCCCACTTCAAGCCAAAGGAGCAGATAGGGAGAGGGCTTAGCTGTAAATTCACCCCCACAGATTTTGTGCAGCGAAGCAGCTGACAGAGGGCACAGCCCCCATGTGTGTCCCACACAAAGGAAAAGGCAGCAAATCACACACATGCCAGAGAGCCTGCCCCAGGCAAGAGGTTTTATTAATGCTCCATCCTTAGGAAAAGCGTCAGTCAGAGTTTGGACCTCATTTAACACCAGAGAACCCAACTGAAAGACCCAAATCCAAGGGAAGCTGGCTTTTACCATTCCACTGCCACTCTTTCCTCTGAGGCTGAGTTTTAAAAACAACTGCTGTGCTGCTGCTAGGGAGGTGAACCACTTCTTGCTGTAGCTCGAGGTGAGTAGGTGTTTTGCTGGGCATCTCATATTCCCAGCACCCTGGCAGTAAAATATTTAAGTGTATTATTGGTTCAGCTCTTTTTGGAGGTGCTGTCAGATGGGACAGAGTCTCCTCTGACAGGAGATTTCTTTACAGGTCCTCATTCACCCCAAACCTCTCTGTTTTCCCATGCAGTGAGGTAGGTTAGCAACACATCCCTGCCTCCTTGTACTGGTTTTGCTGGGACGGAATCCCAGGCCAGCCATGGGCTGCAGGTCATTAACAGTTCTGAGTCAGCCAGGACAGCTGGCCTGAGCTGGCTACAGGTGTGTCCCAGACCAGGAGCATCACTCAGTATAAAAGGGAAAATTTGCTGAACATGGGAGAGCTTTCTGCTCAGGTTTCTTCTGATCCCGTTCTTCTGTGTTCTCTCAGGGACTGCTTTCCTGTTTGTTGTGCCTGCTGTATCCTCACTAGGCTGGGTATAAATGTATGTACAAGAAGGATATGGCTGTGCTGGAAAGTGTCCAGAGAAGGGCCACGAGGATAAGCAGAAGGCTGGAGCTCTTCTATGGAGACAGACTGAGGGAGTTGGGGCTGTTCAGTCTGGAGAAGTCTCCAAGGAGACCTTATTGGGGCCTCCCAGTATCTGAAGGGGTCTACAAGAAAGCTGGGGAGGGATGTTTTAGGGTGTCAGGTAATGATAGGGCTAGGGGGAATGGAGCAAAACTAGAAATGGGTAGATTCAGACTGGATGTTAGGAAAAAATTCTTCCCCCTGAGGGTGGTGAGACACTGGCACAGGTTGCCCAGGGAGGTGGTGGAAGCCTCATCCCTGGGTGTTTCTAAGGCCAGGCTGGATGTGGCTGTGAGCAAGCTGATGTAGTGTGAGGTGTCCCTGCCCATGGCAGGGGGGTTAGAACTGGATGACCCTTGAGGTCCCTTCCCACCCTGACAATTCTGTGATTCTGCCATCCTGCAACAAGAATCTTGCAGCACGTGCAGGCTTTGGGAGTGGGGACTGTGTGTTTTCCTTCGCAGAGCGCTGCTGCCTTGGCACTGGGAGCCCTGTAAGTGATGTGTTTTGCAAAATAAATAAATAAATAAATAAAGGAGGGAATGAAAATGTCATCTACATAAATATGCCACGAGAAGTTTAGTCTCTGGATCAAAGTGCTCAAAACGACACAGCTTTGAAACAGAAAGGTAGGAATCAAAATTACACATCCCTGTGTATCAGCTCGGGTGCCAGCTGTTTAGCCGAGGTGTACACGCCGTGGCTGATTAAATGAAAGTGTTTTAACAGCTGTCTGAAACAGCAAAACCTTCTCCCCATCTTCTCCAGGCTGCCTGGTACTTCATCCCCATGGGCTGCCCAGGGGAATAGATGCTAGGTCCAGCTCATGCGTGACTCTGTCGTGGCTCTTCAGCGCACGGAGATGCTCTCGGCGCATCCAAAGGAGCAATAGATCCTTGGCAAGGTTCAGAGCAAGTCCTGGTGCCACTGACTCCCAAACCTCTGTCTGGGCAAGTGCCCATCAGCTGGCTGACTGCAGGCCAGACTATTCAGTGAGATCAATGTGATGCTGGCTAATTCAGGGGGACAAAGCAGCTCAGCAGGTTGAGGAGAGAGGCACTGACTCATGTATCCAAATGAAACGCAGCCCAATGCCCCTAGCAGAGAAGAGGCTTTATGAAGAGGAAAAAAGCTTTAAATGACTGGTGGCTGGTCTCTGGTGGCTGCATCCCTGCCAGTCTGCAGAACCAGCTGGGAACCATTCTCTAGCCCTGGGGCCAAGTGACACTGCATGACTGCTAATTCCCTGCCTCCCCAAAACCATGTGGGCACAACTCCACTGCCTGTCTGGAGCAAGTATCGTCCCCAGCCCATGACCATTGCTTGGGGACACTGGCCAGCACAGTGAGGCAGAGAAACAGGGACTGGACACATCACCCCTCCACTACCCCCAGCCCACTGCTGGCATCCACCTTGAGCCTTCCTATGGATAGAAAATGAGATGATGAGTAGTTTAAATTGCAGTCAGGCAGGAGGGTAGTGGGGAGCAGGCAGCCCCCATGGCTGTCACAGTGGAGCTGCAGTACTTAGCAAGGGAATCTGTCTTGTGGTGATGCCCCTTCTCCATGAGGAAGGAACAGTGGGAAAGGGTTGTAGCCGTCACCTGTATCTATCAGGGCACCAAGCATCTCCATTCACAGCATTTTTAAAGGTGCTGCCTCTTAAGGATGTATTGTTAAAGAACCTGCATGAACCTAAGATGAAGAGGGGTTGGGAAAGAGACTGCAGCTGAGGGTGTAAATCCATTTCAAAAAGTAACACCTGCTTTTTGGGATGTGGGTTGGTTTGGGGTTTTTTGTTGTTGTTTTGGGGTTTTTTTGGTTGGGTTTTTTTTTTGCATAGCATCTGGCAAAATAAGGCAAAAACCAGAGCTGCTGCTTCTTTGTTTAAAAACTGCTACCAAAAAAATGCTATGATAATCATAAGAGGAGGTTTTCCCATGGTTTTCCCTCCCATCTCTCCCAGGCTTACTTGCCCAGCTATGTTTGACATGACACTTTTTAGTGGCTTTGCTAAATGCAGACAAAGCAATCTCCCTGTAAAGCCTCCCTCACAAACAAACAAACAAAACATGGTCTTAATGTTAAGTTTACCCTGCCTGCTTCTATAGCTTTCCCTCCAAAATAATGTGGTGTCACAGGCAGAAGGAAAGTGAGCAGTGGGTAAGAAAGGGCTTTCCACCATGCAGTGAGCCCTCCTCAAATCCAGCAGGCCATGAATGTATGCTCACACATGACCCTCAGTCCCCAAATGCCACATGCAGATGGATAAGAAAGCACACACCAGCCACATGCACAGCAACGTGCTGCCGTGTTCCATCTCCTGTGTGTGTTCCTGGAGGCAATAACTACAGGCACATCTGCAGGTATGATTCAATGCATCACCCACCATCAGGCCTTCTGTGGCCCTTAGTGTCTTGTGCTTTTGCCCACCCAGGGTAATGCTTTCACTTATGGTCCTGAAAGTCTTTTTCTCTTCCTCTGCCCAGAGAGCATCTGGGGCCAGCACAGTGGTGGTGGCTCTAGGAGGGGGCTCGCATTGGTGGTGATGACTCTATGACCTGCAGTCATGTCCAGTTCTTCAGGAGCAGCCTTTCCTGATATGGCAGACAGGGCTGTATGTGCCCTGCCCCTCACACAGATGGGACATCCCCACCACACTTGCTGCGCAGGAGATGGGGAGGACTCAGATGGGCTGCAGCTACTTACACATCCTGTTTCTGGCTGAGATAAATGTTCCCACAGCTGGCAGCATGTCCCCGGGACAGCCCCATGATGTAGATACCCCCTTGCCACAGGCTTTAGAGGCAGCGAGAGCCCTTGATGGTGGTGTCTGTGCAAGGGGGTTGTTGGGTTGCAGCGGGGTTTGAAAGGCTGCACCTGTACTCCACCTCACCGTACAGCCCCCTTGCCCTGGCCCCTGACCCATTTCATGTGCTCTGCGGTGCTTCCCGGTTGCAAAAAGGCCTCTCTCAGAGGTGAGAATTCCTTTCTGCGGGGGAAGGAATTGCCGAAACCCTCCCCACCGCTGCCTAAGTGCTGCCGGAACAGCGGGTGTCTCTCCCGGGGGCGACGGGGGCTGGCACTGCAGGGCTCTGTGCCACTTCCCCGGGGGGGAGGACGCCGGCCCTGCCGCACGGCTGTCACCGCCACCTCCTCGCCGTTATTTACATCCGTCTTTAGCACTCTAATTACCCGCTTTATTGCTTTCGCCTGGGGGAAGCCCGGGGACAGCGGCGCAGGGGAGGACCCTCCCCGCAATACCCCTGCCGCTCTCCGCTCCGCACCGCCGTGGGGAGGGAAGGGGAGGGGGGACACGCAGAGCTCAGCCGGGACTTCCCCCTCCCCGCCGGGTTTCCAGCAGGATTTCGGACCGGGAGGGGCGGAGCAGGTCTCCGGAGGCGGACAGAACCCGTCGCCGTGTAGGGCCGGGGGAGTCCTTCGGCGTGGGCGGGGGGACCGGAGCCACCCGACGGGGCGCTCCCCGCAACCCACCCTCATGGGTCGGCTTCGTCGTGTGGCACCAGCGCAGCGGAGGAACAAACTGACAGACTAGATGGATTTCCATCTGAGCAGCGGAGGTAATTTATTGGCCTTTATGCTCTTCAGTGGAGGGGGAGAGACGGCGGCGTCGCCTCTGCGCATCATGCAGCAGCTTTGCTCTGCTTTAGCCAAAACAAACGTGTTCCCCCCGGCACCCCGCTGCCGGGGGTGCCCCAGCCCGAGCACAGACAACAGCCCCTGGGTGCAGTCCCCGGCCAGGACCCGTCGCCAAGGTAAGGGGCTGGAAGTGTAGGTCCCGCAGCCCTGGGGGGAGCTCCAGCCTCCCACCCCGCTCCTCCAGGTTGTCCGCAGCTCACTCGCTCTTCCAAACTCATCTAAATTACATCAATAACAGAGCGCACTCTTTAATGAGCTCTCAACTTTAAAGACTTGAAAGATATTAACAAGCCGCTTGACAAATGGTGCTTAGAAGCACATTAAAGACGCTGCTAATGGAGCGCATAATGACGGCTAATTTTCGATCAGATATAAATTAGAGCCCCAACAGTTATTTGCCTTAAGGACTTTATGTAAATGATCCTGTTCTGTATAAACGGGGAGGCGAGGAGAGCCCCGCCGCGCTGCTCAGCCACGCCGCAGCCGGACGGGCCGCGGAAACACCGCGGGGAGCTGCGCCTGCCCCAGTCCTCCCCCCCACACCACGCCGCACGCAGTGGTACCAGCCCCACCGGCCCCCAAGCCCCACGCGTGCCCGGCGGCCAAGGAAGATGAGGATGAAGGTCGATCTGGCCCCGGGGCTGGCTGTAGAGGTGCTGGAGCGGTTGTGCCCGCCAGGAAGGACGGTGCCAAGCACCCGCAGGGGATGGGGCCGGTGCAGCCCACCCCGGCTGAGCCGAGGCGGGGACCCAGCTGCGAAGCCGGCCCCTTGCACATATATACACGCTCCGGGTCTGTCCCAGCTGTTGCCCGGCGCTCCTGCCAGCGACCTTCCTTCCTTTGCTGGTCTGGTTTGGGGTTGGGTTAAATTTTGGGTTGAGTTATGGGGTTTCCCCCTCCCCTTGCCTTTAGTTGTTTCGGCAACAAGTGCCAGCTGGGGGCTCAGCCCCGGGGCGGTGAAGGTGTAACCTCTTACCACCACCACAGCACAGCGACTCTTTGCCTGCCCGGGCTGCGGGCTGCTCTTGGCACGAAGGAGCCGTCTGAGCAGGTCAGCATCGCTCCCCCAACCTTCCGCGCCCTCCTCCCTCGCAGGAAGGGTTCTAGCTG
The DNA here is from genome assembly GCF_026170545.1 of Melanerpes formicivorus. Lineage (NCBI taxonomy): Eukaryota > Metazoa > Chordata > Aves > Piciformes > Picidae > Melanerpes > Melanerpes formicivorus. Next base: position 10,555,364 of record NW_027142379.1, on the reverse strand, counting down.
GCTGTGGGGACCCGCGGAGTTTTCTAGTGGATTTTACGGGTGTTGGGTTGAGATTCTTTTTCTTTCCTTCCCGCCCCGCTCGTTTGCAAGGTGCCCTTCGCTTTCCAAAACGCACATTTACCTTTGCGGTGTTCCCCTTCTGCGGTGCCAGCTCCTGGCTCTCTTCTCCGGGAGGGCGCGGGGGAGAGGGTGCTCACCTGCCGAAGTAACAACAAGAAGAAAGTGGGGCAGTAATTGGGGCAATAACGGAAGAGAATCACAGGAGAATGTTGACACACACGCACATCGTCCTCCCTCCCTCCCGCCACCGGTCGCGACCACAAGCTCCCCGGGCTGTCCTGGGAGCAAGGGGGACTGCTGAGGGCTGCCACTGCCGCCACCTTCTCTTGAGGGGATTTTGGCAGAAAAGCCGGCGATGCCCCTACCGGTCTTCCCCTTGCAGAGACCCGCAGGGGTGCGGGAGTTGAGCGGGCGCGGAGGGCCCTGCCGCTGCGTGTACTCACCCGGGAGGCCTCGGGGTAGCGCCTCCTGCTCCGAGCTCGCTGCCCCGATCCATCGATTTGTTCCTGGAAAAACGCGGCGCATTCTTATAGCAGCTAGAAGCAATTAATATTGCATTAACCCTATTAAAGGGGGGGAAAAAAAAGAAAAAAGAAAGAAAGAAAAATCCTCACCCCATCAAAGCCATTTATTATTGACGGGGGGGTGGAGGGGGGTGGGTAACCGGGGACCAGGGAGTGTGTATGTCGTGGGGCAAGGCAGGCAAACACGGGCGTGACAGGGTGGCAGGAAGGAAAGGGAGCCGAGGGTGGCTAATATTTAATTTCAGGTCTGTGGTTTTCTAATTCGAGATTAAAAGCAGTCACGTCTTTGAAGCCAGACACTTGGTGTAAATGTACAGTTAAAATATTCTATTCCACAGCCCCCAGACAGAGCTCTGCTACTCCCAGGCTTCATTAAATTTTAATTATCATCCCAGACTGGTGCAAGGGAAGAGGGGGAAGACTGTCCACCTAATTGCAATTGATAAAGGCAAAGAAGCCTACATCTTTTTTCTCTCCGTGCGCGCACAGCAGCAGCAGTTGTTGTTGTTGTTTTAATGCGGACAGAGCCCTGCGAGGGCAGCATGAGCATCAGCACCTATAGATCCGCTGCTTACAAAAGATGCACGTAAAGGAAAGCCGGGAAGTGATGCTATAGATGCGTGGTGGGGCTGGGAGGGGTGGGGGAGAACATTAGCTCTTGGAGAGATCTGGCGAAAGATCAAGGGAAGAGACAAGGATCCTCATTAGGGCTCGTCAGCTTATTGTCTCCCAAAACAAAGCCTCGGACCTTCCCGGCCGGGGCAGCGGTGCAGAGCTCAGTGGAGGGGCTGCCCCGCTGCCCACCCGGGCTCTCTCGGAGCCCAGGAGCCTCTGCTCGAAGTCTTCACTGCGGTTCTTTCGTGCATATTCGTTTGTTGATAATCTGCATGTTTGGGACAGGCAGGTACGGAGAGAAGTCCACTCATTTGCCCCAGGTTTTTAATTTGGGAAACTAGAAAGCAGTCTGTGTCCAGGCAGGAAAAGGTAAAAAAACCACACACACACACACACAAAAAAAAGCCACCACCACTGCGTTTGCTTTCTAAGCAGCTTCCTATTATCACATCGCCACTTAATTTTATTTCCATTCTCTCCAAGTTAAATAGAAAGCCGAGCTCACAGGGGAGCTGCCATGTGCCTACAGACTGGGGATGTCAAGCAGAGAGACTCACTGTGCAAAGTTAATTTCAATTCCCGAGGAGGATTTCACATTCTCGCTCGCTCTGACCCACAGTAATTAGCTGAGATAACTAATGATTACTTACTTATTCCTTGTAATTATCTGGATTTAATAATTCGCTGTGTAATTTATTAATTCGCCCGTAATAGCCTTTAAGTGAATGGCTCATTTAAGAGGGCGAAACAGCAGTTCAGGGGCTGCTCGCCGCCTGCGCCCTACTGACGGTTTTGGGGGGGTGCTCTACTGTTTTCAGAGGTCCGACTGCCCCCTGCTCCCGCCGGACTGGCTCTCCCCAACCTTCTGACCCGCCGCCTTCTTCCCTACCCCGCTCCATGCCTCTTAAAACGACCCCCGCGGCCACGGAGGTTGCGCAACCCGCGGAGAGAAGGGGGTGATCTCGGCGGAGCGAGATCGGTGGCCGGCTGTTGGCCGGTCGGCGGGGCGCGTAGGGGCGCGTAGGGGCGCGCAAGAGTATGGAGGCTTCTCGGAAGGGCAGGATCACCCCTCCCCCAAAAGCCGCCCCGCGCCTGCGATCCAAGCAGCGGCTGGAGGAGGAGACGAGCCGCGCTGCGCACCCAGGGTAACGACAGATACACGGACCAGGAACGGGGAGGTTCCTTCTGGGCTGGCCAGGGGACGAGGCGCTGCCTCCTTACCCCCTCGGCACCCGCGGAGCCACCGCCCCGGGACCCTCGGAGTGCCCGGGCGGCTTTGAAGATGCATCTGGAGCTGGTGGCTGGGCGGAAATATGAATATTTAATAGCTGTTGGTGTGTGATCTCCTCTCCCACCTCTCCCCGCCGTCGGGTTTCCCCGGCTTTTGTGAGAGCCACGCGGGGAAATTACATTTTTCTTATTGCCCCCAACCCCCTTTATTTTTAATTTTTTTTTCCTTTTTACGTGGCACCTTGCTGGGAACGGAGAGGCTAGGGAAGAGGGCACTCGAAGGGGACACCCCCAAACCCACACCTCCCACGCTCAATCACTACCATGTCCACGAGGGTCACCCGTGATAGGGAAGGGGCGCGGAACGGAGCTGTCCGTGGGGCTGTTAGGCCCTGGGGAGCCGCAGTTTCGGTTAGCGGGCTGTGGACCCCTACCACTCCCCCACCCCCCCTCATCGCCTTGCTGCGGGTTCTGAACGGATCTCACGGCCCGGGGCAAGGGACGGGCGGTAGGGAAAAATCAGCAGCAAAGGCGATTTTGCCAAGAAAACCTTAACATTATATATTTTTTCTTTCTTTTTTTTTTCCATTTTTTTTTTAATGAAAGACGATATAACAACATTTAAAAATAACTTAGTACATTGCTAGAATAAATAAACCTCCTATTAACCAGGGGGAAAGAAACAAAACAACAAACCGAACCTAAATAAAACCCAAACCAACGAAATTGGGTCACGTACAGAACTTAAGCCTGGGCTAGAACAGCGATACAGCGGGATCGGTACGAATATATCTATATGTGATATAGATATATCAACGCAAATGAAATATTTACAGTCCGTACAGGTTCCCAACCGAGCACCTTCCTTTTATTGTTGTTGTTCCACCAAAAAAAAAAAAGGTACCGAACCGTTTGTGGAATGTACAAACAGCGCAGCCTCGCTCGCTCCCTTTCCTACACATTGGCATTTGGCATTTCGACAAACAGGCTTCAAACCAAAACATAAATAACAATAATAATTTCTTTTAAAAAGGGGGACTTTCTTTCCCGGAAAAGTATTCCCGTCAAAGGTAATAAATAACCGAGCAAATAAATAAATAAATAAATAATAAGCAATCGGATAGATAGATAAATAACCGAGCCGGTCTGAATACCGTCGCGATACAGCTTTGAAATCGAGAAAAAAACGGATATTGTGCTGGCAAGAAACCCGAAGCGACAACCTCCCCCCGCCCTGCAACACCCTCCCAAACGCTGTCACCTACGCGGCCACGTCCTTTCTCTCTTCGGGAGCAGCGTGTGGTGGGGACAATATGGGAATCCCCATTAAATATGTAACGCGGTAAACAAATACCTCGGACAGTGAATCAGGCTACACAAATCATGTAGGACATCTACTACAGGGTGCCGACGCCGTACGAATCAAAAATACTCGCCAGAGAAAAATACCTTGGGTTCAAGTGACAATTTACAGATGGCCAAAAGGGACGTTCAGAAGAAGAAGAAGAGGGGGAAAAAAAAAAAAACCTCACGTTCATAAATCCTACCAAGACAAAATATTTGATTCTCACTATCCTTTTTTTTTTTTTTGTTCTTTTTCATTTTTTTTTGCTTCACTGTTATCAAGACTTAGATTAAAGAGGTGTAATTAATTAGAATGAGCACAAAATGAAGTTGCTAGAGAGATTAAATTAATAATTTACAAGGGGTTGTTTGGCAGTAATCTAATAATAGCTTTTGAAGACCAGTGAACACAGTGGGATCAGCTCTTTCCCTAAGCGTTAGAACTTCAGAGACAGAAAAAGGATAATAACCACAGTAAAAATATATATATATTTATATATTTATAATACGCAGTGTAAATGCAGAAAAACCTGCCCTCTGTGTCTTTTTTTTCTTAATCATTATCATTATTATTATTATTATTATTATTATTATTATTATTTAAATCAAAATACTTTTTGAGACGTCTCTCGCGGCGCAAAGCCTCAACTCTAGATTCAAGTTTGGGTCCCGAGAACACCACGACCACTGTGCCGGGGACATTTTTGGCCCTTTTGCACCCAGGCCAGATCTGTTAAGAATAAAAACCAGCAGTACTTGCCGGGGCGGGTCTGGGCGGTGGCTCCGCGGGGAAGCTCCCCCCGAAAGTTGAGCGGTTGGGGTGGATGGGGGGCGGTGGTGGGGGTGGTTGGTTGGTTGGTTGTTTTCTCTTTTGTGGCGGTTGTTGTTGTTTGTTTGTTTGTTTGTTAACGATGTCGGTGCTGTTGGGTGTCCTCAGATGCCAGCCGAGTACTTCATGCGCTTCTGCTTCTGGCGCTGGTTGCAGAACCAGACTCGGACCACGTTCTTCTTGAGGTCCAGCTTCTCGGCGATGGCCGCGATCTTCTCGGAGGAGGGCCGGGGCTGGAGGGCGAAGTAGGCCTCCAGCGAGCGCTTCTCGGGAGCGGCGATGGAGGTCCTCTTGCGCTTCTTCTCCGCGCCGCTGAAGAGCTCGGGTTTGGCCAGCTTTTCGCGATGGGACTTCTCGGCCTCCTCTAGCCAGGCCTGCAAGATGGGCTTGAGGGCGATCATGTTGTTGTGGGAAAGGGTGAGGGACTCGAAGCGGCAGATGGTGCTCTGGCTGAGGGACCCCACCCCCGGGATTTTCAGGTTGGCCAGCGCCGAGCCCACGTCTGCCTGGGTCACCCCCAGCTTGATGCGACGCTGCTTGAAGCGCTCGGCGAAGGCCTCCAAGTCGCGGGGATCGGCGTCCACATCGCTCATGCAGCCCATGTGGGCCGGCAGCCCGTGGGCGTGGGCCATGCCCAGCGCCGCCGGGTGCATGGGGTTCATGCCGGCCATGTGCGGAGCGTGGCCCGGCGTGGAGACCACGGCGCCGTCGGGTGCCGCCATAGCCCCCAGCGCCAGCCCCGGCGTCAGGTGCTCCAAGAGTTCCCCCTCCAGCGCCTGGTGGGGCTGATGGTGGTGGTGGTGGTGATGGTGGTGGTGGTGGTGGGTACCCGATAGGGCAGACGGGTGGGAGATGGGCACCGAGGAGGAGGAGGCGGCCGAGGTGCAGGGGATGGTGTTCATGGTGTGGTAGGTGGCGTCCGGCTTGAAGGGGCTGTGGTGCGGCGGGTGGTGGTGGTGGCTCTTGCTCGGGGAGACGATGTCCACCGCTGCCAGGGCTTCGGCGCGGGCCAGCAGGCTCTCGTCCAGACCGCCGAATATATTGCTCTGCAATTGCAAATAGAAGGCACACATAACGCTCAGCAGGGAATTCGCCTCCCCGCGCACTCCGCCGTGCCACTAAAACCTTCCCAGCATGTTAAAAGAGAAATCCTGGAGAAGGAGGAGGAGGTGGGGGGGATATAGTGGTGATGGGGGTGGGGGGGGTGGGAGAAGAGGAGCAGAGGGAGCCAGCGGGGCGAGGGAGCGGGCGCGGCGCGCAGCCGCTCGCACAGCGACGGCGGGCGGACGGACGGACAGACGGACGAGCGGACAGACGGACACACGCACCAGCCGCACGCAGCATCCCAGGTCATAAAAATTAATAGGGGCGGCAAGAGCCGCCGCATGCATAAGTTGGGCGAGCGCCCGGCAGCGCTGGGTGATTTGCTGCGCGGCCATGAAAAAATCATCAGGCAGATCCGGGGGGGTCTCCGAGGGGCTCCCCTTAAAGCGGGGCGGCGGGGCGGCGGGCACCTACCGGAGGGGCGGGCAGGCAGGCCCTCCGCATCGCCTCCGCGCCGCTGCCGCTGCCGCCGGGGCCGGAGCCCGAGCCCGAGCCGGAGCCGCCGCTGCCGGAGCTGGAGCCGGGGCCGGAGCCGGAGCCGCGTCCGGCGGAGCCGCCGGTGCCGGTGCTGCTGGGGGAGCTGGCGGCGGGGGCGGCGGCGGAGGGGCAGGGCGAGGCGGTGTGCAGGGCCGAGTACTTGGTTTCGTGGAGGCTGCCGCCGCCGCCGCCGCCGCTGCCGCCGTGGGGGAGGCCGAAGGGCTGCTTGCTGCTCAGGGACATCATCATGGTGTTCGCCGCCGCCGCGGCCCGGCACAGTGGCAGGTGTCCGCAGGAGGAGGGCAGGGATGCGGGGCCGGGGGCCCGGACCCCCCCGCCCCCCCGGAAAATCCACAGGAGCCCCGGCTTCCCCCGCGCGCCCCCCACCCCTCGAAAAATGAAGAAAATAATTTTTTAAAAAAAGAAAATAAATTTAAAAAAATTAAAAATCCCACTCGCCCCCCAGCCGGCTGCCCGAGCCCCGCTGGGGAGGACGCGGCCGGGAAAGGCGGCTCCGGCGAGCCGGGGATACGCGGGGGATGCGCGGGCTGCCTCCTGCCCGTCCACCGCCGCCTCCGCTCCGGCGCCGAGCCCTCGCCTCTCGCGAAGTGCCCTCCCCGCCGCCGCGCCGGTGGGTTTTACTCTCTCCCCTCTCTCCCCTCCCCTCTCGCCTGTCACTACAGCCCAACTCCTCGGGAAGGGCCCTCCGCGCCTGCCTCCTCGGCCCCGGCCCCCTCCTCCTCCTCCTTCTCCTCCTCCGCCGCCGCTGCCGTCTCCCTGCCCGCCCCCCGCCGCCCCCGCGCCCACGCCCACGCGTGATCCCGCACTCACCGCCGCCTCCCGCATCGGGGAGGGGAAAAAAACCCAAAAAGGTAAAAAAAAAATAAGAGGGGAGGACGGATGCTCCCCCTCGTCCCCCAGCAGCTCCAAATCCACCCTTCATTTAAAAATAAATAAATAAATAAAGAGGAGAAAACAAAAAAGAGAAGAAGATAAAATAAAGGAGGGGGGGAAAAAAAGAGAGAGAGAGAAAAAAAAAAGGGGGGGAAAAAGTCCCATCCGAACTCAAAATGAGCCCACAGCCAAAGAGTGTCCCGTGTGCAGCTTTGGCGCGGCTCTCCGCTCCGGGGGCGCAGCGGGAGCGGCGGGAGGTGCGGACCGCCGGGCACTGCGCGGGGGGCCGCGGAGAGAAAAAGGGTAGGAAGTGGCGGCCGGGGTCCGCACTGTGACCCCCATCGGGAAGGAGCTGGGGGATCCTTCTGTAAAAGCGCATCGCTGTCCCGCCAACTTTCCCTTTTCTCTGGCTTCGGAAAAGAAATGTGGGGGGAAAAAGAGAGAGAAAAGAAATGGGGGAAAGCCAGTTTTACTGCAGGTGGCTGGGTTTATTTCCATGAATTTCACTTCGCAGCAGGAAGGTTAAAATAAGTGCTTAGGTGTTTAATTTCTCACCTAAACAGCAGACTTGGTAATTTTAAGGGAAATAATAATAATAAAAAAAAAAAAAATATATATAGGAAAAAAAAATTACATTGTATCAGCTCTCACTGTCGCCGGCTCGGAGAAATGAAATAAATCAAAGTTAAAAGCTTGAGTATCATTTAATTATGGTGCGAATAGCGCTTGGAAAGAAGTAGAACAACATCTCTAAACAAATTATGGCCGGGCCAGGAAGGAATTATTAGATTGAAATTTCATTTAGGCTCGGGAGACACAGCGCTTCAATATGTAATCTGTTATGCCTCATCTGATTTGTATGCTTAATTCAGCTTGACGAATTTATTAGTTTTCATAATAGTAAAAAAATTGAGCAGCACTATGGGCTAATGCATTGTGTGTACTATAAATTGTATGTCACCGTTGAAAGGCTGAAGTCTATAGAAATCTTTTATTAATGACAACATAGGAAAGAGGATTTTCTTGCAAGCCTTTAAGGAGTTCATGCCAAACCTCCGCGCTTCGTGTCTCAGTAGGCTATTAACATATCGTCATACTAATTAGGCTACTTCGTGAGTGATATAATTTCAAACTTTAAATTATGTTCTAATTAACAAGGGTTGTCCAATTTGCTTAATCTTCAAAAGGCTTTTGGCTTGTCTAATTAGTCTAAAGCACCCAGGATCTACAACGCCCAAGCAAAAGCCATCGATAATATTTCTCGTGTTTGCGGCCGATCGCGGGCAGAGTCCAGGCGGGGCGGGAAGGGGCTGGCAAGAGGGTGGCTGTGCTTCCACCTCCCCCTCGCCTCTCCCGCGCATTCCCCCAGGGGTCCCCGCACCGCTCCGCACCGGGTCTCTCCAGCAGCCCTTCGCGCTTCAGTAACGGGCGTGCCAGTAAAGGTGCCGGGCAAACGGGGGAATCCTCCCGCTTTTGGAAAGGGAAGGAAGAAAAAGACACACCAAAAAGCAAAGGGTAAAAAAAAAATAGAGAAAAAGAAGAAGAAGAAAATACCTCGTCGGCGCTGTGAAGTCCGAGGGCGGCCAGCCCTCCGGGTCGGTGGAACCGAGGAAGGGACTTTGCCCGCCCGGTTCTCCTGGCTGAACTTTGGCGGAGAGAAGGACGAGGAGAAAAAAAAAATCTCTCCACGCTATACATTTAACCCCTCCCGCACTGAGTTTAATTACTCGCAATCGTTGTTCTAATGTATGCTGTCACACGGGAGAATTGAGGATGCATATCGTTAATATGAATTAATCTTGATTTTAATAGCAACTGACAACGCAGCTCCAAAACGCCGGGCGCTTATCGCCGCTCCGGTAACGCCGCGGGGGGTGCAGCGAGGTGCGGAGCAGCGCGGAGGGATATCCGGGAAAACTTTCCTGGGTACCGGGCCCGAGGGGCTGACACCAGCAGGTCCATGGCATCCCGGCCCCTAGTGAGCGGCCCGTCGCGCTGCCGCTGTCACCTCCGCTGGCAGTGGTGCCATGCCTACCCCTACTCTTTTTCGGGGGGTTTTGATGGGGTTTGTTGCTTTGTTTTGTGTTGGGGGTGAGTGGATTTTTATTGAGAGAGATGCCTAGCTGCACATCCAGCCCGGTGTGGTGATGAAGACCGTCCGGGGGAAAGCCGCAGCAGGCGCGGAGCCCCCGCAGTCCCCCGGCAGCTTCCCGGGCCCCGCCGCCTGCTCTGCGCACCAGTGGGCTGGCTAAATGAAAGGAGACACCCCCGCCTCCCCTTACCCACGCCCACACCCTGACCCACGCAGACATCTGGGGAGAAATCACTGTCGCCTCTCATGTATCCATGTTCTGATTTACGATTAAAATTTAAAGCCGCGCATTCATATTTTACCGAACCTAATGCGCCCTATGAATTTTTAATCCATTTAAGACGCGGGCTACACTTGGAGCAAACTCCACCTTTGTTTGGAGCACAGGGCAAGGCCGGCCCCGCACCTACCGGAGGGGATGCCCCGCTGCCCGCACACCACGCCCCGGTCTCCCGCTCCTCTGGGGCTGCAACCCGCGGAGCCCCAACAGCCGCCGGCCCGGGACGCCCCGCATCCTCGGCAGTCTCATTCCCGCCATCTCGGCATCTCTGCCCGCACCGGCTCCTGCTCTCCGCCTCTCCGCCCTCCAAACCTGATCCCGAGGCGGGACGGCCCCCACCCGGGCTTCGCTGGGACCACGCTGCCGCCGCAAGGCAAGTCAAGTCACGAAGTCAAACTTGCAGCCCGGAAGGATCAATGAAGGCTTTTGCCGTCCGTGGCGCCTCGTGCTTCCTGGCACTAAAATAAATGCAAGAAATCGAAACTTAATTACTTGAAAGAAATCCAGAAATCCCTCTGCATAATTTATCCCGGCAGTTTTCCTGGCGTTTGTGTTGAACGCAAGACTTTAACTCCACACACTCCTCAAACCCAGCGCCCCCACCCTCGGCCAGCGAGAGGAGACCGGCTCCAACCGGCGGACCCTCAGGGCCCCCGCACCTTCCAGGTCGAGGGCTAAGGAAGGTGATGGGGTGATCTGCGGGAGACCGCGGGTTTGCCTCGGGGTTGTCCGGCGCTGAACATCCCCCTTCTGGGGATGCGAGGATGTCCTTCAGCATTATGAGTAGGGATACAGGTAGGGATGCAGGCAGGTATGTGGGTAGGGATGCAGGCAGGGATGCAAGCAGCGACCTGGGCAGGGATGTGGGTAGGGATATGGGTAGGGATGCGGGCAGGGCAGTGTGGAGTATTCTTCCCTCCCCACCTGTGAGATCTGAGCCCTGAGCAAGGCACTCAGAAGATATTTTCTGATCAGGACTGTCTGGTGTAACAACCTGAGTCTCCTAAGCCTAATGGAATACGCCAATAAAGTAACTCAGTTATTCTGATAAACTCTCCTCTTGACTTTGATGGTACCCCCGTGGCCTCTGCAGTCCTCCTCATGAAATAAGGTATGACACCTGCTAGCTGGGGGTGGTACATGAACTGGAGATGCAGCTCTGGCCTCCTCACTTACCATGGAGCAGGCTGATGACAGCCTGCTCGGCAAGCCTTTCTTTCCCTGAATTCATTAGGACTGGGAGTCTGCTGGCTCGGGAGCAAACTTTATCATAGACACCTCATCGAGAAGTTGAAGTAATGTTATGAAAGAATGAAAAATACATCTGGGAACTGCCTGGAAACTGAAGTACATTTTGATTTAACTTACATTAACAGAAACCTAATGTAAAAGTGAAGGGATCTAACAAAACCATTAATAATTCAAAAATAATTACAGATAGTCTATCCTTACTATTCATAACCACTCAACATTTTAGACAAAGGAAGCTGAATATTCTTCATGTGAGAAAGATGTGAGCAGATTGCTAAGCATGAGACATCCAGCTCGTGCTGCTCTGCTCACCCTGCTCATGCTTCTCTCTCTACCCAAGGTGCCATCCAAAAGGGACCTTTCCAGGAGGGAAGAAGAAAGTGGGCTGGAGGTGGAGGCAGGTCCTGCCCTGGTACAGGTGTATGGCATGGAGTTCAATCCCTCCTTCTTGCTGGAGCTGCTGTTTGAGGTGGGCCCAGTCTGGCACAGGGAGACCAAGGATGCTCTCATGCCTCCTTGGACTCTCACCAAGCTCTGCCCATCTTGGAGGCCTCAGGAAAGGCTTTTTTTCCATCCACAGTCTTAGTTAGTGACTCTCTTGCCCCATGCCATGCCATGCTATTTAACAACAGCTGATATCAGCACCATACATCCTCTGCTTGGATAGCCATGGCTCCATGCAGAAGTTTTTTTTAATGTATCCATTTTAATTCAAGTTTCCATCAAATGCTTTATAGCTCAAGGGTCTTGAGCATCCTGCTAGGCTGTGTTTTCGCTTGTGTCCCTGTTTGTCTGAGGTGGGTATTTTGAGACAGACCTGATGCCCAAACACTATGAAATCAAAGCAGCTGGATATGAGGCAAACTTCACTGCTTTTCCTTACAGATAAAGATCAAATTGTGAAGAGGGAAATTCACAGACATGCAGTGGCTTCTAAAGGAAATAAAATATTGCAGAATACAAAGAGATTCAGATTTAACTCTCACAGGATCCTGTCTTACAAATAGCCAAACAGGTGGGACCGTTTCCTAATCACTTGCAGCCTGAAAAGCCAATCAGATCCTGGGCGGCATCAGGAGAAGTGTGGCCAGCAGGTCGAGGGAGGTGATCCTCCCCCTCTACTCAGTCCTGGTGAGACCCCACCTGGAGTACTGCCTCCAGTTCTGGAGCCCCTATTACAAGAGGGATGTGGAGGTGCTGGAATGTGTCCAGAGAAGGGCCACAAGGATGATCAGAGGGCTGGAGCACCTCTCCTATGAGGACAGACTGAAGGAGTTGGGGCTGTTCAGTCTGCAGAAGAGAAGGCTCCGAGGTGACCTCATTGTGGCCTTCCAGTATCTGCAGGGGGCCTACAGGAAGGCTGGGGAGGGACTGCTCAGGATCTCAGGTAGTGATAGGACTAGGGGGAATGGAATGAAGCTGGAGGTGGGGAGATTCAGGCTGGAGGTGAGGAGGAAGTTCTTCACTGTGAGAGTGGTGAAGCCCTGGAATGGGTTGTCCAGGGAGGTGGTTGAGGCCCTGTCCCTGGAGGTGTTTAAGCCCAGGCTGGATGAGGCTCTGGGCAGCCTGATCTAGTGTGGGGTGTCCCTGCCCATGGCAGGGGGGTTGGAACTAGATGATCCTTGTGGTCCCTTCCAACCCTGAATGATACTATGATACTATGATACTTTCCCAACAACTCCTTGCATTGAGAGCATTAAGAACTCATGGATCATTAAAACTTAAAAAAAAGAAATCCTATAAATCACACCATGCATGTCCTTGGGACTCTATTCTTGCTGATTTAGACAAAACCCCAGTATCTTAGATTACCCTTCATTAATTATTTTCATTAATTTCCCTTGTTATAGATGTATTACCACAAATCATATTCCAAACACATCCCTTAATTAAGCACAAAATTCCTCTCCACCTCCATGTGCCATTTAAATTGGAGCAGGGAGAAGGTGCAGGCTCAGCCCTCTGCCTGCAGGCTGGCAGCAGGCAGTTGGTGTGAGAAAAGGTGGTGCTTGCATATCAGCTATCTTCTGGGATTTGCTGTAAGTCTGAGAAGATATTTTCATTCTCCATGTGGTCATCAGCATGGACATGTTCTCAGCTCAGAGCTCTTAGCCCTTCCAGTCTGTCAGTGCCCTCCATCTTATTCTGCCTTGCTTTCAAAGAAAATCTGAGTTGCTTTTCTCACCCTCTTGCCATGTGAGCTGTTGGCTGATCTCTTTGAACACTCCCAGGATTCACCAGGCACTGCAGAGCAGAATTCCTTTTTCAACCAAGAGTAAAAAAAACACTTCTAAGAGGGCCTAAGCATTGAAAAAGGTGATGAAAACCTCCTGTTTCTGAGAAGGCTGTCACAAGTGGATAGATGCAATTTAACAAATGGTTTAACTGTTGTGCCACTGGATCAGTGTTTGCACCTTGGCACCACTAAACAGTGTGCTAAAATCCTTGTCTAGGTAGGCAGGGTCCTGCAGCCTCACAGGAGAAGTGTACAATGCACAGTTGTGGTAGAATCATAGAATCAGTCAGGGTTGGAAGGGACCACAAGAATCATCTAGTTCCAACCCCCCTGCCAGGGGCAGGGACACCTCATACTAGATCAGGCTGCCCAGAGCCTCATCCAGCCTGGGCTTAAACACCTCCAGGGATGGAGCCTCAACCACCTCCCTGGACAACCCATTCCAGGGCTTCACCACTCTCATGGGGAAGAACTTCTTCCTCATGTCCAGCCTGAATCTCCCCACCTCCAGCTTCATTCCATTCCCCCTAGTCCTATCACTACCTGATGCCCTAAGAAGTCCCTCCCCAGCCTTTCTGTAGGCCCCCTTCAGATATTGGAAGGCCACAATGAGGTCACCTCGGAGCCTTCTCTTCTGCAGACTGAACAGCCCCAACTCTTTCAGTCTGTCCTCGTAGGAGAAGTGCTCCACCCCTCTGATCATCCTCGTGGTAGCTGGTGTGCCCTGTGGCATCTTCTGTGCTTCCCATGGTCGGTGTAGTTTTGGTGAGATCTTGTATGGACTCATCTTGCTTCTCAAACAGGCACTGGAAGTGTCTGTGAATTATTCTGTTTTCTCTTTCTGACTTGATGTCCACACAATCAGAGCATGCTGGGACTTGTCACTCTGGCTGGTCAGGAAGGGCCACTGGGAACAGTGTCTGCTAGCAATATTAGCTATGTGCTGCAGCATCAGTCCCTGCAGGACCAGGTGTGCTGAGCTCAGATCTAGTCTTTAGGCTCATCCTTGCTTTAATTCTCAAAAGATCTGTGCTTAAGAGCAGTGATAATTGTAGGAAGTGGGCTCCACCTTCTATGTGGACATAGACACTTGGCTATGTTTTATTCAAAGGTAATCACAAATATAAATATTCTTTGGGGTTTTTTTCTGTCATTTTTTTCCTCTTTTTTTTGGTTTGTTTTGTTTTATTTTGTTAGAATCCAGCAGAAATGCATTTCAACCTTTCCTACAACCTCTGGCCACACATCAAAGCCCTTCCCTTCACACAGGGAACACGGGCAGGTGCCTGCCTGTGTTCTCCCATCCCTTTCTATAAATGAAATATTTTTATGTTCTGGAGATTGTTAATTTAATGAAATAAAATGGTGAAATGCCTCTGTAGCTCACATTAACATCTCCTCTTGGAAGCAGCTCTGGTATCTGGACAGATGGGCAGAGTCCAATGGGATGGCTTTCAACAAGTCCAAGTGCCGAGTGCTGCACTTTGGCCATGGCAATCCCATGCAGAGCTATAGGCTGGGGTCGGAGTGGCTGAGAGCTCCCAAACAGAGAGGGACCTGGGTGTGCTGATCGACAGCCACCTGAATGTGAGCCAGCAGTGTGCCCAGGTGGCCAGGAGGGCCAATAGCATTCTGGCCTGCATTAGGAATAGTGTGGCCAGCAGGAGCAGGATGGTCATAGTGCCCCTGTACTCTGCTCCGGTTAGGCCGCACCTTGAGTCCTGTGTCCAGTTCTGGGCCCCTCAGTTTAAGAAGGACATTGAAACACTTGAGCGTGTCCAGAGAAGGGCAACAAGGCTGGGGAGAGGCCTTGAACACAAGCCCTATGAGGAGAGGCTGAGGGAGCTGGGATTGTTTAGCCTGGAGAAGAGGAGGCTCAGGGGTGACCTCATTGCCCTCTACAACTACCTGAAAGGTGGTTGTAGCCAGGAGGGGGTTGGTCTCTTCTCCCAGGCAACCAGCACCAGAACAAGGGGACACAGTCTCAAGCTGCGCCAGGGGAGGTTCAGACTCGAGGTGAGGAGGAAGTTCTTCACCGAGCGAGTCATTCGGCATTGGAACGGGTTGCCCAGGGAGGTGGTTGAGTCATCGACCCTGGAGGCGTTCAAGGGGAGATTGGATGTGGCACTTGGTGCCATGGTCTAGTCATGGGGTCTGTGTTGATAGGTTGGACTCGATGATCCTCGAGGTCCTTTCCAACCTAAGTGATACTGTGATACTGTGATACTGTGATCTCCCCCAGCCCTGAGACAGCAATCAGGTTCCAGTGAAACCTCTCACCAAAGGCAATCAGGTCGATCGATGGGAGTTTTTACCAATGCCATCAAACCTGGTTCTGTGTTAAGAACTGCAGACATACACACAGAAAAGAGGACAGACCAGAAAACTGGGCTATGATCATAAAGAGGAAGTGCAGAAAGCAAAGAACTGACACCCAGGAAAAAAAAAACACCTCAAGAAGAAAAATCAAACAAACCAGCAGATGAGTAATCGACTGACTCACATATCCAGCCCAAGCCAGAGCTTCAAATGCCTGTGACACAGACTTCTGGAGTGCCATCTACTCAGGAGAATTCTTACCAGTTTGAACATTTTGCTGCACTGGGATGAGCTAAACTCGCGCTTAACTGCTTTGCTGCGTGTTTTGAGTGGGCAGAGCTGGGACAACCCAGAGGGGCTGTCATCTTGAAATTTTCAAGCTGCCTATGCCTACATACAGGATCACAGCATCATTTTTGGCTGGAAAAGACCTTTGAGATCAAGGAGTCCAACCATTCCTCAACTCTGCTAAGGCTGGGGCTAGACCGTGGCCCTCAGCACCGCATCTCTGCCTCTTCGAAACACCTCCAGGGATGGGGATTCAGCCAGCTCCCTGTGCCAGGCTTTGAGAACCCTTTCAGCGTAGAACTTTCTTCTAATGTCCAAATTAAACCTCCCCTAGTT
Organism: Melanerpes formicivorus; assembly: GCF_026170545.1. Classification (NCBI taxonomy): domain Eukaryota; kingdom Metazoa; phylum Chordata; class Aves; order Piciformes; family Picidae; genus Melanerpes; species Melanerpes formicivorus. The sequence continues at coordinate 10,539,485 of NW_027142379.1, read as the reverse complement.
CAATTTCTTCTGGTCCTATCACTTGTTACTTGGTAGAGGAGACCAACACCCACCTGGCTCCCATCTCCTTTCAGGGAGTTGCAGAGAGCAATAAGGTGTCCCCTCAGCCTCCAAGCTAAACCATCCCAGCTGCTTCTCACCAGCCCTGTTCTCCATACCCTTCACCAGCCTTGCTGCCCTTCTCCAGACACTGTCTAGCACCTCAGTGTAGTGAGGACCCTAAAACTGAACCCAGTACTCATGGTGTGGCCTCACCTCTCTCTCTGACCCCAGGACATCATGAAAAGGGTATAGTGTTGGGCAGAAGGATGAACTTCCTCTGGGTTAAAATGATGGTTTTATTATCATAAGCTCAGCTGATATCAGGGGAGTTCTGGAGCAAGCATGGGTTGTCATAACTGCAAGAAAGGGTCCTGAGAGAAGGTGATAATGGTTCAGGCTCAGTCTGCTAGACACAGATTGTTGTTGGTTTGGGTTTGTCACTTTCAGGAGTAGCTAACACAAGAAAATGAAACACTGACTCAGTGAGGTGAGGCAAATACCATAGATTTTCAGTACATGTATAAAAGTTGCTTTTCACTCCTGCCTTAGCTACCTCAGTCCAGGAATTTCCTTTTCTTCATTATTAGAATGGAATTAAATTAAGATTTTAGTCCCATTTCTTTCAAGATCATACTCCAGAAAACTCTGAATAAAAATGCTGTGGCTAGTGACTGACAAACAATGTGTTTGGGCTCAGAAAGCAGCCATTAAAAGTTGTTTTCTGTTTGAGGCTTCCTGTTGCCTCCACGTTTTGGAAAAGACAGACTGCAACCTACCCTGACAACTGCCATAGACCCACCTTTCCCATCCTTACTTCATGTTCAGTGAGAATTTGATTGCAAGTGGCTGAAATCTGATACTAATCCACTCTGTAGAGTGTGCTGGAGACTTATGTCCTGCTGGTCTTGGAGTAAATTTACTGTAGTAGGCTAGGTGGGAAGGTGGAGCTGGTTCTTCCTATTTTCATAAGAAGCTGACCAGGTGGTGATGGATAATGCCTCTTAGTTATTTTACATCATCGAGCAGCTTGCTTAGTAAGCAGGATGATACAGGAACATGGGGTTCCCTTTCTTCTCCAGGTGAGGTGGATCCTGGTAGAGCTGGGCAGCAAGGCTGGTGAAGGGTTTCTGGAGAGCAGGTCTGGGGAGGAGCAGCTGAGGGACCTGGGGGTGTTTATCTGGGTTCACACTTGGACCCTGTGCATCTCTGGGGCTTAGCTGTGGGACAGTGCTGAGCTGTTGGCTTTTCAGAGGGGTTGCTGTCTTCTGGTGTGCATTTACAAGCTGGAAAGCACAACAGTGCTTGCTTCTGGCTGGGGTCTTCAGAGGCTGCTATGACACCAATAAGTAAAAGTTAATTGCAAATTTATTTTCACCTAGCAATAAGGGAAAAACACTTGGGGCCAGTTTCCTTTAAAGAAAAGGGGGGGAAAGCCTGTTCTACACTCATTTGATTAACCCATGCTGTTAATCACTGCCAGGTTTATGAACCTCTGTTATAAACTTGTTACTCTGAGGGGTTTCAGTTCAGTGATTGAAAAACAGCTTTAGGGCCTGGGTAGGTAGGAGGAGCGAGGAGCACAAGTAGCAGCACTGAGCCTTTGGAGAGGTGTATAAATAATTAGCAACAGATTTCATGTGGACTCTTTCATCAGAGCTGGCAGTTTATCAGAACATGATGAAAATGCAGAAAGAGCTCAATATCTGTTCCAGCATGACAACATTGAAATCTAAACCAAATCAGTAGATGAGAAGCTATTTTAGGTCGGAGGGAACAGCTTTGCCCTGCTGAACTGCTGTGGTTTCATCAGACAGTGTCTGAAAGGTCCTCTAATGCTCTTGTGTCTTTTGAACCTCAGATCTGGATTTCATGGTTGCAAAACATACAACACAGGTGAAAACCTGAACTGTATCTTAATACAGCAAAGTGATGAATAAATAGTTGCCCATGCAAGGTCAGAAGATGGAGGGAAAGAGGCAAACTAGGAAACAAGGGTGGGAACTTCTCAAAACACTACAGTGGGAAAAACTACAAACCACACTCTGGTGTATCCCACTCAGAAGGGACCCAGATTTTGTTCTTACTGAAGAACAAGGAGCACAAATCCTCCCTATGAAACAGATGTATCTGCAAGTTAATTACATTGCAAGTGTCTTAGATAACAAGCACAACATTGTTTTAATCAGAGTTTGGTTTGTCATCATTCCAGTTTAAACAACTTTATTTAAACAACTTTATTTTTAAACAAATTTATTTTGGTTTGCTTTTTTCTTCTCTTTACTCTTCTCTCTTTTCTTCTCTTCTTTTATCTATTTATGTGCAAAGCAGTCTGCTTTTTAGGGCAAGAGTTCTGCTCTCCCATCTGTGGGGAAATGCCCCAACTCCACCTGTTGTAGATTGCTTTGATTGCTCCCACCTGGAGGAGGAGCTGACTAGGAATCAGCCTGCGTTTTGACTAATAGGAATTCATTTCAGCCTCAACATAACCCAGCAGTGGCTGAGGGGTGGGGGTTCTTGGTGTGAAAGCCATGTCTTCATGTAGAGGTTATGCTACCAGGAATGTGGTGGTCTCTGCTGCTTTCAGAAATGCTGATGGGACCTTGGTGAAGTCAGGACTTTGCAAGCACTTTCTCTGTTAACCTAACCAGAGTCGAGATCTCACTCTTCGCCTTTTCCTGCCGAGGCTTTCTGCCCAGCTTTGAAGTCTAGAAGATAAATTGAATTCAAAGAGTGAACTTCATTTTGCCTCCAGTTTGAATCTTCAGGCTGAGCAATGATGATCTTTGTTCAAAACCACAGGTCAGTGAATTTCTGAGATGTGGGTGTGAGGCATTTTCCACCCCTTCTACTCCTGCTAGGGATTACACAGACTTGTTCAAATAATGATTATGGTTATTTTTTCCTAATAGCTTTCATGCTTGTGTGCATTTGTACTTTAAAAGGCTCTTACTTTGCTAGCATTTGTTTGTTGTGCTTGTCAATTTTAAGGGTATGTGTGCTGTTATCGAGAGCAGTGTTCTCCGCCTGCGTGTTGTGTGATGTGAAATACAATGGGATCCCTGCAGAATCTGATATGCGCTGAAACAAGAGCCTACAGGTGGTGTGTAGGAGGAGATGGGATCACCCTAATCCTTCCAGGCTTAGCTTGGCAGCACATGAACTCCCAAAGAAATGCCGCAAGGTGAAGCTGAGCCTGATAGGTGTTTGGGAGTGCTTCCCATTTCTATGGCTATGTGGTCAGAGTGCAGTTGCTCTCTCCTGCTAGAGACACCAGTACAAGCAGGACAGTGTTTACCCAGCCAAAAACCTCACAAACCCAGTGAACCTGCTGGCAAAGCCCCAGCTGCAGCTCTGCACCAGCCCAGGTGTTTCTTCTCTGTGAAGTGCTATCCACATTAGGCACTCTTACTATACAACTTTTAATTTCTGTTCTAGCTGAGAATGTCCTACTCTCTTGCTGCATTTCTGTCTCTGACCTTGCCTTTGCTACTCAGATGGGAAGCTGTGTGCTACAGGCTAACCCTTAGGCATCAGGCAAAGTACCCAGAGAGACGCAAAGCCCTCTTCCCCTGAATGAAGCTGTTTCTTCTGGTTTTAAACTGAAAGCAATGCTATAGAAATCCACAGGCTTCAGCAAGGCAGGTAATGAGAAATACAGGTCCATATTTTAGAACCTTTTTGGTGGAAAAGACCTTTGAGACCATCAAGTCCAACTATTATCTAACTCTGCCAAGGCTGGTGCTAAGCCATATCCCTCAGCACCACATCTCTGCCTCTTTGAAACCCCTTTGAGGATGAAGATTCAACCACCTCCCTGGGCAGCCTATCCCAGTGTTCAGGAACCCTTTCAGTCAAGAATTATGAAATAATGTCTAACCTAAACTTCCCCTGCTACAACTAGAGGCCATCTCTTATCTTCTTATTACCAGGGAAAAGAGATGAACTCCCTCCCCGCTCCAACCTGCTTTCAGGGGGTTGTAGAGAGTGAGAAGGTTTCCCCTCAACCTCCCTTTCTCCACATTAAACAGCCCCATTTCCCTGAGTCACTCCTCACCAGACCTGCTCTCCAGACTCTTCACTAGCTTTGTTGCATTTCTCTGGACCCTCTCCAGCACCTCACTGTCTGCCTTGTGGTGAGGGTCTCCAAAACTGAGCCCAATACCCAAGGTATGGCCTCACCATCTTGTCTACTTTTAGCCTCTTCTGGTGCATACTGGAAGCTGACAGTTGCCTGTCTACTTCATGTCCAACAGAGGCAGACCATCTCTGTGGTGAGTTGGAGTCTTTAATTTCTTTCTTTTTTTTTTCCTCTTTCTTCCTTCTGTTCCCAGTAGCCCACAGGGCAAATATTATACTCAAAGAGTGAGTGGAAGCTGTGCCACTCAGCTTTCACTTTTTAATCTGCTAAGCAGGAATGGGAGCCTTTTAAGTGCCTGGCTTGCAGGAGGTCATCATTAGTGTGTCAAGGTATTTCTTTATTGCTATCTTCCACAAAAGTATCTGGTGTGGCAACTCCTAGTTATGCTCTTTTGAACAGAACAAGGCTTTCTGTTTATGAAAACAGACTTCTTAAAAGCAAGCTGTGGTGGCAGGTGAGGGAGGAGAGGCTGCTTGCAATGTTTTCAAGCCAAACGGCTTCTTTGGCAGGAGGTTTTCAGTAACAAGTGAGAACAACCAGAATTAGCTCTCTCAGCACTTCGACAAGCAGCATTTTCATCTGTAATGAGAAGAATGGGACTTGTTTGACATAAACTACAAAACAACATGGGAAGGAGGAAGAAAGAGGGCAGAAATACATTACTGAGGGTGAGGAAGAAACAAGTTCACCATTCTGCTGTGAATTCAGGATTTTTGCTTGTTATAATGTATAATTACAGCTGGTACCATTCCAGAGGAGGGCTTGAAAGAAGGTGGGTCTTGCCAGCTGCTAAATCCTGCTGAGGAAATGACCACAGCAGCATCCTTCCTGAGTTCTTATCAACCAAATCATTCCCATTTTATTCTTGTGGACTGAGTCCTTATCAACCAAATCATTCCCATTTTATTCTTCTGGACTGAGTCCTTCTTTATGTAGAAATGCAAATTCTCTGGACTCCTGAGGTTTGAAAACTGATTAGAATTTTTATCTTCCTCCATTAAGGGTAAAAAATAGGCTAGTCCAAGATAGACAGCCCCCAAATTCTGTACTGATCTGAGAAGGTGGGAAGGGTTTCCTTCTGCCATTGATTGAATAACTACTCTCAGCAACCAGTGCTGGTGATATGGTTGTGCTTCTTCTGAACGTTTGTTGTCTTTCTGAGAGTTTCAGCAGCTTAGTGATAACTTTTGCAATACCAAATTCTATTCACTTGAAGCAAATCCATGTGTTGCTTAAAAGCAAATCTTTGGTTTGCTTTCAAAATCTAATACATGACTGAGAACAGCAGAGAGACTCCACGTGTGGCTATCCTAATTTCCTCTGCAGCTCTCCCAAGGAGCAGAGCTTGAACTCTATGAGGAGACAGGGCTGATGTTTGGTTGGATTTGTTTGGGTAGATCCATGTGTGTGCAGGCTTTGAGGCAGGCTTTTGTTTTAAAAGCAATGATGGGCCAGGATACTGGAGGACAAAGTGAATATTGATTGGATTCATGCTCAGGATGGTGACCAGATATTTCCTGTGTAATGAAATTGTACACAGCCTAGTCTTTAATTTCTCCCCCCCACTCCTCTCTTCTTTCTTCCTCTGAGAGCAATTGCAAAGCTTGGTTGCACTGATGGAGATTGACTCCTTTCCTATCAGTAAATGATGTAATTTAAGCAGCGATAGCTGTGCACAGGTGACTCTGGACCATGATTTTCTGGCTCTGAAACACCTGCCCATTTGGTGCTTTTCTTCTGCTCTGGCTCCCAAAAGCCCTGCACACCTCATGTATCATAGTTAACTGACATTGTTTGTCTCTTTCCAAAGTCTTCTGATTGCCCCAAAACTGGATGTATTCATAAAGAATTCACTTTGTCACTTGCTCTCCCTGACTCTTGGTAGGTGTTTTGAGGCAGCTGCCTCAGCTTGACTTCCCTCCTTGACATGCAGTGCATTATGTGCTCCATTTCAGTGAAAGCTTGGGATAGGAAGCTGGTGAAGTGGTCTGGTTGGAGGGGAATGGTAGGGAGGGAGAAGCAAAGGTTCTGTGTAAGAGAACAAGCCTTACCTATGCAGCTCTCCTTCTGTTTGGACACAGTGATCTGCTGCTTATTAATATTTCATTTGTATTGCACACACATGCTGCTCAGAATGGTGCTTATCTAGGCACAAAAAGGCTATTAATAACTGATCCTACATGCATCTGTGAGCTTCCAGGATCTTATTATAAAAAGGATTCTTTTTGCCCCCTTCCATTCCACTGCTAAGTATTCCAGCTCCTTCTGCTTTATCTCCCTGTAAACCCATGATTTTTTGATTGCATAATGAGAATGGCTAAGAAAATGAAGGTATCCAAGGATTGCAAAGTAAACAATTATAGCAAAAGAGTTTGATAATAATTTGGAATGACTTATTCCTCTCTATTGCCTCTTGGCAATGATATTTTTTCCTTTCTAGGGCTGCCTGGAGGAGGTGAAAATGTGTTAAAGCCCAGGTATTCCACTGCCTTTTACCTCCAGTTTTTGGTTTAGACCCTGGAAATGTTAAAGAGCCATAAACCAGGGTTAATGTGACTGTAATAATAGACACAAATCAGGGTTAGGTCTGCTAAGCATAAAATGAGAATTATATTGAAGTGAAGATTTATGGGGCTGCCTCCTAGTTATGTCAGGCAAGGAGAGAACCACGGACATCTTGTGTAACAGGTGGATGTATAAAAAAATAAGTATGAGGTGATCTATAACTACTGAACTCCTTTTTGGGTCTATACAATAAAGGATCTATTAAACCCAGCAAGAGGAAAATAGTATCATAGTATCAGTCAGGGTTGGAAGGGACCACAAGGATCATCTAGTTCCAACCCCCCTGCCATGCCAGGGACACCCCACACTAGAGCAGGCTGCCCAGGGCCTCATCCAGCCTGGCCTTAAACACCTCCAGGGACAGGGCCTCGACCACCTCCCTGGACAACCCATTCCAGGGTTTCACCACTCTCATGGGGAAGAACCTCCTCCTCACCTCCAGCCTGAATCTTCCCCACCTCCAGCTTCATTCCATTCCCCCTAGTCCTATCACTACCTGAGTCAAGCTTTGCTGCTATGAAAGAGTTCTTACCATGCCAGGTCTATGGTGTCAGTTTGGACAGCAGAGGATATTGTTTGTTTGTTTGCTTGCTTGCTTATTTTTCTGGGATTTGTTTTCTCACCACTGGTATGAAGTATAATTAAAGCAGGTACCCATATGTTTAGCCAGGAAGACAAATGGTCTGTTTACTTCAGCAGCTGTTTAACAAGCCACCAGCACAACCAAGTAAATTAATCCCAGGAAATAACACTTGAAATAAAGATGATACCTGAAATCATTTTTATTCATGGTTAGAGACCATGCAGATTCTTTTGACAAGGTGAAAAATCTTAAGGGTGATGTAGAAAACTTCAATGTACAAGTGCTAATTCAATTTGAGGGGAAGGGGAAAAAAAAAACCCCAACCCTGACTTGATAGAATGGTTTCTGTAGAGATATTACTAGAATAGCAAACCCCCAAGCAATACAAAGGCAGCCAGAGTATTGTATGCTCATTACCTGAATTTTCAAACACTTAACAACTGTGAGAAGTATGAATATGCAAAGCTCACAGACTCTGACCAATATTTTTTTTCTTCTTCTTCTTCTTTTCTGTTCCTGGAATGAAAGAGCCAGTGGTTTCTGTCATTGCTTGCATAGAGCTGTTATTAACTCCCTTTAAAGTCGCAAGTGATACAAGGTTATAGGTCTCTAACTCCACAGAGCATCCCTTTCAGCAGCTGCAGCACCTTAAATATGAGTGCAAGCGCCCTGCTGAGCTGGGGCTCAGATTTCAGCTCCTGTTTATCATTACAGCTGGGATGCAGGGGAGATGAAATGTGGACCTTGCACTGACAGTGCAGTCTTAAAAATGTATTAAATCACAGCTATGGAGATGAAAATATTTCAATGGGAATGAACTCTTGCTTTTAATGGGTGAGGGTCCTAAACAGTCATCCTCATCCCTAGAAGGAAAACCATAGGGAAGAGCCATATCAGCTCTGGTGAGACCCCACCTGGAGTACTGTGTCCAGTTCTAGAGCCCCTATGACAAGAGGGATCTGGAGGTGCTGGAAGGTGCCCAGAGAAGGGCCACGAGGATGATCAGAGGGCTGGAGCACCTCTCCTATGAGGACAGACTGAAGGAGTTGGGGCTGTTCAGTCTGGAGAAGAGAAGGCTCTGAGGTGACCTCATTGTGGCCTTCCAGTATCTGAAGGGGGCCTACAAGAAGGCTGGGGAAGGACTTCTCAGGATCTCAGGCAGTGATAGGACTAGGGGGAATGGAATGAAGCTGGAGGTGGGGAGATTGAGGCTAGATGTGAGGAGGAGGTTCTTCCCCATGAGAGTGGTGAAGCCCTGGAATGGGTTGTCCAGGGAGGTGGTTGAGGCCCCATCCCTGGAGGTGTTTAAGCCCAGGCTGGATGAGGCTCTGGCCAGGCTGATCTAGTGTGGGGTGTCCCTGCCCATGGCAGGGGGGTTGGAACTAGATGATCCTTGTGATCCCTTCCAACCCTGAATGATACTATGATAATGAATGTCCCATGTGAGGCAATGGAGATTGGACTCGATGATTCTTTGAGGTCTCTTCCAACCTTGGTGATACTGTGAATAAGAATTCCTTTCCCACATGGAAGACATCTTGACCTCCATGAGGATTTCAGGGATTTACTGCCACATCAGGCCTGAAGGCTCCAAAGGCAGGGTTAATTTGCCTAATTTTAAGTTCTGGCTAGACCCTGTGAACTCCCCAGAGGGTGGTGGTGAACGGTGCCACATCCAGCTGGTGGCCAGTCAGTAGTGGAGTCCTGCAGGAATCAGTACTGGGCCCTGTCCTCTTCAACATCTTCATTGATGATCTGGATGAGGGGGTCGAGTCAGTCATCAGCAAGTTTGCAGATGACACCAAGTGAGGAGCAGATGTTAGTCAGTTAGAGGGTAGAAAGGCTCTGCAGAGGGACCTTGACCGACTGGACAGATGGGCAGAGTCCAATGGGATGGCATTCAACAAGTCCAAGTGCCAGGGGCTGCACTTTGGCTACGGCAATCCCATGCAGAGCTACAGGCTGGGGTCAGAGTGGCTGAGAGCTCCCAAACAGAGAGGGAGCTGGGGGTGCTGATTGACAGCTGCCTAAACATGAGCCAGCAGTGTGCCCAGGTGGCCAAGAGGGCCAATGGCATCCTGGCCTGCATTAGGAATAGTGTGGCCAGCAGGAGCAGGGAAGTCATTGTGCCCCTGTACTCTGCATTGGTTAGGCCACACCTTGAGTCCTGTGTCCAGTTCTGGGCCCCTCAGTTTAGGAAGGACATTGAGACACTTGAACGTGTCCAGAGAAGGGCAATGAGGCTGGGGAGAGGCCTTGAACACAAGCCCTATGAGGAGAGGCTGAAGGAGCTGGGATTGTTTAGTCTGGAAAAGAGGAGGCTGAGGGGTGACCTCACTGCCCTCTACAACTACCTGAGGGGTGGTTGTAGCCAGAAGGGGGTTGGTCTCTTATCCCTGGCAACCAGCACCAGAACAAGAGGACACAGTCTCAAGCTGTGCCAGGGGAGGTTTAGACTTGAGGTGAGGAGGAAGTTCTTCACTGAGCGAGTCGTTCGTCATTGGAACAGGTTGCCCAGGGAGGTGGTGGAGTCCCCATCCCTGGAGGTGTTCAAGAGGGGATTGGACGTGGCACTTGGTGCCATGGTCTAGTCATGGGGTCTGTGTTGGTAGGTTGGACTGAATGATCCTCGAGGTCCTTTCCAACCTGAGTTACACTGTGATACTGTGATAATCCATTATGCCTGAACATTGCATGGTGGCATTTTACAACAGGTAAATCTAGCAGCCCTGGTGTTTTATGGAAACGTGAAACACCACCCAGTGTGCACCATGGATACACCTGCACTGCTGCCTGGCCCTTAGCTTTGTTTTTTTCTCACATGAGCAGCACCACTGAGTTCTGAGAGACATAAACACTCCTGAGATACCTGTACAAGACCTAGGATTTGTGCCTGCTGCTGAATGCTCAAAGTTTTGGCATCTAATCTTAAACAAGACACTAAAAGCCCCAAGGATCTGTTTGTAAGCATTTTTCTTGTCTTGTTTTTGGGGTTGGGATTTTTTGTTGTGTAGGTCTCTTGTTTGTTTGTTAGTGGACTTTGGGTTGTGTTTTGTTTTCTGTAGGTTTTATTTCCTTGCCTTTTTTGTTGCTTTTGTTTTGTGGTGGGTTTTTTTTAAGCTACAATCATGTATCTATAAATAAAGACACCAGCCTCTGCAGGTGAAGGCCACCAGGGCAGTAGCAAATCTATTTATAATAGACCCTCTTAAAGGTAAGGAAAATGTGTTTTTAAAAATAAAACAGCTGAACTATGTAAAACACTAAAGAATGCCAACAAAAAAAAAAGAGAGATGATGTGCTGTGAATGCTTTTATCTTTTTACAAACCAAGTTTTCATTCTGTCCAGGCATTAAGGGATTTATTCTAGGAGCTCTTCTTCCAAGATCACAGAATCACCAAGGTTGGAAGAGACCTCAAAGATCATCAAGTCCAACCTGCCACCACAGACCTCATGACTAAACCATGGCACCAAGTGCCACGTCCAATCCCCTCTTGAACACCTCCAGGGATGGGGACTCCACCACCTCCCTGGGCAGCCCATTCCAATGGCAAACAACTCCCTCTGTGAAGAACTTTCTCCTCACCTCCAGCCTAAACTTCCCCTGGTGCAGCCTGAGACTGTGTCCTCTTGTTCTGGTGCTGGTTGCCTGGGAGAAGAGACCAACCACCCTTCAGGCAGTTGTAGACTGCAATAAGGTCTCCCCTGAGCCTCCTCTTCTCCAGGCTTAACAATCACTGCTCCATTAGCCTCTCCTCATAGGGCTTGTGCTTAAGGCCTCTCACTCATAGTTTTCCTCCTTCTTGGCAACTCTTGGTGATGGTGTTTGCTAAGAGACTTCTCAGCTGCCTGAGTCTCTTGTTGGAGGCAAATATTCCAGGTTATAACATAAGTATTGATGTTCTGAGCACCAAGCTGGCAACACCTGTACTTGCTTTTGGCTCCCCAAGTCCTCTGACCACTTGGATGGGACTTGTTGGAGCATGGCTGTCTCCCTTTTCTTCAGCATGAATGCTCCTGTTTCCTTTCTGTGGAAACCAAGTGGTACAGTGGTCACCTCCAGTGAGCCACACCAACAGGTCCTGCTTTGATGTGGAGATAGGTGATGATGTATTTCAGGGTCCTTAGCGTGCACTAAAGTACAGTGGAGCAGTGAAGGGGGAGCATCATTGCAGCTGGGAAATGTGGCTGGGATCTGAAATGAGACTCACAATGGAGTTCCTGGCTTGGTTGTCAGGGGTCTCCACAGTGAATTTCCTCCATGGAGAAATTTTCTACTGGAATTTTTCATGTTTCAAATTGTTTAAATGTGAAAATCTGTCCCAGTTTCTGCTTAAATATTGTGGAGGAAATGAGTTTATCTACTCACTGCAAGTGTGCAATGCTGTATGTGCTAGCTGGCATATGTATTGTAAGGCTTTTTAGTGAGCTCAGAGCTATTTCATGATAAAAGGAGCCTGGTGGTCTTTAAAGCACTAAATCAGCTGTAAAATAAGGATCCCATGCAAATGAAAAGAGAAGCACAGGGAAGGAATGGTGTCACTTTTATACGACCAATGTGCAGAGCATGGCTGGGTCTAAACTACAGAGGGCACTGCCAACTACTGACTGGAACTGAAGGTTTCAGAATCATAGAATCATTTAGATTGGAAAAGGCCTCTAAGGTCATCAAGTCAAATCATCAACCCACGACCACCATGCCCATTAAACCATGTCCTGAAGTGCCACATCTGCATGTGTTTTCAGCACCTCCAGGGCTGGTGACTCCAGGAAGCTGCCTTGTGGGTCCCTATCTCTGAACTGACAAGTAATATGAGTAGCAATCAATATGCTGCTGCTGCTGCTTCTTGGAGCTGCACACACTTCCCAATCATCAATCCAAATTTTTGTTTGGCTCTCATTGTTGAAGATGATCAGAAAAGAAGGGGTTTGTGAATATAAATGAAGCACCCTGTAGCTCTAGGCCCTGCAAAGTGATGTTACTCGGTGTTAACTCTGTACCTTGCCTTTTTTTGTGCAGAAGGAGGCTGGCTCTGTATTTTGGAATGCTGAACAGAAAATTAAAAATGCAGGCCAGTCTTTGGGAACATTTTAGTTACTGTTTTAATAAACTTTTGTTTATGCCTAGAGGTGCCATTAAATTACCAGCCAGACATTAATATACAGTACACAAGGGATCTCGTATATAAGCAATGACTCTTGCTGCGTGACTCAGATGGAGCTTGCTGTATACACAGAGAGCTGCTGGATGGGAGATGAGAAGTGAAAACCTGCCTGGAGAAAGCGTGGTGATACAGGCAGATGATGGTCTCTTCTCCCAGGCAGCCAGTACCAGAACAAGAGGACACAGTCTCAGGCTGCACCAGGGGAGGTTCAGGTTGGATGTTAGGAAGAAGTTCTATACAGAAAGAGTGATTGCCCATTGGAATGGGCTGCCCAGGGAGGTGGTGGAGTCGCCGTCATTGGAGGTGTTCAGGAGGAGACTTGCTGGGGTGCTTGGTGCCATGGGTTAGCTGTTTGGGTGGGTTGGATTGGCTGATGGGTTGGACGTGATGATCTTGAAGGTCTCTTCCAACCTGGTTTGGTTTATTCTAAAATAGAAGTCTACTAATGACTTCTTTTACAATAACTCCTAAAAATTACTTAGGCATTGGAGGTACCATTTGGTCAGCTCTGTTTACAAGTAAGTTATTTTGAAGTATGACTTCAGGGGACAGAGTTCTGCATGGCAGAAACACCTGTGCTTTCTTTCTAATGGAAGGCAAGCACATGGTGTGGATAATCCTGGAACCAAAGGTACTGAGCATTTCCAGGTGAAGCATTGGTCAGGACTCCCTCAAACAAGGAGTTGTCTTATACCACCACAGCATCTGCTTCAGCTGCTCACTCTGTGTAGCGATGCTGGAAATGGTTAATTCCAAACGTGGCTTGCTTTCTGTATCACAGTATAACTTAGGTTGGAAAGGACCTCGAGGATCATCGAGTCCTATCAACACAGACCCCATGACTAGACCATGGCACCAAGTGCCACGTCCAATCTCCCCTTGAACACCTCCAGGGACGATGACTCCACCACCTCCCTGGGCAACCCATTCCAATGACGAATGACTCGCTCAGTGAAGAACTTCCTCCTCACCTCGAGTCTAAACCTCCCCTGGCGCAGCTTGAGACTGTGTCCTCTTGTTCTGGTGCTGGTTGCCTGGGAGAAGAGGCCAACCCCTTCCTGGCTACAACCACCTTTCAGGTAGTTGTAGAGGGCAATGAGGTCACCCCTGAGCCTCCTCTTTTCCAGGCTAAACAATCCCAGCTCCATCAGCCTCTCCTCACAGGGCTGTGTTCAAGGCCTCTCCCCAGCCTTGTTGCCCTTCTCTGGACACCTTCAAGTGTTTTGATGTTCTTCTTAAACTGAGGGGCCCAGAACTGGACACAGTACTCAAGGTGCAGCCTAACCAAAGCAGAGTACAGGGGCACAATGACCTCCCTGCTCCTACTGTGACCCCAGCAGGAGCACCACTGAAGGAAGCAAAGACTTCAGGAGCAAGCTGGAGTGAATGTGGGCCACAGACACCACACTGGAAAGCATCTGGCTGAGTAACAGGCTGGAGAGACACAACCACCAGGATGTGTTTTGCTGCATGCCTTGTGCTTGCATGCTTCCACAAGCAGGTACAGCTTCACAAGTGGGATTGCAGAAGTGTTGTAAGTTCATCTAAAAGGAAGAAATTCAAAATCCCTCCAGCTCCTGGGGAGGAAAAAAAAAAAGAAAAGTATGCCAATTAATTCTGAATTGGGATTTTCCTTTACATTTGATCTGCTTAAGAATGCACCACAAGGAAAACTTCCTATGAGGAAAGCTTAGAAATACTCTCAGGGACAAGGTACCGTCGTAACTCTCCCACTTCCTAAAGGGATCAGGGCAGAACTCTGCTTAATGCACATCCTCTAAAGGAAAAATGGGGCTCTACCTGGTACAGCTTCCTTAGGTTCTCCAGCAAAAAGCACTCAACCAACCAGATGATCCCTCCCCATCTCTGATCTTGCTGCTAGCATCCCTACTGTGCTTTCTCACTGACTTCCACCTGCAAAAAAATTACTTCATTCATTTTCTACAGCACAAGGAACTGGCATTAAAGCCACTTAACAAGGGATGAAATGGGAGAGCTGTGAAATGAACAATACCAAACTGACCCAAAATGACTGGTGTGGGTTAAGCTGGATAGGTGGCAGGCAGCAGGCAGTGCTGCTTGGAAATCTTTGTGAAAGCTGATTATGTTATAGGAATATTTCAAGTTCCAAAAAGAAGAATTCTTCCTTGGTAATAGGAAGGAGAGGTCGGAGCATCCTAGAGGTAGAGCTCTTCACCAGTGATTCAGTAAAGGTGTGGGGCAGGTGCTGAGCATCAGAGAAGGATTTAGCAGATGTGGTGGCTATACCAAAGAAAAAAGTGGTGGATGTTTAGGCACAGGCTTTGCCAGAGGTGCACAAATCTTACCTTCTGGTTAGTGAGTTGCAGTAAAGGGAAAAAAAACAATCACTGTGGAAGGAGAGCAGCAGGGCAGTAGGCTTGGACAGAAGTTTCCCTCCAGGCTATGTCCTTCCTGGTGCTGTTTACCTTGGGATGGTATGTGCCCCAAAACTCCTACCTCAGCATCACTCTAGACCTCACTTCCTATGTCATCTCTCTTTCTGTTTAAATAAGCAGTTTGAGTGGAACATTTTTGGAGTAATAGCTACACCCAAACCCTTCATCAGGCACTGCTGGCTTCATGATTTGTATCTGCTTGCTACCAAAAAAATAAGGCAGTCATGTTTGCCTTATATGTGATGGTTGGAGGGGCTGTATTTGTTTCCATGGTTTTGTTTTTCATTTATGTCATTATTTGCCAGCAATAGACAATCATGTCCTTTGTTTTACTTCAGCTTTATTCCCTTGTCCTCATGTGATACTCTTTTAGGCACAAAGCGTCCCAGTTTTTTTTTTCATACTTCATCACTTATTAATGCCACAGATTGTGGGATGAGGAGTTGACAAGCATCCTCATTTTTTTTCTGTATTGACAGATATAGTAACTGATTTGTCATTAAATAGCTTTTAAAGGATCTCTCTCTCTCTCTGACTGTATTTTTTTTCTCTTAATCATTTAGTGTACTCCCCAATAGCTTATCTCCCTATCTGACTCCACTTTCTTTTTAGAGGGGGGAATCTGCTTTCACGTTTGAGATAATTCACTTAACTCTGAAACTTTGAGAGGGCGAGGCAGAAGTGAACCTCATCAACATCAGGCATATCAGACCCCATCTCTTTTTGGGCCTGGCCTTTCTGGAAGGCAGCTTGTAAGGATGTCTGCAAGAGGTGGAAGAGCAGTTTGGGGTTTGATTCAGCACCACATAGAAGGGTGGGAGCATGCCCCTTCCCCTCGGGACTGACATACAAAGGACATGGAAGCACTTATGTTCCTGCAGCACTTCCTAATCCATTTTAAATCATAAGGCCAGATAGGCTGGGATCAAATAACTTGATTTGAAACTACTGTGGAATTCACTTCCAGGCAGGTAAATGATGGTACTGTTACAACTGTAAGCTCTCCTATTTCCTCACATGTTTGGAAAGCTCTGGCCTACTAAGCAAAGGGCAGGTAAAACCTTCTTTACTAAGTCTGTACCGTGGTATAGGTAACAAGCTGTTTGGTTTCCGTTCTGCAGGGGGAAATTGTGGTGGTTGGTGAAGACTGAATAGCCAGGCTGCAAGTGATGAACCTGGCTTGATGTTCAAAATGGTCATCAGAAGTTAGTATGTCAGACTAAGCACAAAGGATGTGTCTACACCTAGATCTTTCTGTTGCACATCCTGCTGATCCTGAGACTGTAGTCTGCTAGATGACCAATCCGGCCATGGTCAGAGCTCGTCACAGCTCTCTCTGGGGAATGCACTCACCTGTTCTCCAGACTGATGGTGAGCTAGGTCCTGGCCTGCAGTGAAGACAGGACACGGAAACGACACGAAAACAACCAAGCGGCATGAAGCAACAGGTGCCACAGTATGATGAAATCAAACTGACAAACCTAAAGACAACTCCTCCAGCACTCTCCCTCAGGGAAGCTAGTGAATTTCCCGTTTCTCTGAGCCTATGAACCTTTGGCAATGTTAAAATCAAAAGGGAGAGACACAAGAGAAGTCAGCTTCAACCTTCCATCCAGCCAAGTGAATACAAAGCTTGGAGCAGGGGCTGTCCTTCCCCTTGGATAAGCCTTACTACTCCTTTTACTTGAAAACAAAGCTTAAGCTTCTCAAAGCCAGCATTCAGCAACCTTAAGACAAACATTCCTCTAGCAGCTGCCTCTTTCTTATGTGCTTATGTATTTCTGACTTCTCTGGCTACTCTTTCCAAGCTTGGCCTTTGTGACAGGTATCACAGCTGAGATGAGCACTCTCTTTCTTTCTGCTTTCTGTAATTTGCATGCTCATCCCGTTGAGTGGTTACTTACTCCAACTGCTGTAAAACATTACATCTGCCCACATGTGTATGCACACCCAGAAATAAATCAGCTGCTTCTGTCTGTAAAAATACAGCAGAGGATTTCGTACAGAAACTGCTCAGGTGTTAGATATTTTGCTATGATTATTGCAACAAGAGCTCATTCCTGTAAGTGCAAGGAGAAAATGGCACAAAAGTATCACCACATTATATCTGAAGTGTCTCACTTCAGAGCTGAAATCCAGCTGGTTTTTCTCTGATTTCACAGTGAAGCTATTTCATGTTCTGACTTCCATTTTTTCAGGTGTAAATATGTACAGCTTCTCATGGTTTCAAAACTAGGTATTTTTTTTTTCCTAATGTTTTTAAATTGCAGTTAAAGAAGCCCATAATTTGTTTGAAGCACAGCTTCCTTGTGCCAATTGCCTTGTGGTGGGGGGTTATTGGTTGTTTTAATGAAACAAAACCCCCAATCCAGCCTTCTGAATGCATTACAGTCTTGCTACTTGCTGGGGAGCCCTGTTTCTGTGAAGAAGTGCAAAACATGAGAATGTCTCTAATCTATAAGGGGTTTTTTTTTTGGAGGTTTAAGAGCAGGCAAGAGAATATCATGAGTGGAGCAGCACTAAGCCAGGTTTTGTTTCTGTGCCAGATAATTTTCTTCCTAATGCCTAAGATTAGTGCATGAAAATGTCACACTGGCCTCTTAAGTGAAATAAAAATTGCTTATTTGTTGGATACCTAAACCTATGAGGACCCTTTATCACAAGGGGGGGAAGGGAGGGGAAAGCATTATGCATTTAAAGTCCCTGGAGGAAATAATCAGACCATTACAGAAATAAAACCAGAGATGCACAAAACCTTTTATCATCTTACAGCTTCTATTTGGGAAAGCATACCTATACATGTGTTTAAGTCCCTGTTCTAAATTGAACTTTTACATAATTCCTACTACTGCATCATGCTAATGGTAGTAAGTCCTACAGCTGGCAATACCTAAGTGCTCACAGGCATTTCATACTCCCCAGTAGCAGCAATAACCAAAAGATCCCTTGCAGATGCCTGGAACAGTATAAGCACCTAGGCCAGAAGAGTTGTGAACTCCAGTTCCATAGGGAAAAGCAGGTGCTGGCACCAGTACAGCAATCTCTTCAAGGGCTTGATAAAATCTGAGATCATGCCACTGAGTGCTTGTGAGAAATATAAATGTGTTGCAAACTGTCCCCCATATATTTCCACTTTTTCTCCTCAACTTTCCTATTTATAATTAACACCCCTCTTTATCTTGTTCATGCTGAATATCTTTGTTCTTTCCACATTAAATAATTTAATACTATCTCTTCCTCCTGTTTAAGCTCCCTTTATCTCACGATCCCCTCTCCTTTATATTCAAATCTCTCCTGTCTAAATGCATAAGCAGGCAACATCTGCTACTATGGAACTTAGAAATGCCACCACATTCCCTAAAATAACTTAAGAGTGTAGTCAGCAAGGTATGTTGTGCAGAGAAGAGGCTGAGTACATAAAAGAAAGAGGCTCTGTGTGGCACAAAGGGGAGCTGGCATCTCACCATCAATTACAAGCCACAGAAGACTGACTGTTCATAGTGTAAAGCCCAGAAATGTCCAGTCCACTTCTGCATCCTTGCAGACATGAAAACCAGTTGCCACTCACATAAACAGTCCTGTTGAGTTCAACAGCTCACCTGTCAGCAACAAGGATTTGGTGTCACGTAGCTGTGTGTGTAGTGAAGCTTTTGTATTATGCAGAAGGAAGCACGAGGGCCTGCAGAGGCAGGAAAGCATCTGGAAGCCCTGAGGTGTGCTTGCAGTTAAACAAAAAATGAAAATCTGGGGGCATGTGGAATGAGAAAGAAGCTAAATTCTCATTCCTGTGCTGTGTCTGAGCCACAGCTAAATACATTCCAGAATGGGTTTGTACAGTGTAATGAGAACACACCACATCTCTGTGTCTTTAAATACCTCCAGGGATGGGGAATTAACTACCTCCCCAGGCAGCCTGTGCCAGTGTTTGAGAACCCTTTTAGTGAAGATGTTTCTCCCAATATCAAGCCTAACCCTCCCCTGGTGCAACATAAGGCCATTTCCTCTTGTCCTATCACTTGTTACTAGGGAGAAGAGGCCAACACCCACATTGCTACAACACCCTTTCAGGGAGTTGAAACAAGGGAGAAGAGATGAGAAAAGATGGCTTCAGACAGCACACAAAGAGTGATCCTTTGGAGGGAAAAATCTGAGAGCTAGGACTGAACCTGACTTTTGCCAACTAGACCCACTGTGAGCAAACATCTGAAAT
Organism: Melanerpes formicivorus; assembly: GCF_026170545.1. NCBI lineage: Eukaryota > Metazoa > Chordata > Aves > Piciformes > Picidae > Melanerpes > Melanerpes formicivorus. The sequence continues at coordinate 10,520,364 of NW_027142379.1, read as the reverse complement.
CTGTTGGCAAAACAAACTCTAGAACTAACTTGGGCAGCAGGCAAGGTTAGAAACTCCCAATTAGTATCCACCTGCAAAGAGTGAGAGGCAGGATTAGTGCCATGTCAAAACTATGATGCAACAGCAGGAAGAGACTGTTGTCTTTACTGCAGGATTTTATTGCCAGACCAAGTGTCCTCCATGCCTGGCCTTTCTCTGCATCCAATCTACAGCTCCAGAAGCAACTGATGCTGTCCCTCTTTTGCAGTCTTTCTACAGATCCTGAAGTAATTGGTGCTCCAACTTCCTTCACTGTAACATTTGTCTGCTTCTAACTTCTGAGTGCTTAACTTTCAGTCTCAATAAATTGTTATTCTGCTTTTCTTTGTTAATGATGCTGTCCTGAATTGTGCTGAAGCTCTTTGTACCTTCCGGCTTTGATCATGCAGGCTGAGGCCTCTGCGTTGTGTAAGGAACCAGGTGGTCTGGAACTGCCACAGTGTGCAAACCCTTCTGCCCAGCTCTATTAGGGCTGTGTACATATTCACAACAAAACAACCTGGGAAACACTGGACATCTGCCTGGTCTCCTGCTGCCTTCAGATCAGACAGTTGGTGCTCTTGCTGGAATGCTTCCAGAGTCACACAGGAAAAGATCCAAGCATGCTGATCTCTGAACAAGGCAGGTAAAACCCGTGTCACAGAACTAGGGCCTCTTCACTTGTGAGTATCCACATCAAGATTTCATATAATCTATATGATAAACACTAACTTTACATCTTTAGCTGATTAATCTTACCCTTCCTGTGCTGTAATCAATTCCTCCAAGTAATCAAATCCTGTGCTCATTACAGTCACAGCTTGCTCTAGAGGAACAGCTGTTAGGCATTTATTTTTTTCCCCAAAACAGTCAACCTGTAGCAGTTGCAACAGGCAAATGCAGTGAGGTTTTGCAATTTGGCACTTGCATCCAAGAGAACAGGGACCAGTATGTGCTCCAGTAGTGTATAGCTCCAGTAAAATATATAAAATCATTTTAAAGTGCATGTTTTGGATTGGCTTGTCAGTGGGAGAAGGCACATTCCCTCCATATTCAAAGAATTCAGCTATGATGTATACATGTTTACACAAGTGAACCTCACAGGACGTCCAGCAATCCATGCCTCCTGAACTAGCTGAGATCACAGCTGAGCTTTGAGCTATAAACATTTATTTACTTGGTAAGCAGAAAGCATGTGGTAGGGCTGTTCTTGGAAGCCTGGATACATCCACAGAGAGTGTGAAGGATGAACTTACCAAAGTATTCAGAATCACAGAACAGCAGGGGCTGGAAGAGACCTCTTGAGATCATCTAGTCCAAGCCCACTGCCAGAGCAGGATCATTCAGAGTAAATGACACAGACACACATTGAGGTGAGTTTGTACTGCCTCCAGAGAAGGAGACTCCAAAATATCACTGGGCAGCTTGTTCCCAGTGCTCTGCTACCCTCAAGGGGAAGAATTTTTCCTTATATTTATGTGGAACCTCCTATGTTCCAGCTTGTGCCCATTGCCCCTTGTTCTGTCACTGGACAGCAATGAGAAGAGTCTGGCTCAATCCTCTTAACACTCATCCTTTAGTTATTGATCAAGCATTGATAAGATCCCTTCTCAATCTGCTCTTTTTCAGCTAAACAGTCCCAGGTTTCTCAGCCTCTCCTCAGGTGGAATCCTCTCAGCATCTCAGTGGCTCCTCACTGCACTCTCCCCGTAGTTCCTTGTCCGTCTTGAATTGGGGAGCCCAGAGTCTGCCGTAGTGTTCAGAAATCACCCAGCAAAGTGTTATGCATTCGAAAGCCGGCAGAACAGGGCAGCGATGGCAGCGCTGGGGTGAGCAGCTGCGATGACAGCACGTCCCGCACTTTATCATTTCCTTGTTAATGTGATTTCGGGCGAGGGGGTCGCGGCCGGGCAGAGCCTGGGCTAATGAATCCATGGGGAAAGCGAAGACGAGAGGGGAATCGGAAATGGAGAGCGCGGGTCGAGCAGCAGGGTAAGGGTTTAGGCTACCTAGTGGGGACGGAAACGTATTTAACACCGAAATAAACCCACCGACCTACGCACCGGGACCCATCGGCAGCTGCGGAGCTGGCTGGCTCGGCGGCCGCGGGACACGTCGCAGCAGGTGATACCAGCAAGTCGCGACAGGCGTTTCTTTATCGTGCGGGCAGCCTTTGGGTCGGCTACGGCCGGGCAGGAGACAACCGAGGGGCGGACTCCGAGCCGGCGACGAGCAACAGGCAGCCTGTGCCGCGCCGCCCCCGTGCAGAGCCGGGACAAGCCGCGCGCCTGAGGCACAGGGGACACACGTGTGCCACAGCGGTCACCGCCTGCCCCCAGCTCCTCGCGTCCCTCATACGGGCTGTAGGATGTCAACTGTCAGTATTTTCCCTGCCAGACCCAGCCCTCAAAGCGCCACGGAAGGATCCCACCTCTGGCCCCTTCCCCCGGCCGATCGCTCGCGACTTAAGGGGGGGTGGTGGAAGCCAGCGGCTAGGCGGTGCCCGCAAGCCCGGGGGGAGTTCCGCCTGCTTCATCTCGCTCGGGGTGGGTCCCGCACGTCTAGGGAGGGGTGCCACGTCCAAGGAACGCTGCCGCCTCCCGCCAGCTCCACGCCGCCCGGTCCGGCCAGACCCGTCGCGTCGTGCCCGCCCTCCGCGTCAGGCGGCGGCCGTCACGCCGCCGTTGTAATGTACCAAAATAGTGCGCATACCCCCCCACCCTGAGCCCCGCCGCGCTCGTAGAGCCCTGCGCCCGCCAGGGCAGCGCCGCCCGCCGGGACTGCTTCTAACAGGCTGAGCTCCTTAGCCCGCCCGGTGAAAGCAGCCATGGCGCTGATGCCGCCGTTTCGCCTCCAAAACCCCGCCACCCGCCGTGGCTGCCGCCACCCCGTCCTCGACGCGAGGCTGCAGCGTGGGGCGATCGAAGGCGACGGGGGAAGGCGGCTTTGCGGGCAGCAGGGCGGCGCGGCGGCTGCGTGGCTATTAGGAAGTGCGTGGTAGCGATGGCGGCGGTGGGTGAGCCTGTTCCTGTCAGCGGATCCGGCTGGTCCTGCCGGCGGGCGGTGGGGTTGCACCCCGCCCCGGCGCCGAGCCGTGCTGCGCCGCGCCGGGCTGGGCCGTGCCGGGCGGCGAGGAGCGGCGGGGCAGGCCATGGGGCTGCTGGAGCGCCTGCGGAAGGAGTGGTTCATCCTCGGGATCGTGCTGGTCATCGCGGTGGCGCGGCTGGAGCCCACCGTCGGCGTCAAAGGGGGTGAGTCCGGCCGCTGCCCCGCCGGGAACGGTTTGCCCCGGTAGCTCGGTGGGTGGTGCGGGGAGCTCCAGTGCGGGCCCCCGGAGAGCCTGTGCACCCTCGTGGGGGCCCGGCGGTAGTTTGTCAACTCCCGGTGGCCGGCGCTGCCCTGCCTCCTACCCCGCCGCCACGTTCTGGCCGTCCGGGACGGGCCCGGTGCTGGCCGTAGGGCGGGTAGCCGGCCGCCTCGCTGCTGCGGTGCGGAGGAGCTGCGCCCCGGGCTGCGGGTGCCCGCGGGCAGCGTGCTGAGCGCCTTGCTGCCGGGAATGCTGAGACTTGCTCGGGTGCCCCATGGCTATCAGGGCTTAGGAAACTTTGACATCGGAGTTGCCCATGAGCGCAGGGGGACGCGCTGCGGAGTGCGGCACACACCCGGATCCTCCCGGCCCGCCGGCGGTCCCTGCGCCTCCGGCAGCTCGTCTTCTCCGCTTGTTCGGCAGTCCCCGTTCCCTGGGTACCCGAGAAATACTTCGGTGTGTGTTCCTCTGTGGCTTTGCGAGGCACTGTACCAGTTGCTCGCGTGATGTCCTACTCTTTCTGGGTTAGCAGGAGTGAAACTGGATAGCAGCTGCGAATGTGGTCCAGTTAAACTGTGCAACAACTTGAAGAACTCTTAAGAGGGGCATGAAGTCATCGCAGCTCAGCAGATGAGGGTCTGCCAGCTGTGACCTCCTCCAGAGGTGCAGCTTAATGTCTATTGTGTGAAAATCTCGGTGGCTGCATTTCAGTCAGGTGACTCTTTTTTTAGTTTAATAAGAGCACACTTGGAGTTTAGAGATTTCTGTCCCCTGCTCCCCCTTAATTAACTGCCCCCCCCCCCATGAAAGATGAGGGAAAGCAGTGAAAAAAGCATCTGTATAGAATGGTGTCCAGTGATCACAGTAAGCAAACCAGACCTGTCCTTCTCTAAACAGTGAGATCTCTGTTTCTTGGAGCAAGAGCTGATGAAATACTCAGTGTCACTTTGAAATGGCCAGTGGTATGGTATATCTTTATGTACACATGCTGGCAGCATCTTCTGCTTAGTTTCCAGTGTAATTTCAGTTCAGATGTTCACAGCTTTCAAGAGCAAATTATTCTTTTATTCTTTTTTTCTGACTGATCTCTGATGATTTAAGAAAAGGGCTGTAGAATGCTTGAACAGAATTCCTTTAGCAGCTCCATGCTATGGGAGAGGAGGAAGAATCTGGCAGGGCAGGTAGATTTTTGGTTTGTTTGTTTTCTTAACAGAGCTGAAGTTTGAGGATAGCTTCTCACTGAGGAGCCAACCTTTCCCCTCCCTTAGGTTCTGGGAGGGAAAAAAGAAAGTGATTAAAAACCCCAAACTATGTCTCTGAATATTTGCTGTGGCAAGTAAGGCTCCCATACTTCATGGAGTTCAGGGTAGGCAAATTTCTGCTGTGCAAGGATCCTTCTATGTGCTGTCTTGCATAGGTGAGTAGGACCCACATGGAGCTTCTTGCAGGCTCGGTGCTGTGTCTTCAGCAGACCTTAAAGACGACTTTTAAATTGATAGTACGGAGTGGTTTGTCCCCGTTCTGCTTTGATTGTCATGCTAATTGTTAGCAGCAGTGTGGGAGATCCTTTTAACTTGGAGATAATTTTTGCTCAGCTTACTTCCTGCATGGAAGTGCTGTGATGGAGCACGTCATTTAATTATCCTACTGCAAAGAGGTGTCAAGGTTTGACATAGTGTTGTGCCTGGGACAACTCACTGGAAAAATCCTGTAAGCACTGATTCAAACTCCTGAGCTTGTGCTCCCTGAAGTGGTGTCCCTCTTCTGAAGCTATGTGAGCTCAGAGCTCAGTGTTCAGTTTAAAACCAAGAAAAAAGAAGAGGTGGGGGCTTATCAGCAAACCTTAGTTTGTCATCTTCCAGCTGGCAAAACTCAAGGGTTGTAATTTGCAGGGCCTTACTGGATGCTGGGCCATCCATACCAGTGGAAAACTGTGCCCCAAATCACAAAGATTTGTGCTGTTGCCACCTTCAGGGCATAAGCCAAGCCCTTTCTGTGTGTTTTCCCAGTTGATGAATGAGTCTATTTAGTTCCTTTGTGAAAAGAGCTTTCCTTTTGCAGGAGAGATGGGAGGGGATCTGTTCTGATCAGACTTCCCAGTGCTCCCCGTGAACGTGGTGGTTGCTCTAGTGGGAGAGGTTTCTTCTGTGTGAAGGAGTTCAGGTAGCCCAGTGGAAAACCTTACAGCAGAAAACCTGGGTCCTGGAAGAACCCCTGTCTTAGCCAGGCTAACCAACTCACTGCCTGTCTGCCCAGTGTGCATGTGCATGTACATAAATGCTCCAATCTTCCACAAGATTAGGAAAATATGTATTATTGCTTAAATATATGGAATATAGTTTGCTGTGTATGTATTTGTAGAACTTTTCTAGGGTGTTGGTTGGTTGGTTGGTTTTTCCCTCCCCTGGCTATTCAGTTGACTTGCCATCATTTTGCAACTGGCCACATGCTTTGTTGCAACTTTAACTCTTGCATTTCCTGCCTTACTTTTGCCTCTTTAGTCTCTTTCTGAAAGTAGGATCTGGGTTTAACTGACTTTAGATGCAGTGCTGCTTAGTCTGGGTGTACAACCAAATCCCTCTAATGTGAGGATCATTGACCTTGCTCCAGTGTGACCATCAATGTGTCATTCATCTGAGAGAGCAGAAAGGATCTTCTCTTCTGGAGTGTTGAGTAAAGGCTTGCTTGTTTGCTGCTGCAGTTTTGCTAATGACAACTTGCTGTCACGTGCAGAGTTTGGATATTAGTTTGGTCCTAAGCAGACTGCTAGTATTTCCTTCTTAATATATTAAGTGGTTGAATGCTCATGAAAAAAAAATGAGTTTGCACATTTTGTGCTTGGTGGCCTCCAAAGGCAAAGTGTATTAAGAGAATTCATCATTTTTATAGGAGTGTAAAAAATACTTTGTTTTAATCTCCCTGGGGGAAAAAAAAAAAGGATATAAATATATACAAATGTAAGACTTTAATCTAGTGGAACCCTTGGAGGTGCAGGCATCTGCCCTTGCTGATCTCACTGCAGCAGAGTGTCTGAAAGGTGTTATTGCAGGGCTGGAGTGAGCCGTTTTGCCACAGCCCTGCTGCAGGGGAATGACACAGACTTGTGTCGTCCCAAAGAAATACAAGGTGCTGCTTGGCTTCCTCTGTGCAGGCAGCCAGAGAGGTGTGCCTGTCATGGGGGACAGAGTGAGATGGAGATATGTGGATGATGTTGATGGCCCTGTGGAGAGAGCAGAGAATAGTTTTACTTGAGTGTGTGGGTGGAGTTTGCTGATGCTGTAGAGATACTTCGATGACAGAGCTATGAACATTTCCCCCTTTTCACATTTCCAGGACTTGTCTGTTAGTTCCCAGTGACCTGTAAGCACAGGAAGCCAAATTTGTGTGACATCAGAGCTCCCTCTCCACTCACTGGCTTGCTTTTATTTAAAAATGAAGAGCATGCTTGCTGTAGCTTAATAGAAACTTCATTCTTTTTATTAGAGCCTTTAATGATTAGGTTTTCCCCAGGTATTTTGCTGAGTAGTCTCATTTACTTTGATATAGCAGATGCATCTCATTATCTCCTTGCCTGTAGTTCACTTTGTTCTCTTTGTCTATATTTTTTAGGACCCTTGAAACCAGAGATTACCATAACTTACATTGCTGTTTCAGCTATCTTCTTTAACAGTGGACTCTCCTTAAAAACAGAGGTACTGTAATTTCTCATTGCTTTGTTCTTGGTTTGCTTTGCAGAGCTTTGTGTTGCTTTCAATCAGGTTTGAAAGTAAGTGGAATACTTAATTAACATGCTGTTGTTGTTGACTCTGGGAGAGCAGCTGACAAGAGAAGATAAATATTGGACCTTTATGGAATTACCATCTACACCCTGGATGTGTCCCAAACCCACATCAGGGTGAGAACAGCATACATTCAACCCAAAACAAACCCACCCCACAATTTCTTTTTGCCTGTATCATGCTTCAAATGGAGGTGGTGTGTGACTTGATGGCATCTCTCTCCTGTGTCTGCTGGTAGTTCTTGGCCCTAGGGCCTTTGGTTCTGCCAGGACATGGTACAAGTGAAGCAAGTAACTCCAGTTAGTTCTGTAGCAGCTGTCAAAAGTGTTGTGGCCTTAAAGGGAAACTGGAACAACAGTGGTATCTGTTGTTTTGTGACAATAATCCTAATGGAAATAGTCTGCAGAGGGGAACTTTTCTTCCACAGAGAGAGAGAAAGGACCTGATGCACAGAGCCCAAGCACTACCAGTCAAGTGGAGTTTTCTGCTTTCAGGGTTAGGAATCTTTGCATGCAGAGAACAGATGTAAAACTTTGTCACTAGTTTGTGTCTTTGAAGCTTTGTATTTGTAAAGCAGCTGTGAGTGAGAATGAAATCAGCAGCATTATCAAAGTCTTGATTAGATTCCCAGTGCTAGTGTACATCTTTGTTCTAGCCAAGGTGACATGACTGACAGGTTTCTGGACAATGTGTTATGTCCTGCCTTGAACCTGCATCACTTTCTTGCTTTTTAAATCTGTGGGTCTAAAAGCAATATATTGATTTACATGAAGCTTTTGCAGGAGCTGATACTTAGGTCCAGGTAGTTGATCTCAGATTACTTTGGAAGCATCACACTGGGACTGGTGCTGTCCTTGTATTTGTTCCATCCGGATTTTGCTATGGGGGTGGAAGATAAAGAGGAAGAAAAATCATAGAATCATAAAATCATAGAATAAACAAGGTTGGAAAAGACCTCAAAGATCATCAAGTCCAACCTGGCACCCAAGATCTCCTGACTATTAAACCACGGCACCAAGTGCCACGTCCAGTCCCCTCTTGAACACCTCCAGGGACAGCGACTCCACCACCTCCCTGGGCAGCACATTCCAACGGCTAACAACTCTCTCAGTGAAGAACTTTCTCCTCACCTCCAGCCTGAACTTCCCCTGATGCAGCTTGAGACTGTGTCCTCTTGTTCTGGTGCTGGGTGCCTGGGAGAAGAGACATTTCACTCATTGCACCTTGTGCTGCTGCTTTCTAAAATGTCTCAATCAATCCTTAAATGTGTTAGGAGGCCAGGTCATGGTCTTATGAAGTACTTTGGGGCATGTTTTAATTGTTTAAGACACAGCCTAAAGTTGATATCATTAGTTAGTTAATATCCAGGTTTGGTTTTGGATTGCAGAGTAAATTGTTTCTGCTTTTGTCTTTGTTAGTTGTTGTCCTGTGTGTTGGCTGTTCTGCCTTGTCCTGTGTTGGTTAGATCAAAACTGCATGTTTGTTATGCTTGATGAGATGATAACAAGTGGTGTGTTAATGGAGGCCTTCTGATAAAGCTGAGAAAATGAGAAATGACTGAGCCTCTTGTAAGGTTATGCTTCTGGTTTTATCCACTGTGAAAGCTCATCCTCAAAGAAAAGTTCCTGATGTGTTCAGAGAGCATTTTACAAAGCAACTGGCACCACTCAGGGAGAACCTGAGATAGATGTTCAAATCTAGAGCTGACTTAAATTTGTAGAAATAGTGTCCAGGAATGAGAAGAACATCTGATTCCACCTTAACAGAGTGCTCTTTCAGTTTCCAGTGCCTGGATAGTTTACTCTTTAAAAGCAAATACCTCCTGGAGGGCCCCAGAAATTAAATCACATCCTTGAGTTAGCCATTTCAGTGAAGACTTTGGCAAGCTGCTGGAAACAGCGTTTGCTCTGTGTGGGTATTTTCCCAGAGGAGTCCAGCTCTGACCTTCTAAAAGGAATCACTGGATGGCAACAGGGATCCACACTGACCAGTGAGGGGCTAGGATAGGCTCTCCAAAGGGTCTGAAATACTGGGAAAGACAAGGTAACCTCTTCCACCTGGTGTGCAGAAACAAGAGGTGTAATTAGCAGCTGCCAGGAATGTTTCTGAGACTTCTGCTTTTGGAGAGACAATGGCATATGTATTTTAGGATAAGCCCTTGTAGATTGCTTAAGAGGGTGAACTCAGTGTTTGTTCTGTGTTGATACAGTCTCAGGAGTAACTACTCTGAAAGTCAACCACTAGAGACATCTGAAAGACTGGTAGTTTAGATCTGCAAAGACTTTTTGCGCTGGTGGAGCATCCCTTCATTCCCTAGGTTGGCCGTGTGTTGCTTTTACCTTCTTTGTTCCCTGGAAGCTCTAAGCAGCCTTTCCCAAGTTTGTTGGTTTTTTTTTGTCTTGGATTTTGCTTTTGAAAATGTCACACAGTTTTCTTCAAGTCACCTGTTTTTAAAGCATTTTCCAATTGTAAAAGAAAGGAAAGGGCACTTCTGTATGTGGGATAGTGCCTAGGCTGAGGATGCTTTTCCCAGTGTGGTCCACTAGGAAGTCTGGGGGCTGGAGGTGACTTGGCAGGAAGGAATGAGCAGCTTTGCTGAAAGAAATCATTTGCTTTGGTTTTTACCAGTCACAGGCTCACAGGATGTTAGGGGTTGGAAGGGACTTCTGGGGATTGAGTCTAACCCCCCAGCCAGAGCAGGACCATAGAATCCAGCACGTCACCCATGAACGCATCCAGACAGGGCTTGAAAGTCTCCAGGGACAAAGACTCCATAGCCTCTCTGGGGAGCCTGTTCCAGTGCTCTGTGATCCTCACAGTGAAGAAGCTCCTCATCATGCTGAGGTGAAATCTCCTGTGCTGGAGTTTGTATCCATTGCCTCTTGTCCTATCCCAGGGTGCAACTGAGCAGAGCCTGTCCCCTCCCTCTTGCCCCCAGCCCTCAGGTATTTATAAACATTTATTAAGTCCCCTCTTGGTCTTCCCTTCTTCACTCTAAACAGCCCCAGGGCTCTCAGCCTTTCCTCATAGGGCAGTACTCCAGTCCTTTCATCATCCTTGTAGCTCTCTGTTGGACTCTCTCCAGCAGATCTTGGTCCCTCCTGAACTGGGGAGCCCATAACTGGATGCACTATTCCAGGTGAGGTCTCACCAGGGCAGAGTAGAGGGGGAGGAGAACCTCCCTCCATCTGCTGGACACAAGTCCTAAAGTTGTATCTTTTCTTCCCACAGGGGCTGTGTTTCTTCTACCAGACATTTTATTTTTGCTTTCTTTTTGAGATCAGATGAAATGGCACTGCACTGGAGCTGTTCCTAACACTGTGACTGGTGAAGAAAGCCTGCTTTATCATGCAGTGTGATACAGAGCCTGCTTAAGGGCTTGCTTTGTTAAAAAAACTATTCAGTGAACCAAGCACTGAATAGAATGATACTTTCTTAGAATCACAGAATTGTCAGGGTTGGAAGGGACCTCAAAGATCAGCCAGTTCCAACCCTGCTGCCGTGGGCAGGGACACCTCACACTACAGCAGGTTGCTCACAGCCACATCCAGCCTGTCTTTAAAAGCCTCTAGGGGTGAGGCCTCCACCACCTCCCTGGGCAACCTGTTCCAGTGTCTCACTACCCTCATGGTGAAGACTTTCTTCCAAACATCCAATCTGAATCAACCCATTTCTAGTTTTGCTCCATTCCCCCCAGTCCTGTCATTGCCTGACACCCTAAGTAGTCCCTCCCCAGCTTTCTTGTAGGCCCCCTTAAGATACTGGAAGGCCACAATAAGGCCCTGCCTAACAAACCTGGTGGCCTTCTGTGACAAGGTCGCAACATTAATAGATGAAGGTCAAGCAACTGACATCATTTACCTGGGCCTGAGCAAAGCCTTTGACACTGTCCCACATCACATCCTGGTCTCCAAGCTGGTGCAGGATGGATTCCATGGATGGACCATTCAATGGATACAGAACTGGCTTGATGGCTGCACCCAAAGAGTGGCTGTCAATGAGTCCATGTCCAAGTGGAGGCCAGGGACAAGCGGAGTGCCACAGGGATCAGTCCTGGGACCAGGCTTGCTCAACATCTTTGTTGGTGCCATGGACAGTGGCTTTGAGGCACCCTCAGTAGGTTTGCTGATGACACCAAGCTGTGTGGTGCAGCAGACAGGCTGGAGGGAAGGGATCCATCCAGAGGGACCTTTAGCGATGAGCCCATGACAACCTCATGAGGTTCAATAAGACCAAGTGAAAGGTCCTGCATCTGGGTTGGGGCAATTCCCCCCAGTCCTGTCACTCCCTGACACCCTAAAAAGGCCCTCCCCAGCTTTCCTGTAGCCCCCTTCAGATCCTGGAAGGCCAGGATCTTGCTAAAACTGGATTAAGATGTATGTTTCAAGTCCATGTTTTGTGTAACTTTAAGAATAGGAAAGATAGGGGGTTTTGTTGTTGTTGTTGTGTTTATTTTTTCCTTTGGGAAATTTGGGAGATAAAGAGAAATAAACCCACAAGGACACACTGCTGCACTGCTAGTACTTGCAGATGTAGAATTACACCAGCATGCATCTGGATGGTTGAAAATAGTATCATAGTAGTATAGTATCATAGTATCAGTCAGGGTTGGAAGGGACCACAAGGATCATCTAGTTCCAACCCCCCTGCCATGGGCAGGGACACCCCACACTAGATCAGCCTGCCCAGAGCCTCATCCAGCCTGGCCTTAAACACCTCCAGGGATGGTGCCCCAACCACCTCCCTGGACAACCCATTCCAGGGCTTCACCACTCTCATGGGGAAGAACCTCCTCCTCACATCCAGCCTGAATCTCCCCACCTCCAGCTTCATTCCATTCCCCCTAGTCCTATCACTACCTGAGATCCTGAGCAGTCCCTCCCCAGCCTTCCTGTAGCCCCCTTCAGATACTGGAAGGCCACAATGAGGTCACCTGGGAGCCTTCTCTTCTGCAGACTGAACAGCCCCAGCTCCTTCAGTCTGTCCTCGTAGGAGAGGTGCTCCAGCCCTCTGATCATCCTTGTGGCCCTTCTCTGGACACCTTGCAGCACCTCCACATCCGTCTTGTAATAGGGGCTCCAGAACTGGAGGCGGTACTCCAGGTGGGGTCTCACCAGAGCTGAATAGAGGGGGAGGATCACCTCCCTCGACCTGCTGGCAACATTTGGTTGTTTCGTGGAAATTTGAAGCTGAGAGAGGGCTGCATTAGAGTACATGGAAATACACATTTTTATATGGCTCTTTTTTTTATTTAATGGGGTGTCAGCTAGCTGGAGAATCCTAGCAAGTCAGGTTGCATTATTTACTTGAAAAGAGAGCAAGTTGTTTTAAGGGAGAGGAAAGGGAATGTTGCTTCTCAATCAATGAGAGCTGAAACCAGCTGAAAGGTACAAGATTTTCTCCTTGTGTGCAAAGACCGCTTAGAAGGTCCTTGGAGTGCCTGGAAAGACAGAAACAAACACAGAGCTAACTGAAGAGTTTATTGCATAAGGATAAATCATCACTTCTCTGGAGTGTTCTCACACTATTTAAAATGAAATGAATTTTTTTCTTCTTCCCTTCTCAAGTCTCCTGTGGTGTTTTGCACTCCAGTTCCCTGGATTTTATGACTTAGCTGTTGTTAGCTTGTTGCAGTTTTGGTGTGATTTTTTTCTTTGCTGTTGTTCATATCTTCATTGATGATCTGGATGAGAGGATTGAGTCAGTCATCAGTACATTTGCAGATGACACCAAGTTGGGAGCAGGTGGTGGTCAGTTAGAGGGCAGAAAGGCTCTGCAGAGGGACCTCGACCGACTGGACAGATGGGCAGAGTCCAACAGGTTGGCATTCAACAAGTTCAAGTGCCAGGGGCTGCACTTTGGCCACAGCAACCCCACGCAGAGCTACAGGCTGGGGTCAGAGTGGCTGAGAGCTCCCAAACAGAGAGGGACCTGGGGATGCTGATTGACAGCTGCCTGAACAGGAGCCAGCAGTGTGCCCAGGTGGCCAAGAAGGCAAATGGCATCCTGGCATGCATCAAGAACAGTGTGGCCAGCAGGAGCAAGGAAGTCATTGTGCCCCTGTACTCTGCACTGGTTAAGCCACACCTTGAGTCCTATGTCCAGTTCTGGGCCCCTCAGTTTAAGAAGGACATCGAGACACTTGAACGTGTCCAGAGAAGGGCAACAAGGCTGGGGAGAGGCCTTGAGCACAGCCCTATGAGGAGAGGCTGAGGTAGCTGGAATTGTTTAGCCTGGAGAAGAGGAGGCTCAGGGGAGACCTTCTTGCTCTCTACAACTACCTGAAGGGAGTTTGTAGCCAGGAATGGGTTGGTCTCTTCTCCCAGGCAACCAGCACCAGAACAAGAGGACACAGTCTGAAGCTGCACCAGGGGAAGTTTATGCTGGAGGTGAGGAGAAAGTTCTTCCCAGAGAGAGTTGTTAGCCATTGGAATGTGCTGGCCAGGGAGGTGGTGGAGTCCCCATCCCTGGAGGTGTTCAAGAGGGGATTGGATGTGGCACTTGGTGCCATGGTCTAGTCCTGAGGTCTGTGGTGACAGGTTGGACTTGATGATCTTTGAGGTCTCTTCCAACCTTGGTGATACTGTGATACTGTGACTGCAACTTCCTCTCTTCTTTTTCTTTTGCAGGAGCTGACAAGTGCTTTGATGCATGTGAAGCTACATCTTTTTGTCCAGATTTTTACACTTGTGTTCTTCCCAACGGCAATATGGCTCTTTCTTCAGCTCTTATCAATCACACCTATAAATGAATGGCTGTTAAAAGGGTATGTTTAAGCATAATGGAGTGAAATCTATTTGTAGTTGTCTTCTTAAAGGGCTGCTAATCCTGCAAAGGATTTTTTTGTAAGACCTGTGAAAGGACTTTTGTGCTCTAGTACTTTGCTGTCAGAAATACAGTGTATGCACAAGATCATCTGTTGCTGTCTACAACTACCTGAAGGGAGGTTATAGCCAGGTGGGGGTTGGTCTCTTCTCCCAGGCAACCACTAACAGAACAAGAGGACACAGTCTCAAGCTGTGCCAGGGGAGGTTCAGGCTGGATGTTAGGAAGAAGTTCTTCACAGAAAGAGTGATTATCCATTGGAAAGTGCTGCCCAGAAAGGTGGTGGAGTCATCATGATTGGAGGTGTTTAGGAAGAGACTGGGTGGGGTGCTTGGTGCCATGGTTTAGTTGGTTAGATGGTGTTGGGTGATAGGTTGGAACAGAGGCACAATTTTTCCTCAATGATCTTAAAATTCCCCCCTAATCCAAGGGAATCTCAGTGACTGAAGTGCAAGGTGCAAGAACTTTTGCAACCAGAAGTTTCTCCTAATGCCCCACAGCTGTAGGTGGTTGGGTTCCCCCCCCTAGAAACACTAAAGTACCCTAATGAAAACAGGTGGGAACAATTCAGGCTTTGATAAAAGTTTGTTCCTCCTCGGGCATGCTTGTAGTGGGAGCTTGGTGAGAGTTCCCACAAAGGCCTGGGAAAAGCAGCACCTACTCCCAAGGGCATGCAGCACTCTTAGGCAGGATGGCTCCCCTGGGGGCTTTAGTTTTCCACTATTCTCTGCACAAGGTTCTGCCTGAAGGACACAGCTGAGCCCTCAGCTAAGTTCCTGTCTTGCTTCAGAATGCATGGTAGGTTCTCCCATCCTCTACAACAGTCTGTTTTGCTGCAAATGTTATTTGAGAGGGAGGTTCAGATGGTCCCAGCTTTTCAGCTGTGTTTGTATGCTTAGGCTTGCTTGATATTTTTTATTTCCTTTCTGTCTGGGGTGGTAAGAGGCTTATTGCTTTGTGGTTGTGGACATCATCCCAAGCATCTTCTAAGTTTTGGTTAAGTTTTGCCTTGACAGCCTCCTTTTAAAAAGGATGAAGAAGAGAATGAAGCACACTATTGATGTTTGCAGTTTCCCCTCTTCTGCCACTCATAGCATATGGCAGACATATGGTGGTAGGGCAGGAGGTACAGCTTTGGTAGTTCCATATCTACGATGTCTGGGCCCCTCAGTTTAAGAAGGACATTGAGACACTTGAATATGTCCAAAGAAGGGCAACCAGCAGCACAAGCCCTATGAGGAGAGGCTGAGGGAGCTGGGATTGTTTAGCCTGGAGAAGAGGAGGCTCAGGGGAGACCTCATTGCTCTCTACAACTACCTGAAAGGTGGTTGTAGCCGGGAAGGGGTTGGTCTCTTCTCCCAGGGAACCAGCACCAGAACAAGGGGACACAGTCTCAAGCTGTGCTAGGGGAAGTTTAGGCTGGAGGTGAGGAGAAAGTTTGTCACGGAGAGAGTCATTAGTCATTGGAATGTGCTGCCCAGGTTGGTGGTGGAGTCACTGTCCCTGGAGGTGTTCAAGAGAGGATTGGACATGGCACTTGGTGCCATGGTCTAGTCATGAGGTCTGTGGTGACAGGTTGGACTCAATGATCTTTGAGTTCTCTTCCAACCTTAGTGATACTGTGATGTGTGACCTGGGCCTCTACTCCTCAGCTGTGTGTAATGTACCAGCAGATTATGTATTAGGTACTGCTCTTCAACAAGTGTTTGGACCCTTGATATTAGTGTTTCTAGCATGACCTGAACCAGTGGAAGGTTTCAGGTTGTTGGTTATTATCTGTAGTAACCTGCTGGCCATTAGAGGACTTTGTTTGTGTATTGGCCATACTGTGTGTAGCTGACACAAAGCAAGGCAAAAGTTCACAGATGTGTGCTTCAGCACAGCTTGTTAGAAGTATTTCCACTTAGTGTGCACTAGCTGTTTTGTGGATTAGTGCTTTGATATGAAGGATACTTAAACCCATAGCTTGCCAGTGATTTGGTTTGGTTTGTTTTTTAAATGAGAACAGTTTTAAATTTGAGAGAGGGTTAAGAGAGATTGAGTGTAGAAGGTCCCTGCCAAGCTGAGATGAATGCACTTCATCTCAGTGCACATTTCATAGCTCTCTGGATAACTCTGAACTTAATCCACCCCTTATCAGTGCAGGTGAGGAGTTCAAGGAGCTGGCTGCCAAGAGGCCATGTAGAAGAGAGATTACAGTATCAGAAGCAGTCTAGGGGATGGACATCAGACTCACCATGGATTTGCCTGCTCTATATTTTTCTGTCTGTTTCTAAATGTTTCCACACCATTTATTTTCCCCCTGCATTTCTTTTCAATGTGAGTTTACCCTGCTGAGGGCTGACAGCTCTCTGCTTTCTTAGCTTATTTCACTGTAAGCTCAAGGTACTGTGTGCAGTTCCAAGGTGGTGCTTGGCACTTTGTGATTGGATTTATATAATGCTTACGTTGGTTGCCTCTTTCCACGGTGTCTGTAGCTGACAAACTGAATATTGTCATTGCCATTTAGCTGTTTCTTCTCTTCAAGCTTTTTGTGTATTTGCAGTCTGTCAGCTGTGCTGTGATGTTCTTTCTCCCTGTTGTGGGGATTTGATACTTCAGTTTGCTACAGCTTTTTGTCACTGGGGTTCTCAGGCAGGGAGTGACGCAGTTATGAGTGCAAAGTAGCTCATCACTGGTAGCTGATTGTTCTAAACTAGACTTAGAGAATTACTGTAGTTAGACAAGACCTTTAAAGTTGAGTTCAACTTTTCTCTGTACCAAGTCTCATGCTAACCCATGGCCCTTAGCACAGCATCTCCCATACTCTCTCAAACTGCAGTACTTCCAAACATGTACAGACCCTATGTTTTGGAAGGTTTCACAGACTATTTCATCCCATGCCTTACTGACTTTTCTAAGTCATCAGAGTTTTTCTTTAGAAGCCCTTTTTTCCTTAGCCCCAAATTTAGTTGTGATTTATTGTGGTATGTTCTTGTTTCTAAATAAACATTTAGAATCACAGAATTGTGAGGGTTGGAAGGGACCTCAAGGATCATCTAGTTCTACCCCCGCCCTGCCATGGGCAGGGACACCTCATACTGGATCAGTTTGCTCAGAACCCCATCCAGCTTGGCCTTACCTTGAGTACTGTGTCCAGTTCTGGGCCCCTCAGTTTAAGAAGAACATCAAAACACTTGAACGTGTCCAGAGAAGGGCAACAAGGCTGGGGAGAGGCCTTGAGCACAGCCCTGTGAGGAGAGGCTGAGGGAGCTGGGATTGTTTAGCCTGGAGAAGAGGAGGCTCAGGGGTGACCTCATTGCCCTCTACAACTACCTGAAAGGTGGTTGTAGCCAGGAAGGGGTTGTTCTCTTCTCCCAGGCAGCCAGCACCAGAACTAATTGTGGCCTTCCAGTATCTGAAGGGGGCCTACAGGAAGGCTGGGGAAGGACTTCTCAGGATCTCAGGTAGTAATAGGACTAGGGGGAATGGAATGAAGCTGGAGGTGGGGAGATTCAGGCTGGAGGTGAGGAGGAAGTTCTTCCCCATGAGAGTGGTGAAACCCTGGAATGGGTTGTCCAGGGAGGTGGTCGAGGCCCCGTTCCTGGGGGTGTTTAAGAGCAGGCTGGATGAGGCTCTGGGCAGCCTGCTCTAGTGTGGGGTGTCCCTGCCCATGGCAGGGGGGTTGGAACTAGATGATCCTTGTGGTCCCTTCCAACCCTGAATGAAACTATGAAACAAGAGGCCACAGTCTCAAGCTGCACCAGGGGAAGTTTAGGCTGGAGGTGAGGAGAAAGTTCTTCACTGAGAGAGTCGTTCGTCATTGGAATGTGCTGCCCGGGGGGGTGGTGGAGTCCCCATCCCTGGAGGTGTTCAAGAGGGGATTGGATGTGGCACTTGGTGCCATGGTTTAGTAGTCATGAGGTCTGTGGTGACAGGTTGGACTCAGTGATCCTTGAGGTCTCTTCCAACCTTGGCGATACAGTGATACTGTGATACCTCAAGGGCTGGGGCTTCTACCAGCTCCCCTGACATTTGATACAACTGGTTTCTATAATAATCAGTTTGTATGGACCAACTTTGAAAACAAAGGGAAGTTCACCACTTTTTTTTCCCTTCCTTAGTTTGCTGCACCAACAATGGAAAAAGTGTCTGTATTTTGGACTTCTGAAATGCAATAGAAAGCTTTTGGTATTTTGATTAATGGGAGCTGGGGGATTTCACCAGGAAGTAAAAACATGCATCAAAATTGAACAATCCATGGGCTTTTAATGTTCAGGAAATAAGCAGCATAATAGTGGTTTTTAAAATGTATTTATTTTAGTAGGGGTTTGATGGAAAAGCAAAGTACAGTGGAAACCTGGAATAGTGAGCATGGCTCTTCTAAGTTTTCTACTTTAGTAGTGTAGTTTTTATCACAGTAGGAGTGTATGTTTTTATCACTGAACAGCTTTTTTTCCAGAAAATGGGAGCTTACATCCCTGCTTTCTTTCTTACTTCCTTACTTCCTTACCTAACTAGGGCAGGACATGTGATGTCTTTGGGGCAGATGTGTAGATATCCTTGTGAATGGTAGATGCAGTACTGCAGGTGGGGAAATGGAGTCACAGCAGGGTTAAGTGTTTGGCTTTTTAAGGTTTTAGGTTGCACAGTGTTTTGCATTATGTGAGGAGTATAACACTTCTTTTTTTGTTGCTTTCAGCTTGCAGACAGTAGGCTGCATGCCACCTCCTGTGTCTTCTGCAGTAATATTAACCAAAGCTGTTGGTGGAAATGAGGTGAGTTTTTTGTTTTGCTTTTGAAAGCTTTGTTTTTAAACAAGTTCTAACAGTTACTTGTTTACCTTGAACTGGTGGCAAAAACACTCTCTGCAATGTGATGCTGCTGTGGTTTGTGAAAGGTTCCAGAGTTAAAGCTTGGGGGTTGTGTTGGTGTCAAACAAGGGAGAGCACCATGTTAAATCTGTTGGAGCTGATCAGATTGGAAGGGACTCAGCTCTCTGAGTTGATAGAAAGGTTTCTGATAGAAACTTGGGATAGTAGATTTCTGCTTGTTGCTGCACTCTAATGCCTAACTGAGTAATGTTTGTGTGCTGTGCACCAGTTAACTCCTAGATAGCTTTGTGGTGAAGCTCTGCTCTTGCAGTGATTGCTTGGATGGTGTTTAATATTAAGACACCCTGTAGTAGGAATTCCTGGAGCTTAGAGCTGCAAGTGTAGCAACTGAGACGATTGAGACACAAACATTAATTGAAATCTTCCATTGTTATTTGAGCCTGTGTGAAAAGAAAATTCTGGGGAATGTGGAGTCCTCTGACAGTGCTGCAAAGCAAAGTGCTCAGCAGATAGGAAATGCCAGAATTGTTGTTTGTGGAATCTGTGTGTGGTCACATTATATTTCTGCCTTAAAATGGCATGTTCTGATGTCATTTCAGACCCTTTCTTTACCTTGCTGTGTTCAGGAAGACCCAGATAGGCAGCTCTTAGGAAATTAATCCAGCTGTGTTGATTAATGAGGTTGTTTCCTCTTAACTGGATGAGACCTAGAAAGTGAGGAAGGGAGAGAGTAACAACAGGTTAGTTTTGAAGCAGGGGCTGTTGGGCTGCTGTTCTGGAGGGTTGGAGCCAAATCTCAATTCAGCTGTCGAGCTCCTGCGTGAGGCTGGGCGAGTCACTTCAACCACGTTTTTTAAGCGTGGCCATTAGTTGTGTACTTCTCATTTTCTGAGTTCAGACTCTTGGGACCGATTAATGTCAGCTTTGAAAACACATGATAGCACTGAAATAGATTGAAGTTGTACTTTGTACTGACAAAGTGCTGTTTAATTGCTCTATCCTCCGAAGAGAGACCTAAAGCATCTCAAGTCGAGCATCTCTAATTACAGGCAATCCTGATGCACCTCGCTGTCTCCCAGTTTGCTACCTGAAAAACAAGAGTCAGAAGAATGTCTGGTGGAGGTGCTGTGGAGTAATTAGGATAAGAAAGTCATTCAGGTGCATGTTAGTGATCAACAGAGATGTGAGAAGTTTTCCAGTTATGATTCTCGGTGTAGGTGCTGTAAATTAGAATCATCGAATTGTCAGGGTTGGGAGGGAACTCAAGGATCATCTAGTTCCAACCCTGCAGGGACCTCTCACGCTAGATGAGGTTGCTTGGAGCCACATCCAGCCTGGCCTTAAAAACCTCCAGGGATAAGGCTTCCACTACCTCCTTGTTCCAGTCTCTCAACACCCTCATGGCAAAGAACTTCCTAACGTCCAATCTGATTCTACCTATTTCTATTTTTGTTCCATTCCCCCTGGAACTGAAGTACTGAATGAATGCTCACTTGGTGCTAGCACTCTCTGTCCTATCCTTAGAACAAGGCAAAGACCCTCTGGAAAAAAATAAGGTTTGATTTGTCAATTAGTCAATTTGTTATAGTTGAAGTGTAGAGAGTTCAGTTTCTTACCAATGAGAGTTCCCTTTTTAATGTAGTGTTTTTCTGGGATGGTGGTGGGGGTGTGTGTTTGCACCAACTGGAAAATGGAAACTGTATTGTGTAAGGTGTGTGTAAGTAATTGCATAAATCGCTGACAAAGTAAGCTTGAGCCTCTAATTCTTCTGTAGCACAAGGTGTTGGAGGAATGTAAAAATGTCTGATTTGTTAGTGACAAAGCACATCAAGAATTACTGGGTTTTGGGAGCTGAGAGTTCTGACAGGAAGGCAGGCAGTATTGCAGTATCACTAAGGTTGGAAGAGACCTTAAAGATCAAGTCCAACCTGTCACCACAGACCTCATGACTACACCATGGCACCAAGTGCCACGTCCAATCCCCTCTTGAACACCTCCAGGGACGGTGACTCCACCACCTCCCTGGGCAGCATATTCCAATGACCAATGACTCTCTCAGTGAAGAGCTTCCTCCTCACCTCCAGCCTAAACTTCCCCTGGTGCAGCTTGAGACTGTGTCTTCTTGTTCTGGTGCTGGTTGCTTGGGAGAAGAGACCAACCCTTTCCTGGCTACAACCACCTTTCAGGTAGTTGTAGAGGGCAATGAGGTCTCCCCTGAGCCTCCTCTTCTCCAGGCTAAACAATCCCAGCTCCCTCAGCCTCTCCTCACAGGGCTGTGCTCAAGGCCTCTCCCCAGCCTTGTTGCCCTTCTCTGGACATGTTCAAGTGTCTCAATGTCCTTCTTAAACTGAGGGGCTCAGAACTGGACACAGGACTCAAGGTGTGGCCTAACCAATGCAGAGCACAGGAGCACAATGACTTCCCTGCTCCTGCTGGCCACACTATTCCTAATGCAGGCCAGGATGCTGTTGGCCTTCTTGGCCACCTGGGCACACTGCTGGCTCATGTTTAGGCAGCTGTCAATCAGGCAAAGGAGAAACAGCCTTTACACATGTGCAGTGTAAACAGTTTATTGCCAGACTTGCTCAAGTTTCATTGCAAATACATATTTTTTTTTAATTTGATGTTTCTTAGGTTGGGATTATTGTTAATTGTTCTTCTGAAGAGCAGCAAATCACATTCTTCATGCTAGGGGAGAAAGCCTTCTCCCATCTTCTCACCAAATTTCACCTAAGCTCTATTGATACATTTCTCTTTCTGGCATGAGCAGAGCAATCATTTTCCTCCTCCTCCTTTTCAAATCCTCTCTAATATACAAAGAATTTAAATCTGGGAGTCAGCTGAACTATGTGATTGTACTGTAAGAGCATTTGTTGGTAATAGTCTCTTGAATGGCTTTTTCTTTGTCAAGCATATATCCCTTACCTAGAGAAATTGATTTGTCTGAGGGCGTCGCCACACTGCATAGTGTAGTATGAAGATAAATGAGCTTGCTCAGAAGCAATGGAGTGAGGAAGCTCCACATGAGCTAATTAGGCTGCCAAGTGTCCTGCTGCTGCAGAGTACAGGCACACCCTCAATAAGTGCTCTGAAGACCACTTTGGATTTCTTGAAACATAGCACACAAGAGCTGGGCTAGTTGACTTCTGACAGTGGAGAGGATTTAAGGTTTTGTTTTTCTAAGCAGAAGTGACTGTTGAATGTCATTTGGACTTGGCTTATTCTCAAAGAGCTGGTAGGCACTATGGCATGGTAGAAACACCTGACCTGGTGCTGAGGAAATGTGGATTCTGTGTTTAGCTCTGTCATTAACTTTTTGGGTAGGACAGAGTAGGATATTGTGTCTCTAAGCTTTTTTAGGGTGTCAGGTAATGATAGGACTGGGGGGGAATGGAACAAAACTAGAAATGGGTTGATTCAGATTGGGTGTTAGGAAGAAGTTCTTCCCCATGAGGGTGGTGAAACACTGGAACAGGTTGCCCAGGGAGGTGGTAGAAGCCTCATCCTTAGAGATTTTAAGGCTAGGCTTGATGGGGCTCTGAGCAACCTAATGTAGTGTGAGGTGTTGTTGCCCATGGCAGGGGGGTTGGAACTGGATGATCCTTGATGATCTGGATGAGGGCACTGAGTCCATCATCAGTAAATTTGCTGATGATACCAAGCTGGGGGCAGGAGTTGATCTGCTGGAGGGTAGAGAGGCTCTGCAGAGGGACCTAGACAGGCTGGACAGGTGGGCAGAATCCAAGGGCATGAGATTTAACACATCCAAGTGCCGGGTTCTGCACATTGGCCACAACAACCCCATGCAGTGCTACAGGCTGGGGTCAGAGTGGCTGGAGAGCAGCCAGGCAGAGAGGGACCTGGGGGTGCTGGTTGATGGTAGGCTGAACATGAGCCTGCAGTGTGCCCAGGCAGCCAAGAGGGCCAATGGCATCCTGGCCTGCCTCAGGAAGTGTGGCCAGCAGGAGCAGGGAGGTCATTCTCCCCCTGTACGCTGCATTGCTTAGGCCATATCTTGAGTCCTGTGTCCAGTTCTGGGCCCCTCAGTTTAGGAAGGAGGTTGACTTGCTGGAACGAGTCCAGAAAAGGGCAATGAAGTTGGTGAGGGGTTTAGAGCACAGCCCTGTGAGGAGAGGCTGAGGGAGCTGGGGCTGCTTAGCCTGGAGAAGAGGAGACTCAGGGGTGATCTTATCACTCTCTACAACTACCTGAAGGGAGGTTGTAGACAGGCGGATGATGGTCTCTTCTCCCAGGCAGCCAGTACCAGAACAAGAGGACACAGTCTCAGGCTGCACCAGGGGAAGTTCAGGTTGGATGTTAGGAAGAAGTTCTATACAGAAAGAGTGATTGCCCATTGGAATGGGCTGCCCAGGGAGGTGGTGGAGTCGCCGTCATTGGAGGTGTTCAGGAGGAGGCTTGATGGGGTGCTTGGTGCCATGGGTTAGCTGTTTGGGTGGGTTGGCTTGGTTGATGGGTTGGACACGATGATCTTGAAGGTCTCTTCCAACCTGGTTTGGTTTATTCTACTAAAGGTTTATTCTAATAAAGCTGTTTGGGTGGGTTGGATTGGTTGATGGGTTGGATGCAATGATCTTGAAGGTCTCTTCCAACCTGGTTTGGTTTATTCTAAATAAAGGTCTCTTCAACCCTAACAATTCTATGGTTCCATGAGGTTAGCAGTGATGGGGAATGGCAACTCTGTGAAGTGTTTGAAGATCAGTGCTGAAAAGCATTATGGAAGAGCTGCATTTTATAGTTCGGGGACAGGGTGATTAAGTACTTGGTCAAGTGCTTAGAAAGGGAGTCTACATCATTAGAAGCCACTTGGAGGATGGGGGATTTTGCAGCCTATCAATTGTAGAATTCAGCTGTGAGATGATAAAAGGAAACTTAGTACTTTTTTTTTTTGGTTAATCTTACAAGGATCTACTTTTTAATTGGTACATGCCTGAGGGTACAAAATAAAATGTTCTGCTTTGTTGGCTGGGGAAGGTGTGGTCATCAAAGCTGATACTAAGAATTCTGATTGAACTGTGTTCATCCTTGAAAATGTTAGTGTTCTGGGCTTGTGAGTGCAAACCTGGGTAAGCTGAAAATCTTCATTATTTAACTGTCAGTGTTTAGTAGCATCTGTACTCTCCACCAGTGTTTGTTTTCCTGATGGTTCAAACACATGGGGTATCAAAAACCAAAGTTACTTAAGCTTTAAGTCCCCTTGGTCTCTCTTTCTCCCACTTCACTCTCTTTTTCCATCACTCCTCTTATGATTTCCTATATGTTACTTTTATTACCCTTGCAGCAGCTGTCTAAACTAGCCTGTTCCTAGCTCTTGTTCCTAAGCAAAATCAGTTCAAGTACTGAGTTTAATTTGATGGCATCTAAAGCCCTATGAGCAAAAAAGGTGTTTAGATGTACACTGGAAAAACATAGAGGTGTCACTATCAGAAATAATAATCTAATTTTTAGTTTGGTGATACTTTGAATGTTGTAAGAATAGAATAGAATAAAGCAGGTTGGAAGAGACCTTCAAGATCATCGTGTCCAGCCTATCATCCAACACCACCTAATCAACTTTGTCAGTTACTTAGTTGTTTCTGTTATCAGTGACAATTATGAAGTCTCTTCATTTGTCCATGGCCAGTCCATGTAGTTGAAGTAGGAATGAAAACCAGAAGGCCTCACTTTTATTCTTTGCTCTTGTTGAGCCATGAAAGGTCATGATTTTAATGACGGTGCAGCAGCTGACAGCACAGAGGGTCATCTGGTGTCATTTTATTCTTAAGTCTTGTAGGTTTTCAGTGAAATTATAAATCTTACTTCTTTTAAAAGTCTGCTTCTACCTGTCCATTTCTGCAAGACAAATATGTCAGCATTTCAAGGTAAAGCTGTAAAGACAAACCTATTAAAAGCTCAGAGATCCTTAGACAGATGCTGTAGAGATGCCAGATATTACTACAAAGTAGTCAGACAGCAAACATCATACCCTCCTTAAGAATCAAAGTAATGAAGAAAAGAGATTGAAAATGAGATCTATAAGTCTATTATCAGTTTGGGAGAGGGGAAAAAAACCAACAACAACAATTTGCAATGACTTTTATGGCAGCTTAATGACATACTTTTGAAAAGTGTAACATGAGAGGGAAGAGCTATGATGGAATTGTACAGATAAATCGTGGCAGACAGTTAGTTTTATTGAAGAATACTTTGGCTGTTTTGCTCTCTCATCCACAGCAAAAACCATTGAGGTTTTTGTTGGTTTGGGGTTTGTTTTTTTTTTTTTTGTTCAATTGAGCTTGTACAAAAGCTCTTAATCAAGGCTGTGTTTCTCTGCAGCTTTCGTGTGGATCTGCTGAGCCTTTTGTAAAACAAGGGGTTGCATATCCAAGGCAAGGTTCGGAAATACAAAATAGACCATGATGAAGAAATCTAGAAAGGTATTTATGAAATAAGACATAAACTAAAGAGAGTGGTGTTTAGGAGGAGACTTGATAGGGTGCTTGGTTGCATGGTTTAGTTGATGAGGTGGTGTTGGATGATCACAGAATCACCAGGGTTGGAAGAGACCTCAAAGATCATTGAGTCCAACCTGTCACCACAGACCTCATGACTACTAAACCATGGCACCAAGGGCCATGTCCAATCCCCTCTTGAACACCTCCAGGGATGGGGACTCCACCACCTCCCTGGGCAGCACATTCCAATGGCTAACAACTCTCTGTGAAGAACTTTCTCCTCACCTCCCGCCTAAACTTCCCCTGGCACAGCTTGAGACTGTGTCCTCTTGTTCTGGTGCTGGTTGCCAGGGAGAAGAGACCAACTCCCTCCTGGCTGCAACCACCCTTCAGGTAGTTGTAGAGAGCAGTAAGGTCTCCCCTGAGCCTTCTCTTCTCCAGGCTAAACAACCCCAGCTCCCTCAGCCTCTCCTCATAGGGCCTGTGCTCAAGGCCTCTCCGCAGCCTCGTTGCTCTTCTCTGGACACGTTGGGTTGGATGTGATGATCTTGAAGGTCTCTTCCAGTCTGGTCTGGTCTATTCTATTCTGGTCTATTCTATTCTATTCTTTTAGATTTGTGGGGTTTTTTTAATGCAAATGTCGAACATAAACCTGAGTCTAAACTTGCAAGAACACAAGCCTGAATATAAACTTGCAAGGTTCACAACTATCCTTTCTGGAAAAGAATCAAGGTCGAGTAGTAACATTTTACACCCCAAATGAGATGCAGTAGTTTAAACTGATACTTAAAAATAAAAAGTGTAGGAGTACTTACTGAGAAATGAACACTGGAAAATTCCTCTGAGTGATAGATTTGTTTGTGTGGTGTTTTTTTTTTTTCCCTTTAAGCCAAAGAACACAAAAAAGTGAACCCTAACAGCACTGTAAAGTCACAAGAAAGATATTGATTTCTCTAAAAATACCTGAAGTTCCTTGAACTGTGTGGACATGTACATTAACCTTTCAAAAGAAACAAAATAAAATGAATAAAAATAAGGACACCCTGTAATGGTTTGTGATTTGTGCCCTGATGCAGCAGTGTGCCGAGAGTGGTTAGCCTTGGAAGGCACCACATGGAATATTATGAAACAGGAGTCATTTAAGATCTTTGAATAAACTGTGGGTTGTGTTTAGTTGTGCCCTGTAAAACAGCTTTTTCTTCTCTAAATGGAGGTCGAGGCCCTGTCCCTGGAAGTGTTTAAGCCCAGGCTGGATGAGGCTCTGGGCAGCCTGCTGTAGTGTGGGGTGTCCCTGCCCATGGCAGGGGGGTTGGAACTAGGTGATCCTTGTGGTCCCTTCCAACCCTGAATGATACTATGATACTATGAAGTCAGTGTTTACAGTAGTGCTGTCTAAAAGTTGGTTTCCAAACTGCACTTGAAACACTTCATGTTTGTAGGTTTTGTTTGTGAAAGGGGAAGTCGTTCTATTGCTTTAAAATTTGCTACTGTAAAGGAAACCCCCCCCTAAAATGAAATATCCATCTCTGTATATGTATTTTAATTTCTCAAGTAATCACTTTTGTCTGCCCATACAGGTTAAATAGTTCCAAACTAAATGAAACTTCCCCTAAATGAAAATATGACTCTGCTGTTAGATGCTCCACTGAAGTCTCTGGGAAATGTGTGTGGGTGTCAGAGGACAAATTTAGGGAAGATGTCTGTACTTCATGTGGACAAATATAAAGAATTAACTGTGTCAGCATAAGCCTTCTATGTACATAGGAGGAGTTGTGCTATTAAATTCACCCACTCTATTCCTGGATTATGGGCTAATTTTTTTATGTATCCTAAGAGTTTACTTTTCTTTTATCATTACTGTGCTTTGAGCAGATGGCTTTTATTGAGCTATTTATTGACACTTAGGGTTTTCTCTTTCCCTGAGTGGTGAGTGCATTTTATATCCATCAATGCATAGGAGTAGCCCAAATTATTACTTACAATATGAATTTCATCACTATAATGTGTCCCAGTCATGCAGCTCCATTAGGTATCTCTAGAGTTCCTCATTGTCTTCTATAACCCAAAGCAATTGTGGAATCTGCTGGGTTGTTTTTTTTTTCCCCTCCTTCTCTCACTGTAGTCATTTAATTTATCACTAGTACTTGTAATACAGATCCACTACTGAAACTGTTGAGAGTGGAAGGGATTTTCAGAGGCATTCAGCTCTGCTCTTGATTCAGTGAAAGCAAATTCAGGCTAACAGGGGGACTTCTAAAATCACCATGTTTGAGCACTTCATGCAAACTAAGTAAGGAGCCTGGAGGTGAAGTTTCACATTCTCCCAACATCTTAGATAAGCTGCTGATTGACTAACCTACAATGGCAGTGGTACAGCTGGACTAGTGATGAAAGATTGAATTTTGTCCCTGGTTGCCAGTACCTCTAACTCAGGGTCTTTTATATGGCTCATAAGATGTCTGGTGGAAAAAGCCCTTCTCTATGCTTTTGGGAGTCTAAGAAGTTAGGGAAGTGCAAGAAAATATTAAATCCCTTAACTGCACAACTTTATGTACTCGAAGATGTACACACAGAATTCACAGCCTGGTGCACCTTCAGCCTTTCCAAATCTGAGGAGCTTGTAGCAGCTCTACCATCATCTAAAAGGCTGTCAGATTGCCTGTTTAAGTGATGCTACAGTGGCTGGAAGCTACCTGGAATCATCACCCCCTTGTGTTTTTGCAGCTGTAGCTGCCTGACTAGATCTGACTTTCTAACAAGAGTGTTTTCAGTGGCTTTCCTGTTGCTATTCTGCAATGCTTGGCTGGGGAGAGCAGGGTTGTTGGTTTTTTTTCTCTGCTATGGGACATTCAGTGACCCTGAAAGCTGTCTGTGGCATAAAGAAGCCAGAGCAGAAGAGTTTCGCTCTCACGCTTGACAAAAACGGCCTTTTAAAGCAAGGTGGGTTTGTATTTGTCTTGGTCAGCAGGTTAATTCAGTGTGAGGTTAGAGTGAGCTTGAGCTTGCTTGCTTTAGCAAGGGAGTGCTGTTCACAATGCATTGCCCTATGCAAAGTAAGCATTTTTATCTGTTTGAACAAATCAGTAATACTTCTGTTGAAATATTTGCAGGGAGTGGGGTCCACTGCCCCCCTAAAATTCAGCTTCTCTCTGGCTGTTTGAAAGAGAGATTGCAGATACTTCACCACAGAGGGAAGTGTTACCAGCTCTCCCTACTTGAGTCTTTGAAAAGTGTCTTTTGGAGAGCACTGAAGACTGGAAATGCTATTCTGAAGGTGACAAAGTGATTTGTTTGCAGTGGAGTGTTTTATGCTGTCTTCCATTGAATGCCAGCACGATGCCAGCATTCACTCTGTGAGGGTCATTTCCTAATGGCTTGCTTTTGGCAGAGCAATGCGGTCGTTTGCTGGCACTGAAACCCAGTGCCTCTCTAGGTTCTTCTTCTGCTGTTGCTCACCTGTTGGCTTACCCAGCAAATGTTAATTTGATATCAATTTTAATAGTAAGTGAAGTGTTTAATCATTGCACATGTTAGGATTGGTGTTGAATCATTGATGCAGCTGCACAGAAACTATTGAGCTTTGTCCATTGCTTGTAGGTTGTTTATTTTCTACCACAAACAATTGATATTGTTCCTTTGACATCTGTCCATGTGTCCACCTGTGTCTGTGCATCTGAACCCTCATTCATGAAGGGACACTACTGCAAACGACTTAACCTGGCTATTGGTTGCTCCAGCATCGGGACTGGGAATGAAAGCATGTGTTTATAAACCTAGCAGCAGCTAATATGCAACAGTATTGATTGTTCAAAATGGAACTAGTTCAGCATTTGTTTCTGAAAAGGCCATTTGGAATGGTCATGTGGAAAGCATTGCTACCACGCTGAAATCTGAAGGCTACCTTTTACACATGACTGCAGCTCACTGCAGGTAAATCAAAACTAAACATGGCTGGTGAGAGGACAAAATGCTCTTTTCTGCCACCCTCCCTCCCTCCTCCTCTCTTATTGTTGTATTTTGCAATGACTTAAATTTAGCTTTGTTTGCTATTGTTGCAAAAAGTCTGTCATGTATACGTGGCTGTATGCTTTGATACATACTGGCTGAGCGCTTCAGCTCCGACTGCATATCCAAAACCTTTTAAAAGGAAATCTCAATGAGCCCCACGGGGCCAAGTAAATTATTACATGTGGTGAACTCTTAAGTCATAGACCAAGGTCATGGCAGTGAGAGTGTATTTCAAAAAGGTTTTATCTGTGCTTGGAAAGCAGATGAAATCTCTCATCATTAACTTCAGAATTATAGTTATAAGAGGATTTTCACTGGAGGTGAAAGATCAAGTTCATGGCGGACATAATGGAGTCTGAAAAGTTATTTCTGAGACATAATGCCAGGACATGAAACATTCACTGAGGTTTTCATGTTATTGATGGGGAGTTTACAGCCTCTAATCTGGATACTGAAGATCAGAAGCACGGTAATTATTGCTAGCTGGTGAGGCTTTGTTTCTACCCTTTTAGAAGGAGGGAAAAAAACCAAACCTCCTTTCTTTTTTTGGTAGTATTGTGAAGGCTTTCAGAAAAATTTCCTAGTTTTTCAGCTCTGTCAGTCTCTGTCACAGCACACAGGCAGTACCTTCCTTAGTTAATAATCCTTCTGTAGAAGTACAAGTTAGTAAACCTGAGTGATACTCGATCCTTCGTGAATTGTGTGCATTTAGTGCTGGGGTGTCTCTGTCCTTAATTGTTCGCAGTCCAAATAAACCAGAAAGAGCAACTGGTGAAGGGAGACAGTGCAGGAAAGCAGAAGCAGAGCTAAGATTTTAGTGACCTGAACTCTTATGCTGCCTGTGGAAATGGCTATTCATTTGCCCGTTCATTCAGCAGGCTTTCACATTTGGCTGGAGGTCGCATGTGTGCGTCAATGCATTTCAGCGGTACCAACGAACAGCAGGAATCTGCTGGGTAGCAGAGAGGCTGAATTTGATGTCTGCATCTTGGGAATGGTTTTGTGAACAGCTCTGCCAATAACAGCACTCACTTGTCCAGAGGCTTTACAGTGCTTGAGCCCTTTGCTTGCGGCCGTGTTGAAATTCACCAGCGATGTGCTGCGTTTAACAGCAGAGTATTAAGCAACCATTGGCAAAAATGGATCACTTCATATTTGTGCTTTCACTGTCAGGAAGGTTGTTATATTTACAGGAAGGGTTCAGCTGTTGTGATTTTACTTGGAAGAGTCTGTTTAGCCTCTTTTCTTGCCATTTTGCTTCTAGGTCAAATGTAAGGTTTGGGTGTTTTGTTGCCTTAAATCCTTCCATCTATTTTAAGAGGAAGCCTTTGCTAAAAGGGTTCCTTGAGTCACAGCTACACATTACAAGGTCATGGGGTTTTTGGCAAATTATCTTTAAATTCCTTTGAATTTTCCAATGAAAACCATAAAATCTTCTTACCATGGAATTAATTTACAGCCAGAACTAGAGAAAGACCTCTCTGATAGTGGCTATCAGGTTTTATTCAACTGAAGCCAAGTACTTTGTTTCAAAATGAATGTGTTTTTAGGGACACCTTTTCATCTATTCAATAGGTAATGTCTTAGAAGTCCTGTGAGAAGAGGAAGTTCAGGCAGGATTGGTAGGTTACCTGTAATTCAAGAAATGACAACATTAAAGTTGGGCACAAAATCTGGGTTCTGATCTATGGATGTGTTTTGTGCTGCTGTTTTAAGATGGCGATGTGGTCATGCAAGGACAGACATTTTAGCAGGGCTTATGGGGACAGACAAGGGGTGATGGCTTAAAGTAAAAGAGGGAGATTCAGGCTAAAGAGAAGGAAGATATTTTTGACACCAAAGGTGGTGAGACAGTGGCCCAGGTTTCCCAGAGAGGTGGTGGATGCCCCATCCCTGGAACCATTCCAGGTCAGGTTGTTTCATAGTTTCATTCAGGGTTGGAAGGGACCACAAGGATCATCTAGTTCCAACCCCCCTGCCATGGGCAGGGACACCCTACACTAGATCAGGCTGCCCAGAGCCTCATCCAGCCTGCTCTTAAACACCCCCAGGGACGGGGCCTCGACCACCTCCCTGGACAACACATTCCAGGGTTTCACCACTCTCATGGTGAAGAACCTCCTCCTTGCTGTAAGCAATCTGTTCTAGTTGCAGATGTCCCTGCTGACTGCAAACATCCTACCATGTCTCAAAGTGATTACAGTAATTCTAACTCCCCCCACCCCTTTCAAATCAGCCAGCTCCAGCATGTTGTTTGTCTTCCTTAACCACACTGAAATCTGCAGTAGTTTTGTTTCCCAGACTGCCTGGTCTCAGTAGCAGTCAGTGCTTCTAACTTCTGAGGGAGAATTTTACTCAGGTGAATCAATTATTGTGCTGTATTATCACACAGCATCTTGTGAGTTAGGCAGCTCATTGAGCAACACTTCCAGCAGACTCTTCATGGATCCTGTATTACCTCTTCTAGGGCTTTTAGGGCTCTTTGTTGTTTTCAGAGTGATGGGAGGCAAGAGTGTCTTTTCATATCCAGTAATGACTCTTTTTTGAGTGACTTAATGCAGACCTGCCAGAGAAGCAGATTTTAAAGGAGATTTCCTGTCTTTTAGGCTTCAAGTTCCTTCCAAATTGTGTGATGCAAGGCAATGGTAAATTTCATTTTGTCAGTTTTTTTTTTTCCTCCTGTAGAGCATATTGTAATATGTTGAGACTTTATTCTGAGCCATCTCTCTTAGATGTTTTCACAAAACTGGAAATAGTTGAATTTGGTTTTCCTGCTAATTAGCACATGCCAGCTGCTACCAGCAACTGAACACCTGTGCTGCTGGTGAGGGTACCTGGAAAGCCTGGGCATGATTCTTCTCCTTTTACTGTAGTGGAATTGCTGTTGAAATCAGAGAAATGGACTGGGTAAGTGTAAGTAAGAGTGGCTCTCTATGATTTGTAGCAAGTGGATTCCAGAAGCAGTCTTAGCTGGTCTGTTTATGCAGAAGTGAGCCACTGAGAAAGTGCTAGGTAGATACATAAATAAATGCAGTTAGTGGTTTTTATTTGTTTGGGTTTTTTTTTGTTCACTGTATTTTCCTATGTTAATTACTGGTCTTTGTGTCAAATAAATGACACTCTGCCTGTAAATTTGCCTGTATTCATGCTGTATACTCTGGTCAAGATAGAGCTTTATTTGTGGGTTAGGTGTATGTCATTATCTTGAATAGAATAGAATAAACAGAATAGAATAAACCAGGTTGGAAGAGACCTTCAAGATCATCGCATCCAACCCATCAACCAATCCAACCCACCTAAACAACTAAACCATGGCACCAAGCACCCCATCCAGTTTCCTCCTAAACACCTCCAGTGATGGTGACTCCACCCCCTCCCCAGGCAGCCCATTCCAGTGGGCAATCACTCTCTCTTTATAGAACTTCTTCCTAACATCCAACCTAAACCTCCCCTGGTGCAGCCTGAGACTGTGTCCTCTACTTCTGTAGGAAGTGTGTTCCATCAGGAAACATCACTAAGCTTTTCCTCTGCTCTCTCCTTATGCAGATATTAGAGGAGTTATAAAGATATTTTATTAGCAGATGAGCTATTCAGTTACAAGAGACAGAGCTTTGCTCAGTGGAGGAAATGTGGAGTCTTCCCATCTGCGTTCAGAAGCCCATTTCCTCCAGCCTTCCGTTTCTAAAACCCCGGAGGATTTAATCCAAGTAGTTTATGGATGTTTTTTTCCTTCCTTTGTCCACATATCCAGAAATAGATAAATTGTGAAGAACTGAATATTATGCATACAGCCAGCAATGAACTCTTAGATCTGTACTGTTAAATGTCCTAGGTTAGGGAAGAAGAGAGATGGGACAGCTGTATATACAGTCTTTCTTACCTATGTTGAAACGAGGAGTCCTAGTAAGAATGTAGTACGTGGGCAGTATTAATGGTTCTGCTGCAAGATCTATATTTGAACTGTGTGTCATTTAAAGTATTGCTCATGAACTCTTTTTGGTATGGACTGAGTAGGTTCTTGGAGGAGTTCCAGATGTTGTTTGTGGTGTTACTAATGTCCAAACTGCTTTTTCCTCTCTCTGGTCTACTGTAATGACAGCGAAATGGGAGTGACTCCACTCTGTTTCCCAGTGATGAGCAGTGTTAACATGAATTTTGTTGGAAGACCTTTTTTTTCCCTCTGGAGTTTGTTTTCATATTTGATTCCTCCTTTTATGGGTATGTTGGCATTCCTGTCATGCTACAGTGCTCACTTCTTCCAGCTGTTGAGGTTTTGGAGAATGGCTGTGGGGAGTTTTATTTACTGTCAGAAAGCCTCACTGAATAGCTCTCATGTTGTAATATTGCAGGGAAGCATTGGCTACCAATGTTTGGATACCTATAGAGCATAAATCAATACTTGGAGCAAACAGAGGAGTATATATGTTCTGAAGCATTTGCTTATTTGCTGTTGGAGTCCTGCTGATGGCATCTGGAGTTAAAAATAAGTCTGTAACGTGCACGTCCAAGCTGTAACTG
Source organism: Melanerpes formicivorus (assembly GCF_026170545.1). Lineage (NCBI taxonomy): Eukaryota > Metazoa > Chordata > Aves > Piciformes > Picidae > Melanerpes > Melanerpes formicivorus. Next base: position 10,486,643 of record NW_027142379.1, on the reverse strand, counting down.
TAGTATTAAACACAAGCCTGGAGTACTGTGTCCAGCTCTGGAGCCCCTATTACAAGAGGGATGTGGAGGTGCTGGAAGGTGTCCAGAGAAGGGCCACGAGGATGATCAGAGGGCTGGAGCACCTCTCCTATGAGGACAGACTGAAGGAGTTGGGGCTGTTCAGTCTGCAGAAGAGAAGGCTCCGAGGTGACCTAATTGTGGCCTTCCAGTATCTGAAGGGGGCCTCCAGGAAGGCTGGGGAAGGACTTCTCAGGATGTCAGGTAGTGATAGGACTAGGGGGAATGGAATGAAACTGGAGGTGGGGAGATTCAGGCTGGATGTGAGGAGGAGGTTCTTCCCCATGAGAGTGGTGAAACCCTGGAATGGGTTGTCCAGGGAGGTGGTTGGGGCCCTGTCCCTGGAGGTGTTTAAGCCCAGGCTGGATGAGGCTCTGGGCAGCCTGATCTAATGTGGGGTGTCCCTGCCCGTGGCAGGGGGGTTGGAACTAGATGATCCTTGTGGTCCCTTCCAACCCTGAATGATACTATGACACTATGATAAAAGTAGGCTTTTAGACACTGTGAGAAATGTTTCTTAGAATCTATGCCTGTATCCTCTGTATTTTTCTATGCTGAATGCATAGAGTTAGTGTGGAGCTTGTTTGCTTTATTAACTGTTAATTTCTGGTCTGTTTGGTGAAGTAGATCTTACATTTTCATCCATGGGGTATTACCTGCTTGATTTAAAAGGAGTAGAGGGAAAGGTGTGGGGATGCACTGTTCAAATGGCATGGCAAGAGAAGACTGAGAGCATATAATTAAGCATCTACAGTGTATTTATTCTTTGTGTGTTACTTGCATTAATGCCACCCTCACTGATACAATCACATCACGATTTTGTTTAACACACTTGTTTGACCTATTCTGCCTTACAGTGCTTTACTTCTTATGTTGCAGTCTGGATTGGTCTGCAGCAGACAATGTGGTAGTGAAGTTTTTAGTGTGGTGATATGGAATATTTTATGACTTCTTACTTGTTACTGTTGTATAAAGCTGTGCAGCTCCTTGTAAGCTGCCAGCAGTCACAGAAGGCTGCAATTAAACTCTAACAGGCCAATATAGGAAAGCTTTTAAGAGAAACATTTGTTGAGGACATTATTTACAGAGCCATACAAACCAGTTTATGTTGTCCTGGTGCTGCTGGTATCTTAAAATTTAATTATTTGGACTAAGCCACATTCATTTTGCCAACACACCTGCTGGGTGGGAAAGCCAAGGAGAATTTACTAGATTCATATTCAGGAAAAAAAACAAATTGGATGGTACCTTTCTGAATATCTCAGAAACACACTGAATGGTTCAGCAGGTTTTTCTCCTGGTGATAGGATGCAGCTAAAGCTATTGAAGCACAGATTCTTCCTGGATCCAACTGTTACAGTGTGTTAGGAAAGTGCAAAAATACACCAGGGCGGCATTTTAGTGTTGTTACTCCCACTAAGAGGGGAATGTTGTGACTGGAACAAAGCAGTGTAGCTGTGGTGTGAGAAGTGGGAGGAAAATAGGATGCTTTGTAACAGCACAATACCTAGGAAAGTTTAACACATAATTTTCAGACTCTCCTGCTTGTAGCACTCTGTAAAGGTTTTGGCAGGGATTTGTCGTCTTTGGGAGCTGCTGTGATATGGCAGGTTATTCAGTGGTTCTGAACACTTTGAAAGCATCCTGAAATGAGGTGAAGTCAAGTCATATGGGCCATAGAATAAGATTAGAATCCAAATTTTGTAATACTTAGTGTGTGTTCTTTTTTAACTTGATTTTTTTGCCAATGGAAGGAAAGAAAAGGTCTTGCCACAAAAAGGACACCTCTGCGTGAGTGATCTCCTCCTTATCACTTTTGTTATGTGCCATGCCTGGGTTTTCAAAACTCTGCTGCTTGGAAGCATGTGGCTGGGATGATGTCCATGGTGTGGGTGTGCCTCCTGCCAGCAGGAAGATGCATGTGAGATTTATTTCCTCGAAGTCTCAGTGCCCAGGTTCTTTCTGTCACTGAGTGCCGGCAGTAGACGCGCGCTGGAAACAGGCAGGACACAGCACCGCTGTAGGAAGCGTGCAGGAGCATCAGTACTGCCTGCAGCAGCCCTTGTCCAGCTGCCACTGTCACATCTGAGGTATAGTGGTTGGGGAGCAGAATTTGTGGCAAAACTCAGCTAGGAGAGCCTGGGTTTAGGATCAAACCTTCATTTCCCCATGTTTGCAGCCAATCCTACTTAGGGAGTCAGTGCATTGTGAACTACCCTGGTTCTAAGCCCAGACCTGCCAGTTAGGCACTTGGCTGAATCTGCTGCAGTTGTCAGAGGGTCATGCTTAAGGGATAACACTGCTGGCAGCTAAAGCCTGGGAATTAGTCAAAAATAGAGTGTTTGGAGTAATTTTTTTGGAGGCTTTTAAAAATGTTGTTTGGTCATGCAGTGCATGTCAACCTTCCAATGAAATCTTCATTAAATGCCACCCATTCCTTGCAGTGGTGTTTGGGGTTTTTTTGTTTGGTTGTTTTTTTCACTCCTGTTTGCCTTTGTCAGGCTTTATTTCCTGGAGTATCATTCATTAGCTTCCCCAAAGAGATTAACAGTTCCCTGAAACAGGATCATGTGTATTCTGGTGTTTTGTGTGAAAGCAGAGCTGGAGAGCTGAGAAGCCACAGGATCCCTATAGAAATTTGAAGGCAATTTTGATACACTAGTCCACTCAAAAATCTGCTGATACTGTAATGTTTTTTCCCTTGCCAGGACCCTCCTTGCCTGGTGTCATTTCTTGAGCTCTCCTGGGATGAGATTAGTCTAAAACAACAAAGTAGCCAGATGTCTGGTTCTGAGAGAGTCCCAGAGGCCAGGGTATGGTAGGCAACAGTAAATCGCTTGGGGCTGAAGATCAAAGATACCTGAGAATTACTTATGGGCACATACTATGTGTCATTCCCATTATTAACAGTCTGAGAAAATTTGTATCCCTAATTAACCCTTTTGTTGGTTAAATTTTCTTGCCAGTACAGTCCTGTCTTTAGTAACTGTTTGTTGGTTTTGGTAGACAAGTAAGTGCGTGTTACTTAAAGAAAACAATTAAAATGCAATGCTCTCACAGTAACAAATGTCTCTAACCCTTCCAGATCATTTTTACTGTGGCCTACTTGCAAATGTCAGCAGTTAGCATGATTTCTTTGTGTTTCCTGGGCCATCCTTAGGACTGGTGTTACTCCTATCCAGAACTGTGCCAATAAGAATAGCTAATTTGTTGGGGGTAGCGAGTTTAGTTCATTGCTGCCTCCTCTAAAATGAGTTAAAATTTAATCCCAGAGGCAGAATATCTGCACATCTCTGTTTCCACACACACACACCCCCCCTTCCCCCTGCCTTGATGTTTCTAATGAAATGCTAATTAATATTTTCAGTGATCACCACTTGTTTGTATTGTACATTCTGAAATAACAAAGGCTTGTCCCTGAATTCTGGTAGGGCTCTTAGAATAAGTGGCTCTTAGAGAGAAAAAACTGACTGCAGCCTTCTGTGCTTTTGTTGTTACTATTTTATCCTCCAGAAGAACATACTGAGATTGTGAGGGGGATGTCTGCTTTACTGAAGGGTAACATTATCTGCTGTTGTAGAAATGAAGGTGCAGAACAATTGTTTTCCCCCAGGTTTTGCATAATAAACTGCAGTTGTCACAGGTACCTGTTGGTTGTTATAGTTGCCGCACCTTCGCTTTCTTGTAGTGTTAATGCCAATACTGCACATGGGAAGATGTGAGTAGGAAGATATGAGACAGGAACGACTGGAGAGATGGGAAACTACTGGGGAGAGTCCAGGGAAGAGCCGTGAAGATGAGGAGAGGACCGGAGGCTCTCTTTTGAGAAGAAAGACTTAGAGACCTGGGGCTGTTTTGCCTGGAGAACAGGGGATCTTATTAATACATATAAATATCTGAAGGATGGAAGTCATGAGGGCAGAGATGGGCTCTTTTCAGTGATGGCCAGTGATGGGACAAGGGTCAGTGGGCACAAACTACAGCACAGAAGGTTTCACTTGAACTGAAGGAAAAACTTCTTTTCTTTGAGGGTACTGGAGCAGGCTGCCCAGAGAAGCTGTGGAGTCTCTTCCTCTGGAGAAATTCCAAACCCACCTGAATGTTGCAGTCCTGTACAATCTGATCTGTGTGAATGTGCACTGGCAGGGGTTTGGCCTAGATGTCCCTTCCAACCCCCATGATATACTCAACAAATGCTAGAGTAATTGTATGGCAGTAGAAGCACTGGTATCTCCCTTTCTTGTCAGGTTTGTAAAGCTTATATAAATTCTGATCACTAGTACCCCTTCTCCAGTTCAATTAAAAAAGTGACTGGATCTGAGGAGTTGCAGAAGGTTCAAATGCAGGGCAGGAACAGGGAAATGCACTGCAGAAACACTTCTCCCTGGCAGATGCCAGCTACTTTTTATGTTGAAGGATGAAGCTGTGAGATGCTAGTGGTCACTAAATTAGTGAATTGGTGAAATTATTGACATCATCTGCAATCCAGTGGGATGCCATTTAACAAGTCCAAGTGCTGAGTGCTGCACTTTGGCTACGGCAATCCCATGCAGAGATACAGGCTGGGATCGGAGTGGCTGGAGAGCTCCCAAACAGAGAGGGACCTGGGGGTGCTGATTGACAGCCACCTAAACATGAGCCAGCAGTGTGCCCAGGTGGTCAAGAAGGCCAATGGCATCCTGGCCTGCATTAGGAATAGTGTGGCCAGCAGGAGCAGGGAGGTCATTGTGCCCCTGTACTCTGCTTTGGTTAGGTCGCACCTTGAGTCCTGTGTCCAGTTCTGGGGCCCTCAGTTTAAGAAGGACATCGAGACACTTGAATGTGTCCAGAGAAGGGCAACAAGGCCTTGAACACAAGCCCTATGAGGAGAGGCTGAGGGAGCTGGGATTGTTTAGCCTGGCAAAGAGGAGGCTCAGGGGTGGCCTCATTGCTCTCTACCACTACCTGAAAGGTGGTTGTAGCCGGGAAGGGGTTGGTCTCTTCTCCCAGGCACCCAGCACCAGAACAAGGGGACACAGTCTCCAGCTGCGCCAGGGGAGGTTTAGACTTGAGGTGAGGAGGAAATTCTTCACCAAGCGAGTCATTTGTCATTGGAATGTGCTGCCCAGGGAGGTGGTGGAGTCACCATCCCTGGAGGTGTTCAAGAGGGGATTCGACTTGGCTCTTGGTGCCATGGTCTAGTCCTGAGGTCTGTGGTGACAGGTTGGACTTGATGATCTTTGAGGTCTCTTCCAACCTTAGTTATACTGTGATACTGTGATAATTAGATTGTCCTCCCAATTTCTTGTTCATGTAGCATGTTTCTTTCCTGTACCATAAAATGCTTTAGGGACCCATAAAGCATTTATTTTGACCTGTGGGGGGGGGAAGCTTTAGAGTGTTTTAGGTGCTTGAGAGGACTCAGGCAAAAGTATAAGTAACTTGTGCAAGTGTTTTGGGTTTGCATGGCAAAGTTTAGGTAGCAGGTGGGGCTACAGTGTTGGCATCTGTGAAGAGCTGCCTGAAGCTTGCCCTGTGTCCAGTAACGCCTGTGTCTTGCTCTAAGACTAACCCCATTGAGATTATACTCAGATTCTTGGTAGAGCATTCTTGTTGAATTTCTGTGTTTTCAGCCTGTCTGGTACAACTGGCCATCACTTCAATTTGTGGAGTTTTTGACTTAGAGTTTGGGGGAGGAAGGAAATTGGTTAGAGCAAACCTCTAGCAAACTATATGTGTTCATGGGATTTTCCTTCTAATTCCTTTTGATTAAAAACATCTGCTTCTTTTGCTGCTTTATGGATAAAGAAAGTAATTTCCAGTTAGAAGTGCTGAAGAGGAAAGCTGTAGTTTATGTTCCAAATGCTATTCAGTTTTACATCACCAATGTGACGGTAGCTGGGTTGTGGGGCAAAGGAGATGGTTTGGAAAGATCATGAGATAGTTGACAAAGCTCTTCCTCTCTAAACCGCAGGTCCTAAAAGCCTGAATTGAAGTCATAGTAGATGTATGAGCTTGTGGCAGTATAAGAAAACTCTTGACTATATTAAAATATTTTGCTAACCCCGGGGTTATCCTCGTGTTTTACTGGCAACCCTGTGACCTGGAATAAATGCAACACAAAGGGCTGTTTTAACAGCGTGCCCCTTCCCGGTTCCGAGGGGCGCGCTGCTAACAAGTTCTCCTGGCAGCGGTGGCAGAGGGAATGTCTGTGGTGTTAAAATTAATGACTTGTAAGCAAATTTATTTGTTCTTCTAAAGCCAGGATTTTCATGATGTCTCCTTTTTGTAACCACCATGTGCTCAAGGAATAGTAACAGGCAGAACTTCTGTTTCTTTCCGTGTTTAAATGGTGTAACCAGCGTTATCGTACGTGGCCTTTCTCTGGCAGGCTGTTGTGACATGGATTACTACGCCTTGCAATCCTTTGTACTGACAATATAACAACCAAGCATTTAAAATAAAATATTAAATTGCTTCTTGGAGAGGGCCAGATAAATGAAAACGAATGAGGGTAGGAAAATTCTGCTTCACAAATCATCAAGCAAGCCTAGCTTTGCACACTCTGCAAAACATTAGTAAGACTATTGCATTCTTGTTGTGCCTTCCATTGTTAAAGGGAATTAGAGAATTTGTACTGTTTAATGAAATTAAAAGCTATATTAGAACCACAGGGTTTTTTTTTTTCCTAGTGGTCTTTGAGACTATCTTCTGTAATATGAGAAAAATAGTATCTTTTCCTGGCAAGTGTGTGTGTTGTTGTTCTTTCTTGTTAAGGACCTGAGCTTGGACTTTGTACAACCAGCATCTGTACTGTAAAAGGGTTTGTAAGAGAATCACATTCAAATACACTGTGTAATAAATGTGAACATTAATTTTTTTTTAAAGGACATAATAATGGTGGCATGCAAATCAGTATTCTGAGTTGTAGTTGGCTACTGAACACACTTGAAATGGGGGAATATTTCTCAGACCTTAACAAATGTTCGCTAGGAAGAGTAGTACAATTCTAAGCCTTCTTTTAATGGAATGGTTTCATGGGCCTTTCATCTGAAATCAGCATTAGATGGTGAATCTTGGAAGGTTTTTACATGTGTTTGCACATCTGAAACCTTGTCAAGGGCTCTATTCCTTCATCAGTAGCTGTGTGCTGTGGTGGCAGGCCTTATACTGAGGGTTGGGAAATAGCCTTGCTGCTGAAAATCAGAGAGTCATAGAATGGTTAGGGTTGAAAGGGACCTTGAAGATCACTTAGTTCCAACCTCCCTGCCATGGCCAGGGACATCATCTACTATACCAGCTTGCTCAAGGCCCTGCCCAACCTGACCTTGAACACTTCCAGGGAGGGGGCATCCACAACTTCCCTGGGCAACCTGTTCCAGTATCTTGCCATCCTCACTGTAAAGAGTTTCTTCCTAACATCCTGTCTAAATCTGCCCTCCTCAAACTTAAAGGCTTTCCCCCTTGTCCTGTCACCACAAGCCCTTATTAAAAGTCCCTTGGAAAGAATAAGAAGGGCCAAGCCTGAACCAGTTTGCTTGGCTAGCACGACAGAGAAACAGCAAAGGTGTGTATCATAGTATCAGTCAGGGTTGGAAGGGACCACAAGGATCATCTAGTTCCAACCCCCCTGCCAGGGGCAGGGACACCCTACACTAGATCAGGCTGGCCAGAGCCTCGTCCAGCCTGGGCTTATCATAGATCATAGAATGCATTGGGTTGGAAGGGACCCCTGTATCTGCCTCCTTGGGTTTTTTCCCTGCTTTGTGAGGGAAAAATCCAGAGGCTAGGTAGGGGTGAAGGTCGCATCTGGAGAGCGGTGCTTTGTACTTGGGAGTTTGAAAACCCTGGGCTTGCCCCAAAGTTGAGAAGCAAGGAGCGAGTCTGCTGGAAATAGAGCAGCGAGGTACATTCAGACCCTGCAGAAGGATGTGCAGCGGGAACCATTAAGCAGAGGGAGGGGAAAATGGCTGAATGTCTTTTGTGGGAAGGGAATTGGGCAGTGGGGCTTGGCAGGAGCTGGTGGGGAGCGGAGGGGGCACCCGCCACAGGTTGATGGGCAGGTGATGCAGCGGCCTCCGCCAGGGCGGCACAGGAGGCCTACCTAATATGCTGTCTGCCCTCAGGGCCTGGGGGAGCACAGTTGGATTATTATGTTAATGCCTGAGCCTGCTGCCCTCTTCCTATCCCAGCTGGGCTCCCTGTTGTTAGGAACTGCTTTGCTCTGACAGTGGAGTAATATACTTCATGATTGAAAGGGCAAAGGGGCTGGCAAGAAAAAAAGAGCAAGGCCTGCACAGACATGTAAATGAGGGGGGAAGGCTGTAGGAGGGTTTGCAGCGAGCTGTGGAGAGAAAGTTTATTAGGGAATGAGTAATATAAATCTGCTAATTGAATTGTTATTTACAAGTCCCATTCCCTGATTTGTTTCTTTGTGCATTACCCCCCCTCCCCTCCCCTTAATGCTGATGTACAGTGAATTTGAAGTGCTTACCAAAGCAGGCACTTAGGTTGATTTATTTTGAATCCAGGTGCTATAATACACTGGTACCAGTGTACAATGCTGACAATGGTGTATTTTTCAGGACTTTGATTACTCTTTCATGCCCTGCCACTATATTGCTACACTCCAGCTTAGAGCGGTGATATGATTCTTTTATATATGGTAGGTAAGTATATCACTCTGAATTTTGTTGGTACTTCCACAGGAGCAGAAGATAGATACAGATTACAGAAATATATTTGCTGTGGTGTTAGAGCAAATTGAACTTTGATTCAGCGAGATGGTGACTATGTTGTGATGTTTTGCTGAGGTCTTTCCTGGAATGGAATTGACTAAAGAGAGACTGGATTCCAGAATGAATGTATGTGAGAGAGAAAATCCTGTCTACAAACAGATTTTGTTTACCTATTTTCTCCTTATGATGATATGATCTGGTATGCAGAGCCTTCCTCTACCTTTTATCAAGTTTCTATCAGTGGCAGAACTTGAAATACCAGCCAGAGGTTGATTTCTAACATCCTGATTTCTCTATTTTTAGCCCAAACTTGCTGGTCACAGGCTACTCAAAACAATAGCTGTTAGCCTCAATTAATTGTTTTTTAACATGAGGTTTTATGAAATGCAGCTAGTGTGACAGATATAAAGTAGTTTGATGGGTGAGGTGCTTTTGTTGTACATTTAGCTGGCACTCAGTGTTTGTGTAAGAGCAGATTTTGGATTAATTCTAATGTGTAAGATGGCTTTTTCTACTCTTCATGCATTTGCATGTCCTAATTCTGTTCCTTTAGGGTTTTTTTGTTCACATGTATTGCTGCTCTGCATCGCTCTTAAGAAGGTGTGTCTGTCTTGGCATTGGGACTTCCAGCTGTGCAGCTCTCACTTTTTAACTTGGAAGTCATAAATGTCAGTCTTGTCCGCTTAGGTGTCATAGAGCATCTTATGTTAGTCAAGTATTTGAAGGTGAAAAGGAATTCTGGCGCTGGATTGCTTCTGCAAATCTGGTTTGGTCTGACTGTGTAGGTGCAGGATGTTCTAGGCTTAAATGGCGTGACAGGTTCTTCCCCATCAGAGTGGTGAAACCCTGGAATGGGTTGTCCAGGGAGGTGGTCGAGGCCCCGTCCCTGGAGGTGTTTAAGCCCAGGCTGGATGAGGCTCTGGGCAGCCTGCTGTAGTGTGGGGTGTCCCTGCCCATGGCAGGGGGGTTGGAACTAGATGATCCTTGTGGTCCCTTCCAACCCTGTATGATACGATGACAGAATACAGTTTTGCTGCTTCTTGCCTCATTGGGTGCCCATCACAGAATAGGTAGCAGCGATATCTCTGCTCTGCTGGAGCCTTTGTTCTTAACACACAATCATTGATTTCTTTATCGAGTTCTCTTTGGAGTTTGTGGGCAAATCAGGAGGTGTTGGCCTTGTCGCTGCAGTTTATCAGTGAGACAGGATGATGGTTTTTAACAAAAAAATGTTGGAAAATGGACACATGGTGGTAAAAATGTTTCACAGTTGAAGGAGTTTGTTTCCCAAAATTACACTCCTGTTTTCTCATTCATATTGTGTATGCACCTAGTTCTTTAGTAACTGCTTGAGAAATACAGCACTTGGGCTACAAACCATCTCAGGCTGGAAACTTTTCCATTGTTTGTTTTTCTTCCCCTTGTGTATGCAATTTAGGCCTTGTAGAAATGTTTCCATTTTCTTTCAGGAACATCTGTATGTAAATATTTGGTTTCAGGTCAGGCTAACCCTGGCCAGTTGTGCAAACAAATAATTTTGATGTTGTCCACGTTTTTCAGTGTAACTTAGGTGCTCCACCCGTTCATTTCTCTTGATAAACTGATCTCCCTGGCTGTTATCTTCTCAGTACATCATAAGGATTTAATAACAGTGCTGCATTGTGGACCAACTGAGAAGCTTTGTGCAATGACAGAGGCCATCCTCCACTAGACATGAGAGCAAGTCTGCTGAAAGCAGCAAAATGCCAGCATGAAATGATTAAAAATGGAATTTCAATCATTCTATGGGAAGTGGTGGTTCTAGCAGTGGGAGGACTTGGGGTTTAAAGCAAACTTTTGAATACTGGAATATCCCTCATATTGGAAATTCCAGGTTTCAGCCAATTCTGGATATAAGTGGAAAACTGTAGAAGCTGAGTAAATGCTACCACAGAGAGTGTGTTCAACACAGACAGCAAGTTTGTGACCTTTTGCAGCAGCACAAGCTTTTGCATTTCTTAGGTTGACAACCTGCACAGCTCCTGGTGAGCCTCTGCTCTCTACAGAATAGGAACAGAACTCTGTCTGTGAAGCTCCTAGGTTTTGATATTTCCTCTCCACCTTTTCTTCAGAAACCCAGTGATTATCAAGTATTTCATCCCACTAGAGAATAAAGTACATAAAATGACTTTCACAGTTTCACAGAATCACCAAGATTGGAAGAGACCTCAAAGATCATTGAGTCCAACCTGTCACCACAGACCTCATGACTAGACCATGGCACCAAGTGCCACGTCCAATCCCCCCTTGAACACCTCCAGGGATGGGGACTCCACCACCTCCCTGGGCAGCACATTCCAATGAGGAATGGCTCTCTCGGTGAAGAACTTTCTCTTCACCTCGAGTCTAAACTTCCCCTGGCGCAGCTTGAGACTGTGTCCTCTTGTTCTGGTGCTGGTTGCCTGGGAGAAGAGACCAACCCCTTCCTGGCTACAACCACCTTTCAGGTAGGTGTAGAGGGCAATGAGGTCACTCCTCAGCCTCCTCTTCTCCAGGCTAAACAATCCCAGCTCCCTCAGCCTCTCCTCACAGGGCTGTGCTCAAGGCCTCTCCCCAGCCTTGTTGCCCTTCTCTGGACATGTTCAAGTGTCTCGATGTCCTTCTTAAACTGAGGGGCCCAGAACTGGACACAGGACTCAAGGTGTGGCCTAACCAGTGCTGAGTACAGGGGCACAATGACTTCCCTGCTCCTGCTGGCCACACTGTTCCTAATGCAGGCCAGGATGCCATTGGCCTTCTTGGCCACCTGGGCCCACTGCTGGCTCATGTTTCGGCGGCTGTCAGTCAGCACCCCCAGGTCCCTCTCTGTTTGGGAGCTCTCCAGCCACTTCAAGACTTCAAGGAAGTAATAAGAATAGCTTTAATTTAGTTGAGCTGCTATGTATTTTATGCATGTGTTCATGTAATACATACATGAATGAAAATTCCAATGAATGGCTCCATTATTTTTGTAGCTCATGGTCAACTTTCCATCCACTACAACCCCCAGGTCCTTTTCACCTTCACTGCTCTCTGACAGGTCAGTCCCCAACCTATACTGATCCATGGGGCTGTTCTTTCCCGGGTGCAAGACTCTACACTTGCCCTTGTTGAAATTTATTCAGTTTAGCCCTGCCCAACTCTCCAGCCTGATTGGATGGCATAGCAGTTAAATTGTCTGGTTCTGCTACTAATAGCTGAGAAAGCAACGTGACAGTGGGATATTTATAGAAAAATACTGGTACAGACACAGCCTCACAGTGCATACCCACCTCCTGGAGGGTAGAGAGGCTCTGCAGAGGGACCTCGACAGGCTGGACAGATGGGCAGAATCCAAGGGCATGAGATTTAACACATCCAAGTGCCGGGTTCTGCACATTGGCCACAACAACCCCATGCAGTGCTACAGGCTGGGGTCAGAGTGGCTGGAGAGCAGCCAGGCAGAGAGGGACCTGGGGGTACTGGTTGATGGTAGGCTGAACATGAGCCTGCAGTGTGCCCAGGCAGCCAAGAGGGCCAATGGCATCCTGGCCTGCATCAAGTACAGTGTGGCCAGCAGGAGCAGGGAGGTCATTCTGCCCCTGTACACTGCACTGGTTAGGCCACACCTCGAGTACTGTGTCCAGTTCTGGGCCCCTCAGTTTAGGAAGGAGGTTGACTTGCTGGAACGAGTCCAGAGAAGAGCAACAAAGTTGGTGAGGGGTTTGGAACACAAGCCCTATGAGGAGAGGCTGAGGGAGCTGGGGTTGCTTAGCCTGTAGAAGAGGAGACTCAGGGGTGACCTTATCACTCTCTACAACTACCTGAAGGGCGGTTGTAGACAGGCTGATGATGGTCTCTTCTCCCAGGCACCCAGTACCAGAACAAGAGGACACAGTCTCAGGCTGCACCAGGGGAGGTTCAGGTTGGATGTTAGGAAGAAGTTCTATACAGAGAGAGTGATTGCCCATTGGAATGGGCTGCCTGGGGAGGTGGTGGAGTTGCCGTCATTGGAGGTGTTCAGGAGGAGACTTGATGGGGTGCTTGGTGCCATGGGTTAGCTGTTTGGGTGGGTTGGATTGGTTGATGGGTTGGACACGATGATCTTGAAGGTCTCTTCCAACCTGGTTTGGTTTATTCTAATTATTCTAATAAAAAGTGGCCTTGTGCTTTCTTTTCACTTCAGCAGGGAAGCAGTACTCTTTGGAGTGGTGGGCTGCATTGCTTAACTAGACCTCTAATCATGTAATGGATGATGTGTCTCCAGGAGAATCAGGGGACAGGACCTTTAAGTATTTTTACCACAGCTTAAGATCTCAGCAGATGTGAACTTAAGTAAAAGTGTATTTGGGAGGTTGTTATTGTTCTGTATCCTTCTGAGGATACCTTCTGTAGTATTTTTTTTGTTTGGTTTGGTTTTGTTTTCCAGAGAGAAAGTCACTTGCAGTTACGAAGGGTCTGACCATAAGAGAGGATCAAGTTGGCAGAGTTGCTTGTGTACTGCTGTTCAGCTGAGCCTCCTTTATTAAATCATTGTTCAGCTGTCTGTTTGTTCTGCTGCAAGAGTTAGGGCCTTCACTGCTAAGGTAATAAGCGCTGAGTCAGTAACAAATGCATGTGTGTGAAGTTTGTTGGTAGTTTCCATACCAAAGTGTCAGTGATGACCCAGGGACAGGGATTCTGTCCTTATTTACCCTCTAATTGTATAGTATGGTTTGTTTCACAGGTCAGGTGTAAGGCTGTTGTGGCCTTTGCTTAACAGTACACAGGCAGAAGAGGAAGTTACCTTCTGTTCCCCTGTGTCTAAGGAAGTTACAGAAACAGGCTTTCCATTTGGGGCAAAATAGCATACCAAAAGCATGGCTATATGGCTTCCTGGAACCCCAGGGATTGCTGGTGTGGCAGACACATGTGAAGGTCATAGAGGAGTGGATCAGCTGCTAGGGCATGGAGTTTGTGGATAGTTTTGACCATATGTACTCAGTTTGAGAAAGTGTGTGTTCTTATGAGTCTGTCAGCTTTAAATCACTCTTGCTTGTATATTTACCCTGGCACTGGGCAGTAATCTTAATATTTGCATTTACAAATCTTTAAGCAGAGGAGAGAAGAGAAACTGCCTCTGTTTATTCATGTTGGTATTCAGAAGTCCACTGGAGGTGTTCAGGTTACTGCCCCATGTGGTGTGTCGCATAGGATCCAACACTGGAAGGCACTGTGTCTTATGAGTGTGATTTTGTGTTTTGTACTGCAGCTGATGGGAGGACAGGAAAGTTAAGCTATAGCTTCAGGGTACTGCTGGGCCTTGGGGTATGGCCAGGCAAGGACTGTCTTGCACAAGGATGAGGTGAAAGGAAGCAGACCGTCATTGTTAGAAGCAGGAAATCTCTCTTCACCTTGGTCTGTTGAAGGGATGGATGTGAGGCTACAAGAGATGTATATTGCCTCCATTTGTTGCTCTGGAGAGAGCCTTAGAGAGGCTTTTTCCCCGATATGCTTTGTGAGCATTCCACCAGTCTTGTGTACTCCACAGCCACATAAGCTGTTATGGGATGGTCTGTGGCATTTAGGATAAAGCAAAGAAACTACAAAGTGATTGTTGTACAGCTGATAGCCTGGGTTAGTCAAGCACTGTGTCTCATGAAGCACCTGATCTCTTCTGTGCCAGAGGAGATCAAGTGTTGGTTCTTGCAATGTGGAGGTGAAGGTTCTTCCTTCCTGGCTTCCTTAGTGTCATCTTTCTGATACTGATGACAAAAGCTTTTAGAATAGAATAGAATTAACCAGGTTGGAGGAGACCTTTGAGATCGAGTCCAACCTATCATCCAGCACTATCTAATCAACTAAACCATGGCACCAAGCACCCCATCCACTCTCTTCCTAAACACCTCCAGGGATGGTGACTCCACCACCCCTCTGGGTAGCACATTCCAATGTTTTCTTTCTGCTTGGCTCTGCAAGTATCACAGTATCACTTAGGTTGGAAAGGACCTCGAGGATCATCGAGTCCAACCTGACACCGCAGACCCCATGACTAGACCATGGCACCAAGTGCCACGTCCAATCTCCCCTTGAACGCCTCCAGGGTCGATGACTCAACCACCTCCCTGGGCAACCCATTCCAATGCCGAATGACTCGCTCGGTGAAGAACTTCCTCCTCACCTCGAGTCTGAACCTCCCCTGGCGCAGCTTGAGACTGTGTCCCCTTGTTCTGGTGCTGGTTGCCTGGGAGAAGAGGCCAACTCCCTCCTGGCTACAACCACCCTTCAGGTAGTTGTAGAGGGCAATAAGGTCACCCCTGAGCCTCCTCTTCTCCAGGCTAAACAATCCCAGCTCCCTCAGCCTCTCCTCATAGGGCTTGTGTTCAAGGCCTCTCACCAGCCTTGTTGCCCTTCTCTGGACACGCTCAAGTGTCTCAATGTCCTTCTTAAACTGAGGAGCCCAGAACTGGACACAGTACTCAAGGTGCGGCCTAACCAGAGCAGAGTACAGGGGCACTATGACCTCCCTGCTCCTGCTGGCCACACTATTCCTAATGCAGGCCAGAATGCTATTGGCCCTCCTGGCCACCTGAGCACACTGCTGGCTCATATTCAGGTGGCTGTCGATCAGCACACCCAGGTCCCTCTCTGTCTGGGAGCTCTCCAGCCACTCCGACCCCAGCCTATAGCTCTGCATGGGATTGCCATAGCCAAAGTGCAGCACCCGGCACTTGGACTTGTTGAAAGCCATCCCATTGGACTCTGCCCATCTTTCCAGTCGGTCGAGGTCCCTCTGCAGAGCCTTTCTACCCTCTAATTGACTAACATCTGCCCCTAACTTGGTGTCATCTGCAAACTTGCTGATGACTGACTCTACCCCTTCATCCAGATCATCAACGAATATGTTGAAGAGGACAGGGCCCAGCACTGATCCCTGGGGGACACCACTGGTGACTGGCCTCCAGCTGGATGCGGCACCGTTCACGACCACTCTCTGGGCCCAGCCCTCCAGCCAGTTCCTAACCCAGCACAGAGTGTAGTGGTCCAATCCACAGGCTGACAGCTTAGTCAGCAGTTTGCTGTGGGGGACGGTGTCAAAGGCCTTGCTGAAGTCTAGGTAGACCACATCCACAGGCCTCCCCACATCCACCAGGCGGGTCACCTGATCATAGAAAGAGATCAGGTTGGAGAGGCAGGATCTGCCCTTCCTGAATCCATGTTGGCTGGACCTGAGCCCTTGGCCATCCTTCAGGTGCGCAGTTATTGCTGCCAGGATAATCTGCTCCTCAAGTAAGTAATCTCAAGGAAAATGATCCAGCCATACAGGACAGTGTTGTTTTCCAACCTCTGCTCAACATGGATTTCCTGTTCCTAATCTACATATATTAGTATTGGTGAGAATTTGCAGACTGACAAAAAGGCCGAGAGGGACCTGGGGATGCTGGTTGATGGTAGGCTGAACATGAGATAGCAGTGTGCCCAGGCAGCCAGGGGGGCCAATGACATCCTGGCCTGGATTAGGAACAGTATGGCCAGCAGGAACAGGGAGGTCATTCTGCCCCTGTACACTGCACTGGTTAGGCCACACCTTGAGTCCCCTGGGCCCCTCAGTTTAGGAAGGAGGTTGACTTGCTGGAGGGTATCCAGAGAAGGGCAACGAAGTTGGTGAGGGGGTGGAACACAAGCCCTATGAGGAGAGGCTGAGGGAGCTGGGGTTGCTTAGCCTGGAGAAGAGGAGGCTCAGGGGAGACCTTATTGCTCTCTACAACTACCCAAAGGGAGGTTGTAGACAGGCAGAGGTTGGTCTCTTCTCCCAGGCAAGCAGCACCAGAACAAGAGGACACAGTCTCAGGCTGCACCAGGGGAGGTTTAGGCTGGAGGTCAGGGGGAAGTTTTACACAGAGAGAGTGATTGCCCATTGGAATGGGCTGCCCAAGGAGGTGGTGGAGTCACCATCATTGGAGGTGTTCAGGAGGAGACTTGACAGGGTGCTTGGTTGCATGGGTTAGTTGATTAGGTGGTGTTGGATGATAGGTTGGACACGATCTTGACAGTCTCTTCCAACCTGGTTTATTCTATATCTAAAATGTTTCTGAGATCTGGATGCTTAATGTTTGCCATTCTGGTTATGCTATGTGGAAAAAAAACCCTTTAATGTATGTTTTCTTCTGATTTTTAGTCTTTTATCTCCTACTGTGTCTGAGCAAGAAATACCATGCTGACCCTGCAAAACTGCCATGCATTGTGCTGGCTGCTCACAGTAGAGGGAAGTTACCGTTTCTGACAAAAGGAAAGGAAGCAGAATAGTTTTTATCTCTCAGTATTGCTGAAACTGTTGGTGAAACAGAGAAATCCCTCAATGGAGAGCACCACGTGCACTGACTGTCCAAAAAGCCTGCCTTTTGACATCCTTTTGATGGATGGGGTTTGTATTGGTAAATATTATTACCAACAGGCAGTGATGGTTATGAGGAGCTACAAAAACAGAATGAAAGACTGATTTTCAGCATAAAGAACTTGGCTGGGGAGAGGTAGGAGGAGGCAATAACTCTTTGCCAGCCAAAGCCCCCAGCTTGTTTCCACGCGCTGCTTGTGGCAGAACGCTGAGCCTGGCTGAAACAGCACAAACCTGTACTCAGGTGATGGCAACCTCTGCCAGCCCAGAACAAATCTGTGAGTGTGTGCACAGCTTCGGATTCATGGCTCAACGAGGTGTTTTAGGGAACATCATTCTCTGGCTGACGTTCCCTGCTGAAATGCAAACAAACAGCATATCAGTTATTCTCTTTTCATTTTCTGGTGCCTTTTCAGCAGCATTTCCATGAAATGGATGGTTATTGAACATGGTTGAAATACAGGAATATTTTCATGTTGTCAGCATAGCTTTAGAGGCAGGTGGGGAATTAGGTGATACCTTTTTCACAGCTAACAAATGCTGTTGGACCACAGGGAGCGTGGCAGTGAATAAAAACGTAATCCCCTCCATAACTTAGTGTTTGGGGTTTTGTTTGGTTTTCTTTCTGTTGGTGTTCTGGGGTTTTGTGCTTTGGTGAGTGTAGGGTATTCTTTGTGGGTGGTGTGCAGTTTTGGGTGGGTTTGGGGTTGTTTTTCTTAAGAGGTTGAGGTTATGTGTACAGATCCATGCCATTTAAAAACAACTTAGATTAATTCAATGTTTGTTTGTTTGTTTTTAAAGTGACTTTTCAAAGATCAATTCACATTTTGGGAGGAATTTTTTACTCAGAGTGTAGTTCTAAAAATCTGATTTTTGTGGTGTGGGGTTTTTTTTGGGGGGGGTTGGAGTTTTGTTGTTAGGGCTGGTGTGGTGGGGTTGGGTTCGTGCTGGTGGGGCTGGTGTGGTGGGGCTGGGTGAGGTATGGTGGGGCTGGTGTGATGGGGTTGGGTTTGTGGTGGTGGGGTTGGGAGGGTTTTTGTGGGGCTGGTGTGGTGGGGTTGGGAGGGGTTGGGAGGGGTTTGGAGGGGTTGGGAGGGGTTTGGAGGGGTTGGGAGGGGTTTGGTGGGGTTGGGAGGGTTTGGTGGAGCTGGTGTGGTGGGGTTGGGAGGGTTTGGTGGAGCTGGTGTGGTGGGGTTGGGTGGGGTTTGGTGGGGCTGGTGTGGGGTTGGGTGGGGTTTGGTGGGGCTGGTGTGGTGGGGTTGGGTGGGTGATGGTGGGGCTGGTGTGGTGGGGTTGGGAGGGTTTGGTGGGGCTGGTGTGGTGGGGGTGGGTGGTGGTGGGGCTGGTGTGGTGGAGCTGGGTGGGTTTTGGTGGGGTTGGGAGGGTTTGGTGGAGCTGGTGTGGTGGGGTTGGGAGGGTGATGGTGGGGCTGGTGTGGTGGGGTTGGGAGGGTGATGGTGGGGCTGGTGTGGTGGGGTTGGGAGGGTGATGGTGGGGCTGGTGTGGTGGGGTTGGGAGGGTGATGGTGGGGCTGGTGTGGTGGGGTTGGGAGGGTGGTGGTGGGGTTGGGAGGGTGATGGTGGGGCTGGTGTGGTGGGGTTGGGAGGGTTTGGTGGGGCTGGTGTGGTGGAGCTGCGTGGGTTTTGGTGGGGTTGGGTGGGTTTTTGTGGGGCTGGTGGGGTTTGGGTTTTTCTTAATGTGATTTTTGGTGGCTGCTTTGTGTGTGTGGTTTTGTGTCTGGTGGTTTGGTTTGGTTTTGAATGAAATAGCACCGCTGAGGTGCTCTATGGCGCGTACAGCACGCACGGTCAAACTCATGTGCCAGATACGTGCTACAGCTCCTCTTGAATTCATGATGGAATGTATACACCCATCCAAGAGTCACATCCAGTTCCCATTTATTTCTCAGAGATGATGCTGGCGTGTTAAAAAGGCAAGTACTCTGCCTTGGAGGGGGGTGCAGCTGTGCAGCCAGAGATTTTGTGGAGCAGTTAAGGCTACCTCTAGTGTGGGGTGTCCCTGCCCATGGCAGGGGGGTTGGAACTAGATGATCCTTGTGGTCCCTTCCAACCCTGACTGATACTCTGATACCTTTCTTTTTTGCCATCCTCTGGTAGGAATTTTTTTTTAATATGCATTTTAACAGTTATTTAAGAGTCCCCATATGCTGAGAAAAGAATCTGAATAGATGTGGCTTTGTTAAAGCTGCATCAGAACTGGGTTATCCCATCAATACAGCAGAATGACTGGGAGCTGCAGTTGGAACAATATGTAAAAATACAGCTTGTAAAAGATTTCCTTTATTAACTGTCATCAGCCCCAGAATATATGTTCAAATAAACGTTGTGTAATAACTAAATTTGAGATTAATAGGCCCCTTAAGAAGCAGCGAAGTCATTCAGGATAGTCAGTGAAAAATAGCCTGTAAGCCTGTAACATGCACATATTGTCCTGCTTACATGCTCTCTCTGGTGTCATTCCCATTTATCAATGTCGGCAGGCTCTGTTCTCATTAAAACACTCTTGCACAAAAGCAACTTAATTTTCTTAAGAGAAGAGGACACCTGATTCAATTTGGTGCTCAAAACCAGGAACTTGAATATATATATTTATTTCCCCCCCCTGCTCCCCCCATCTGAACTCAGATGAATCGTTATGAACAGCAGCACAGATTAAACCTTATTAGGTGTATTTATATTCTGTTTGCAGTAAAAGTGCTGTGGCAAATAGCTTTCTACAGGGCTGTAACATCTTATTAATGGAAACAGCAGTTAAGACATGAGCTGCAGCACCACTCACATGAGATTTTGTTTTTAAATAGGAGATTGAAGGAGTTGTTTAAGGGGACTCTGCCAACTCATTCAGGCTGCTTCTGTCGTCATCTTCCATCTTCTCCAGCTACACTGATCTCTTTGGGTAGATAAAATTTCCTTTGCTGTCCTGTTTGCTCAAACCATTTCCACTGCTTTCTCCAGTCTTCCTCCCCCACCTTCTATTTTGCTTTTCTTCTCTCTGTCAAATAGAAGTGGTGAATTTGCATCAGTAAGACAGACAGCGTAAAACTTTGTATCACTACATTGCCAACACTGGGGGTGTTCAGAAGGAGAGTTGACAGGGTGCTTGGTTGCATGGGTTAGTTGATTAGGTGGTGTTGGATGATAGGTTGGACGTGATGATCTTGAAGGTCTCTTCCAACCTGTCTTGTCTATTCTATTCTATTCTATTCTATTCTATTCTATTCTATTCTATTCTATTCTATTCTATTCTATTCTATTCTATTCTATTCTATTCTATTCTATTCTATTCTATTCTATTCTATTCTATTCTATTCTATTCCCTTCTGCCATGTAATCCTGCAGTAGTACTGCTGGAGTCCTTGTCTTTCTCCAGTTCTTTTACACTCCTCTAGGTTGTTCTCTCTCCTTCATTGTGCCATGTGTGTTACATAGGACGTTTAGTCTTATGGTAGATACCTGAGTTGTATATCTCACCAGTGCATATCTGAAAATTATCTGGGTTTAACTGCAGGTAATTGTGGGCATACATAGAGCAGCTTTGTATGACACTCAGGTTGCTTCCTTCTGGGATGTTTTGAGGCTGTTTAGTTTCATTACTCTGCATCTGTGGCCTTGGGATGGAACATCCTTTCCAAGAGAGCAGGGATGACTGGAGGCCAGACAGGCCCTAGTGAGCATAGCAATGGGGTGCCTGGGGGGTGAGCATAGGGTTAAGTACAGTTAGGAAGGTTACCTCCCTAAAGGCTACCAAATGACAATCAGGAATCAAATATTTTAGTGTTTTAAAAAAAATACATAAGTAATGGTAGAGAAGCCTTCTACTTTTTTTTAATGTGGTCCACATATAAAACTACAAGGCACTGTTGTTTCCCTGTGACCCTGCAGTAAAGGAAATGCTAGTTCCAGCTGAGATGTGCATCAAAATTTCATTTGAATCTTGCTGATAATGACCAAGTGTTGCTTTTTGACCTAGTGTTCCAAATACTGCCAGTGTTTCTTTTCCTCCTCTTTAATGTAATCTTACTGTGTTATTATCAGACTATATCTAGTCTAATAAATTCCAAGATAGTTTAGTTTGATACCAAAATAAAAGGACACAGAAGAGAGTATTCTGCATTTAATGCCACCCAAACCTTGGCATGCCTGTGTGGTTTGCTGTCTGCTCACATGCACTTGCTGCTGCATTTGGCTACTCACCCATGGGGAAGTGCTCAGCCCCTTGGTTGTGGCTTTGTCTGTTTCTTCTATCTAACCTTTTACTAGCCTTTTTTGCTCTGAGGACTGTCTTGAAACTCGTTGCTGTTACAGCATTTTCCATATGTGTACGTCAGGATAAGGTGGAAAATGAAGGACTGAAGATTTTCACTAGGTTCAGGCAAGGGCAAAGGAAAGTTTCTGCCAAGAGCTGCCAGACACGTTTCCTTCAGATATGGGCTGGTTACTTCTCACTCAGGCCAATGGATCCTCTCTAGTAATGCAGAGAGTTCCCTCAAGCCTAGGGCCACACAGACCTGACTGAAGGTATGACTGCTTACTATTAAGTCAGTCTGTTGTTTAGTGGAGCTGGTGCGTGCTATTTTAAACTCAAGAAGAGATGCATGTGCCCTTCTGTCAGGAGGCCTGGCAGTGACTTTCATCTTGTCTCTGAGCTGATGTAAACTTGTGTGGTTGGTCTGGTTGTGGCCAATGAGTGTGGCTTGCCTTTCAATACATTTACCTTCTGAAAGGGTCTCATCATTGATTTTTATAGAGTACTCTCTCCTCGTATTAAGCACAATGACGGTTTGCAAACACTTGCAAATCTGAACTTGGAGTATTACAAGAGCATCTGAATGTTTTCATGGTTTATTGTTTCATTCAAGCTGACTGCAGATGGTCTAGTATCTGTTGAAGCACAATAGAGACAAACACTGAAAAAAAGGTTGCACAACAATAGTGACTAATAAATGCTGCAAGTAGAAAATGAAGAGCCTAGCTGTATCATGTGTCAGTGCTAATGTTTGTTTGTATCATCCCTCCAAGGATCTCAAAGTGCTTTTTAAGCAGTGAATTAATTTTGACAATGCCCTGTGAGGTATGCAGGCAATATTATCCCTCTTGGTAGAAGGGAGTTGGAAGCACAGAGTGTTTCAATTCTACAGGTAGGCTTAATTACAAATTGGAGCAGTTGATTCAGTTTACTGCCAGTTTGTTTAAACTAAGCCAGAATCACAGATACATAAGCCCCAGGTTGGTGAGTATGAGGAAAAATTACTTGTAAGTTTATTTTGCAGGAGAAATGTTTATAAAGGAAAGTGCAAATAGAATAATCAACATGTGTGAGTCTTCCCTCACTGGGGCAAATAGTCTGAGTGATTCTAGCTGGATTTATGGTCCTATCATAGACTTGTTAGGGTTGGAAGGGACCTCAAGGATCATCTAGTTCCAACCCCCCCCCTGCCATGGGCAGGGACACCTTACACTAGGTCATGTTGCTCAGAGCCTGATCTGTGGTTTTGTTGTTGTTTGGGGTTTGTTGGTTGGTTGGGTTGGTTGATTTTCTTTTGACTGTAATGAGTCTTTAATCATCTGCTGTGGATGATTCCTGACACTTCAGGAAAAGGCATTGAAAATTGCAAACTAGTGTACCCCTCCATCAGTTGTGAGTTAGGACTTTTGCACATGACTGGTTGAGTACTTGGGGCATTAAAACTTGGTAAAGATTGCTGTCTTAGTATCTGTTCTTGTTAGCAAGCAGAAATGTAGCTGTCACTGCACACACAATCTGCATGGGGAGGAGGGGATCAGTAAGTTTCCTCCCAGCCTTCTGGTGCAGAAGTGGAGCCCAGATGCTTCTGTCTTTCAGATCTCAACAGCTGATTTACACTGTTTTGTATAGCGAAGGCTGTTTCACAAGGAAGAGATCTTTACATGTGCTTAAAAGGAAGGTCTAGATCCTCCTTCATGGGTTCAGAGACAGGATGTAATAAAAGGGACCTTTCTGCATCTTTGTCTGGTGGAGATGGTCACACATCTAACCACTACCAAAGGGACTTGATAAACCTCATGGGTTTTCTAAATATAATGATACTAGGAACTCTAAGAGGGATATATTGGCAAATGATACCTGCTAGAGCATCTTGTGTAGGCTTGTGTGCATGGGTGTGATGTGCCTCTCTTGCCATGTGAAGTATCAGCTGCACTGTTTCATGTGCAAGTAGAAAGTCCTGATTTAATTCGCACTTGTTGAAGAATTGCTTAAAGTAGTCCTCACTCCTGCTTTCAGCTGTGATCTCTGGCAAGAAGAGCTGCTTGGACTTGTGCCCCTTTTTTTTTTTAATGTTCAAAAAAAGGAATGCTGATGAGGAAGAGGTGTTGAAATATATTCCTGTAGTTTACAACTGTCAACTATAATGTTTTATTTAGCTGTATCTATTCAGGTGCTCCCTCCGCAACATGGAGTGCCATATGCCATTGTCCCTGTTAGTAAGCAAGTCAGCAAAGGTTTTGCAGCCTGCATTTGGTTTTGTATTTGGGCCACTGAGGAGCTGTGGTCCAGTGCCATCTTTTATTGATAGGGCCAGCAGAGGAGGAATCTAATGAAATTATCAAAGCTTTGAATTAATTATGAACTTGAATAAGAAAGCTAAGCTCTCTAGAGCCAAGGATCTCATTACCCATTCATTTTCATTGCATCCTCTTATGGAGCAGAAGGCAGGTTCAGCTACAGCTCCTACCCTGATTTTGGACTTTATTCAAACTTGCTAAACTCACTAGCATCCACTTGTTATTAATCTGTGGCTGGAAGTGTCCAGGGTGATTAATTTGACTCTGCCCTAAATCCTTATGTATGGTAGATTTCCCGTCTCCCTTTCCTCTTACCTTTGCTGTGTGGCTTTTCAGCATCAGACTGGCTGCCATACAAGACTTTCTGTTCTTTCTTGGTAATTGGGGAAAGCTGTTCAAGACTCAAGTTTTAACTTCCTGGAATGTAATGAGTTAATATTAGGAAATAATACTGCTACCTTATATTGCCTGGATATTTAGGTAAGAACAGACACTTCTAAAGTCATTATCAATTTTGTTGATTTTCTTGTTTTCAATGACTAAGGAGTAAGAAGGACTTAGAAATTTTGGCATCAGGAGTGTGGAGTGGTGGGGTTTGGGGTTTTTTATTTGTTTGTTTGGGCTTGTTTTGTTAATGGTTTGTTTCTTTGGGCTTTTGTTTATGTTGGATTTTCATTTGTTTGGGTTTTGTTGTTGTTGCTCCTATTTTACATTTATTGGTTCAACTACAGAAACTTCTGCATTTGTCAGTACTTTATTATAATGAACAGTTGAAGTAGTTTGCCTGATTAATATTCTAGTAAAAGTTGTTACAAGTCTGTGAGAATGCAGTGTTTTAGTTAAATCTGATTGCATTTACTGTAATTAATAGGTCAATGTGTAAAAATGTTCCTGGCAAATTAGAGCCAAAGCAATGAGACCAAGCTTCTGTGTAATCTTCTTAATTCTTGTGGATGTCCCTCTAAATTCTATCAGCAAGGGTTTTCTTCTCCTCTTGCCTCCTTTTGTCCATTTCAGCACATTATTTAGGAATGCATAAACCAGAATCAATCAGCTTTCATAAGTTGCAGGCCACTGGCAATTTCTGGAGCAGTGGCTAACTGCCTAATGGTCTCAGTCTCTATGAGTACGTGGAGAAGCTAATAGCTTGTTGGGTGGGGAAATCAGATTTTGTTCTTGTATGACAGCAGCTTTACTGTTGGTGATATTTCTTTGTCCTTTTTTTTTCAGGCAGCTGCTATATTTAATTCTGCTTTTGGAAGTTTTTTGGTAAGTAATGCAGTGTTTGTTGCAAGCCCTTTAACAGTCTAATTTTTAACAGTGGCATCGGTGTGTTTGTGTTTTTCACATGCACGTTGGTGGAATCGTGCCATTTAGCTGGCAAAAAATTTGAAGTGTCTTTCAGTTTATGCCACCATGCCATTAAATACAGGCATTGCTGTTTTCTTTTTTGTTAAACTCTTGAGGAAAGTAGTGAAGAAATTGTCTGTACTCCTGGTAAATTAATAACGTGTAAACACATCTTCATTTTCTCCTTAATGGGTTAACAGAATCTATTCTTATGCAGATGCTTCAGACATGGGCATCAATATATTGATTTTTCTAATAAGGCCCATCAAATACTCATTATTTTCTATCAAGAGGCCATGGGTTTTGAAAAGAAAACATGACCCAGCTGATCAGAGAGTAGATGCTAATTTACTCAGTGACTTGTCATTTGTTTAGCATATTTCACTGTCAGTGAAGCCACGCAGTGTCTCTGAGGAGCACACTAAAATAGCTAGATATGGGAAAACAATCAATCCAGCTGGAATACAACCAGTGCTGTGAAAAGCATGCACAGTGTTTTTGGATGTGGTGGTCTAAAACGCTCAGAAAGGACACTGTAAAGAAATACATTTATGAAGAGAGGAGGAATAGGTTTGTTTTATTGCTGTGTTGTTTAGAGAAACATTAATGAATATGAAATGCAAATGATACGTAGGCAGGCTACTGTGCCTGTTTTATTTAGGCAGCTAATAATTGACTTATTTTTCCCTTCTTTACTGAAATGTGTACATTCTTTAAGTATATCTTTGTGATTCCAAGCTTGTGTCCCTAGGAAAAGGACTGTGATAGATAAAATGAATGAATGACTGGAGAATTGAAATTAGGAAATTAAAATTGCAAGCACCAAATAACTCCCTGTATTTGTTTTGTGAAAAGCTGGAGTCTGGGCCTCTGAGTGTGTAAAGGTGTACTGCTAAGAGGAAAAACTTGCATGGCATTTTGAAGTTGTGCATTGTGCTGCTGCTCTTTTGAGGGAGTAGGTTAAAGTTAGGAGGCTGGCTGTAAGTTTTGTGGGTATAGATGAGCATCCATGTGCTGAAAATATCTATTTCTAAACACTTGTTCCTTTTTGTCACCTATTGTACTCTCCTCCAGTGGGAGGAAGGATCTGTCTGCCTCAAGCTGTGGAATCCCAGTGTTAGAGCAACTCTTTAGCCTGTGTATGTGCATGGCATTTTCTCTGCTGTCCCTAGCTTTTGGCTCAGGAGGTTTCCTTGAATACCCAGAGGCCTCGGTTCAGCTGTCATTAGGAAAATGTCTTTTGACTTCAAATAAGAATTAAGGCCCCAAAGCATCTGACAACAATGGCTGCTCCTAGTGAAGCAACATAAACATATTTTAATTTCTAGAACCTCTTTGTAGCTCTTAGAAGGAACCTCAGTTAAAGAAGCAGAGCTGGTTTGTGGGTTCATATGAACCTGGGTTTGGTTTTGATCTTGGTTCCATGTACTGATTATGGGAAAGTGTCATTTATGTATAATAATCTCATTTCACTTTTTATTTGCTGCCTTTTTTTCCCCCCTGAAATCTCAAGAGCAGCATTGCAGTAAACACTCTTGTTAATAAAATTCCTGGGAAAGACTTTTCAAAACCCCTGAAGGTCATCTAGACCAGATGGCTGTTTTTTTGGTTTTCCTAATTATTGATTTATTTATATCTTTTAATAAATAAAATCATACAGAATACAGAATTAAGCAGGTTGGGAAAGACCTTCGAGATCATCAAAGTCCAACCAGAAAGTGGCCACTCTGAAGGTACAAATACATAAACACACTTAGGGGCCCATTGTGAAATCCTGGTTTGAAATCATGACTGTGCAGGGAATGTGCAGGTATGGACAGCATGTAACTCACAAACATGTTTACTGATAGCTTTGCTCTTGCAGACTTTCCCAGTTAGGGAGTGGAAATGCTGATCCATATGAGTGAAAATGCAATGGGGTGATAGTGGGCCAGGAAGTGTACCAAGCAGCCAGTGCTGTTCAGCAGTGTCACACTGCTGCAGGTCTCTCTGTGTGGCCTTTTGAGTGGCTCCTGCATGTCACTAGCATGTGGTTTTCAGTGAACAAATGAAATGTGTGTATAGATAAGCATGGTTGTTTGAAGTCAAAATTATTCTATCAAATAGGAAAATAATTAACCTGTTTCTGAGAAGGTTATGGAGGGTGCTGGTGCTGGTTTTGGAAACCCATCAGTTTACATTAGTAACTAACTGCCAGGCTTGGCTGTAGGTGAAGATCCTATTTCCTGTGTCTTTCATTGGTACTGAATCTGTATCACATGTGCATTTTTCTTATCAGTGTCTGGTGATGTGCTGCCTGTGGATAGGCATAGATGTCACTGCACACCTTTGTGACCACAACCATATATGTGTCTTGGAGGTGATCTGGCACTCTCTCGCTGCATTTTTGCTATGTTCCTTGTCTTACAACGTGTAGCACGTAGGCAGGAGGCTGCAACCCTGACAAAGCCAGAAGGACAGTGTGTTGTCTGCTCTCAGATTATGCCCTGTGGGCCAGTGCCTGTGTATGATAGTGTGAAGCAAACTGATTTAAAAGGGCTGAAAGATGTGCTGTGCTTTTAACTCTTTTTCTTGTCCTTTTTTTTCCCCCCTCTGGTTAAGACTAGGAAATGATCCTTGGAGTTGAGTTAAAATAATCTGTGGAAGACATAAAGTGACATAGAGTGATGCTGGGATGAGCTTATTCAGATGAAAAGGCACATGTTGTGATAAACAAAATGCAGAAATGGCAAGTATTTTTAGCTGAAATACACTTAGGTTCATCATCTGAAGGTGATTTCACTGGCAGGGAGATGTAAAGAATCTGCCAGCCAACTGCAAAGAAATTCCTTTTAAACTCCACCAAAGCCCATATTCTGATACAAGTATTCAAGCAAAACAGTGCATGGGATGGTTCTGTACATATTTACACTTAGTGTACTAATGTCCCAGGTCTAATTAAAACACAGTGTTTTAAAGAACTAATTGTTACAGAAAAGTGGTTTTTATGTAGCTAGATTAGTAATAACTAACGCTAGATGAATTCAATTAACATAAATTTCAGCCAAGAGAATATTTAGACTCGTACCACAGAGGATTGCTGTGAGTTGGGTAGTTAATATCATTATCTCCTCCCCTCGTTTAAACAGTTTGCTTTACAGTAATTGTGGAGCATAAGCAGTGATTTCAGTTTTTCCTCTTAATGGGGCTTTAATAAAATCTGATAGTATTTTTTGCTAATGCTGGGTGGGTGGTTAGCAACAGGGTTGCTCCTCTAAAGCCTGCAAATGCCTGCTGAGATCTGCTGAGATAGAAGGTGCTGAGACAGCTGCTTTCACTTGCCCAGGGAGGTGATGGAATCGCCATCACTGGAGGTGTTCAGAAGGAGACTTGACAGGGTGCTTGGTTGCATGGTTTAGTTGATTAGGTGGTGTTGGATGATAGGTTGGACGCAATGATCTTGAAGGTCTCTTCCGGTCTATTCTATTCTATTCTATTCTATTCTATTCTATTCTATTCTATTCTATTCTATTCTATTCTATTCTATTCTATTCTATTCTATTCTATTCTTCTGCACCTAAAGGCTAAAGAAATTGTCTGGGATCTTAAATACAGGTCTGTTGAGATTCTGAACCTTGTATGCTTTATCATAGCATTGTTTCAGGTGGATCATTGTTTCAGGTGGATCAGGCCTGATCTAGTGTGGGGTGTCCCTGCCCATGGCAGGGGGGTTGGAACTAGATGATCCTTGTGGTCCCTTCCAACCCTGAATGATACTATGAAAATCCCTAATTTCTATTCTACTTCTAAAAGTTGGGCTGCAACAGAAAAATAATGCTTGTTATTGTCCTTGGCAGGCTACTGCAAGACATGTTGTGCTGATGGGTGTTCTGTGGTGCTTGCCTGGGTGGCTCAGCTGCTTTGATGTTAAGTTCACCAAGGGGTAGTCTATGATTGAGGCTGTGTGCACACTGAAGTGGAGGCACATGGTCACTTGAGAGCTAAGCTCAGTTTGCTGTGACAATACAATGCCACATGCATGGAAGTAGGAGAGTGCTTGAAGAAGAAAAGGATGTCTTCACAAAATGCTTGGCACTGCTAGACTAGAAACAGTCTGGGCTAATCTCTTTCTCCTCTCAATTAACTTCCTTTCTGCTTGAGCCAGTGGTCTTGGAAATGCATGAGCATCCAGCTTGCGATGTGAGTCTGTGTTGTGTGGTTCTTTGGTGCCTTGGGGTTATGAAAAAAGTGTGAAGGGAGCAGCCATCGGCTTCACCTTAAACAAAAAGCTATAACCATTTCCTGTGGTGACAGGAAATAAGAGCTTTTGGAGGTCTCTACTCTGGTGACTACTGAACTCCTCAGAAAACAGAGCAGAGGGCAGACAGAAAATGGAACTGTTAGGTGAGACTCCTGATGCTGCCTTGGATTTAGCTTCACTTCCTCTGTTAAAGTCAATAGGTTGAAATAAGGCACATGTCCAGGCTAATTCAGTCAGTCTGAAGGGAAGAACCTATTGCAAGTGCCCACCACTTGTTTCCTTGATCTCTTTTGTCCAGATCAGGTGTGTATATGCTTTTGTGGTTTTGTCTGACCATCTTTTGAAGCTTGTTGACAGTGGTCAAAAACCCAAATAAATTTTGGAGCAGCCACTTGTCTAAACAAATTGAGGTTGATGGTGTGGTTTTTTTATATACATTGCCTTCCAAATGAAAGCTACAGCTAGCAGGGAATATGAAAGTTAGCTTCTCACCCATACACAAAGCCTAGCTGGTTAATGAAAATGTATGGAATTCTTATCTGCTCTGCCTTAGCAGGCATAATGATTTACACAGCCTGACAGCACTAGTGCAGCAAGTAAATGCATTAGTCATAGTGTCCATTTTTCTTGCAAATTTGTGACACAGATTTAATTATGGGAATGACCAGCAACTTCCAAATCTAATTTTGGTAGGCTGAGCCAACTTTTTTATTTTAATAACAATGGATTTTTTAGCAATGATTTCATTACTATTTAAAGAAATCCACCCGTATGGAAATAACCAATTGCCTGGATTTTATTTGCTTTGGTTTACCTTAATGGATGTTGAATGGCTTAGGGTTTTTTTTGGGGGGGTGTTTCTTTTGTTATCACTTTTATTTCTAGCATAAATCTCCTTATCTGGCTTAATTCTTTCTTGCACAAAGATGGTAAATATTTTTCTGAAGCCAGACAAATGTTTGTATGCTCTTCTTGTGCCCTTCTAATTGTGTCTTTGCAGAGTGAAAAAGGGGCAGAGCAGTCATCTGGGATTCCCTTTCTACTGTGCTAGCTGTTTGCAAGAAAACCTTGTCAGGAAGTCTGTTCACAACAGGTGCTGAATTCTAGATTCAGTCTTGTTTCATTTCAAAGTGGAGATGCTTTATGGTGTGCCACTGCTCTCTTGTTAAGTGGGCTCCTCTTCCCCTGTGAAGTAGTACAGTGGTGCTGCTGGTCTGTGCTCCCAGTTGGATTCGGCTGGTTCTCAAACTCTTGAGCGGGTTCTCCCTGTTAATCAGCCACATGGGAAGCCACCTCAGCCTTGAAGGATGGCGTTTTGCATGAGTGCAAGGGGATGGCAGAGCTCAGCAGCAGTGAGTCTTTGGACCAGTTGTTATATACCTGGCAGGAAGAGTTTGGATTCCATGGGATTTAAATAATCTTGGGAGCCACTTAGTTGCCTTACTGTCGCTTTCTCTTATATCGTGGCCAGTGCTTGCTTCTCTTGCTGTTACTTAGCATCCTCATTTTGGGTTCTACAAGCTTCACCTGAAATCTTGCAATCATGTAATCTGGGCTTCATCAGCTGGTTCCAGATGTACCAAATACCATTTTCTTCACTCTTGTTGTGTATTCATGCTTCCTGTGTATAGCAGGCTCAGTTTCACACCTAGTTTGAGTTAGCTTATATTCAAGCAAGGCAGGGTAACAAAGCTCCCTGTGATAGAGAGCTGTTAGTTTGAGCTTAAGGAAACAGCCTTGGGTACAGATAATTATTTTGAGGGATGGCCAGGCATGTGCACCCATCCCAGTATGCTCTCTCCCATGCCTCTCCAGCAGCCAGACTGACAGGGAGGGTGAGAGTTACAAACAGATGTACAGTTTCTTACAGTCTGCTTGTCTATGAGTAATGCTGAACTCCTCTACCAGTAAAAAAGGAGTAGGTATAAAAGTGCAAGAGTCACAAAGTTAACAAGTGAATGAGATCCTGCTTCCAGGTCTCTGGGAGAAGTCAGGTAAGGGGATAACTGGAAATCTGGGTATTTTAACAGCTATTGTGGGGTCCATCTGATGGCACAGTTACATGAAAAGACCATTGAAGTCTGAAAGGTTTAGATGGCCAGCCAGTGCAGACTGTCTGAGAACCAGCTAACAATTAACAGTCCTGCTGTTGGTTATCTTTGAAATAGAATAGAATAAACCAGGTTGGAAGAGACCTTTAATATCGTCATGTCCAAGCTATCATCCAACACCACCTAATCAACTAACCCATGGCACCAAGCACCCCATCAAGTCTCCTCCTGAACATCTCCAGTGATAGTGACCCCACCATCTCCTGGGCAGCCCATTCCAATGGGCAATCACTCTCTCTGTATAGAACTTCCTCCTAACCTCCAGCCTAAACCTCCCCTGGTGCAGCTTGAGACTGTGTCCTCTTGTTCTGGTGCTGGTTGCCTGGGAGAAGAGACCCACCTCTGTCTGTCTACAACCTCCCTTCAGGTAGTTGTAGAGAGCAATAAGGTCTCCCCTGAGTCTCCTCTTCTCCAGGCTAAGCAACCCCAGCTCCCTCGGTCTCTCCTCATAGGGCTTGTGTTCCAAGCCTCTTCACCAACTTTGTTGCCCTTAAATGTTAGGAAGGAGGAGTAACCAAGAGGAAAGTGACTTCTTAGTTTTCCTCATGTTCCCATTAGCTTTTGCTACTGAGCTTTTAATTCATCTCCCTCAGTCTTATGGGACTCAAGCAGGCAGCTCTTCCAAAAAGAAAACGTGTTTAAAAGTAGCAGTAAGTAGGCCATCAAATGTATCTCTGTGTATTCTCTTTGCCACCCCAAAATAATTAACTACTGTCTTTTAAAAGATAAATATATTTAGGTGTTCTCCTTCTTTCACATCCTCTCATGACAGCTAGGAGTAGGTAGGTTTCTTTTCTTGCACCTTCTTCTTTGGTCAGCAACCCCATCTAGTGCTCTTCCTTGGCGTAGTGACTGGTGACTGCTTTTAAGACAGTACATTGCATCCATCCCTTTCCCTCACCATTGCTGTTTTCAAGGAGTAACAGGCTCTCAGAGAAAGAAATAGCTGAGGATGTATGTGCAGAGCAGTGGCATTTCTTGAGTTAGTAAAATAAGCAGTAGAAGTGGCCATTGCTGGAGGAAATTCAGGGGCGTTGCAAATCTGAGAGGTAGCATGAGAGTTCAAGCAGCTTTATTGTTCCAGCCTGACTGTCATTTATGAATTGCAAAGTAGGAGGGAATGAAGTTTCAGGAGCTAAACCTGGGCGTTCCAAGTACCTTACATTTTATGATCTGCTGTATTTCTTCTGATCACATAGTGTGGGGAAAGTGGAAATGGAAGTTCCCTCAGACTGACTGTGCTGCAGTCGTCTCTCTTGTTAATGGAAATCGAATGGTGCTGATTGACAGCCACCAAAACATGAGCCAGCAGTGTGCCCAGGTGGCCAAGAAGGCCAACATCATCCTAGCCTGCATTAGGAACAGTGTGGCCAGCAGGAGCAGGGAGGTCATTGTGCCCCTGTACTCTGCTTTGGTTAGGACACACCTTGAGTACTGTGTCCAGTTCTGGGCCCCTCAGTTTAAGAACGACATCGAAACACTTGAAGGTGTCCAGAGAAGGGCAACAAGGCTGGGGAGAGGCCTTGAGCACAATCCCTATGAGGAGAGGCTGAGGGAGCTGGGATTGTTTAGCCTGGAAAAGAGGAAGCTCAGGAGTGACCTCATTGCTCTCTACAACTACCTGAAAGGTGGTTGTAGCCAGGAAGAGGTTGGTCTCTTCTCCCAGGCAACCAGCACCAGAACAAGAGGATAGAGTCTCAAGCTGTACCAGGGGAAGTTTAGTCTCAAGGTGAGGAGGAAGTTCTTCCCAGAGAGAGTTGTTAGCCATTGGAATGTGCTGCCCAGGGAGGTGGTGGAGTCCCCATCCCTGGAGGTGTTCAAGAGGGGATTGGATGTGGCACTTGGTACCATGGTCTAGTCATGAGAGACTTTGACAGGCTGGAGAGGTGGGCACAAGCCAACCTCAGGAGGTTCAACAAGACCAAGGGCAGGGTCCTGCAGCTGGGTCGAGGAAATCCCAGGCACAAATCCAGGCTGGGCAGGGACTGACTGGAAAGCAGCCCTGAGGAGAGAGACTTGGAGTGCTGGTGGACAAAATGCTCAACAGGAGCTCTCAATGTGCACTTGCAGCCCAGAAAGCTAATCAGATCCTGTGGCCAGCAGGTCAAGGGAGGTGATTCTCCCCCTCTATTCAACTCTGGTGAGACTCCACCTGGAGTACTGCCTCCAGTTCTGGAGCCCCTAGTACAAGAGGTATCTGGAGGTGCTGGAAGGTGTCCAGAGAAGGGCCATGAGGATGATCAGAGGGCTGGAACACCTCTCCTGTGAGGACAGACTGAAGGAGTTGGGGCTGTTCAGTCTGGAGAAGAGAAGGCTCCCAGGTGACCTCATTGTGGCCTTCCAGTATCTGAAGGGGGCCTACAGGAAGGCTGGGGAGGGACTTTTGAGGATCTCAGGTAGTGATAGGACTAGGGGGAATGGAATGAAGCTGGAGGTGCGGGGATTCAGACTGGACATGAGGAGGAATTTCTTCCCCATGAGAGTGGTGAAGCCCTGGAATGGGTTGTCCAGGGAGGTGGTTGAGGCCCCGTCCCTGGAGGTGTTTAAGCCCAGTCTGGATGAAGCTCTGGGCAGCCTGCTGTAGTGTGGGGTGTCCCTGCCCATGGCAGGGGGGTTGGAACTAGCTGATCCTTGTGGTCCCTTCCAACCCTGACTGATACTATGATACTATGAAAAGGTCCTGGTACCAATTCATGGTGCCTTCTTGTCCCTGTTCTGCAACATTTCCCTGCATTTTTACTCCAAGGCAAAGTAAAATTACCAGGAGGAAATAACCCCTGCTTCTGTTGTAAGCTTGAGGTGTCTGACTTCCAGTTAAGTCACTGAAGTCTGTATCCTGGGCTGATGTCATAACACTAGTACTGGAAATCAGTTTTTACAAGTCAGTGCATTGCAAAGCTGCCCTATTTCTTTCTGTCAGATACTTGGAGAAATATTTGCATGGTTTGTCAAAAAAAAATAAGGTGAAAATTTGCACTACAAAACTTTGAATAGTTTCTTTGTGGAACATTTCAAACCTCTCACAGGTTGTAAGCTGTGTCTGTGGGAAGCAAATGTTCGGTTCATTACATTAGGTAGGTTGGTGCATAAAGGAGAAATTGGGAAGGGAGGCCCTATGAAAGCTAATTTGGTTTTTATTTTGCCCTCTCTGTAGTATCTTTTAATACTAGAAGCAGCATAACTGCATTCCTCTAGGGCTCTGGTTGTACACAAACATGTAGTCATTTGGCCTGATTTAAGGGTAAATGTTCCCTGCAGAAAGATTTGGCATTGCACAAAATATATAATTTTCTCCCTCTCTTTTAAAAATTCATCAAAAGGAAATGAAAATGTTTTTAGAATCTGCTGTTAATGTTCTCCCCCAAAGTTTTAGCTGGCTGTTAAAATGGAGCAATGATCCTTTTGTCTGGGCTGCAGCTTTTCGTCACCTGCCTGAGAAAAATGTGTGGTTGGGTGTGAGGGAGTGGAGGGAAGTATCATAGTATCAGGCAGGGTTGGAAGGGACCACAAGGATCATCTAGTTCCAACCCCCCTGCCATGGGCAGGGACACCCCACACTAGATCAGGCTGGCCAGAGCCTCATCCAGCCTGGTCTTACACACCTCCAGGGACAGGGCCTCAACCACCTCCCTGGACAGCCCATTCCAGGGCTTCACCACTCTCATGGGGAAGAACTTCCTCCTCCCCTCCAGCCTGAATCTCCCCACCTCCAGCTTCATTCCAATCCCCCTAGTCCTATCACTACCTGAGATCCTGAGCAGTCCCTCCCCAGCCTTCTTGTAGCCCCCTTCAGATACTGGAAGGCCACAATTAGGTCACCTGGGAGCCTTCTCTTCTCCAGACTGAACAGCCCCAACTTCTTCAGTCTGTCCTCAGAGCAGAGCAGCTCCAGCCCTCTGCTCATCCTCCTGGCCCTTCTCTGGACACCTTCCAGCACCTCCATATCCCTCTTGTAATAGGGGCTCCAGAACTGGAGGCAGTACTCCAGGTGGGGTCTCAGCAGAGCTGAGCAGAGGGGGAGAATCACCTCCCTTGCCCTGCTGGCCACACTTCTCCTGATGCAGCCCAGGATCTGATTGGCTTTGTGGGCTGCAAGTGCACACTGAGAGCTCTTGTTGAGCTTCTTGTCCTCCCAAGTCTCTCTCCTCAGGGCTGCTTTCCAGCCAGTCCCTGCCCAGCCTGGATTTGTGCCTGGGATTGCCTCCACCCAGATGCAGGACCCTGCACTTGGTCTTGTTGAACCTCATGAGGTTGGCTTGTGCCCACCTCTCCAGCCTGTCCAGGTCCCTCTGGATGGCCTCCCTTCCCTCCAGCTGTCTGCTGCACCACACAGCTTGGTGTCATCAGCAAACCTGCTGAGGGTGCACTCAGTGCCACTGTCCATGGCACCCACTAAGATGTTGAACAAGCCTGGTCCCAGGACTGATCCCTGAGGGACTCTGCTTGTCCCTGGCCTCCACTGGGACATGGAGCCATTGACAGCCACTCTTTGGGTGCGGCCATCAAGCCAGTTCCTTATCCATCTAGTGGTCCACCCATCAAACCCATGTGTCATCCCTTCCTTTGGAAAAGGGGCATTTAAACCCCTGTCTTGTGCTTCACTGGCTCTTTGAGCTGGTTCTGCTGCAATGAGGAGCTGTTTCACCTGGTGTCTGTATTTGTTGTAAAAAACCATCTGGTAAACTTGAGGAGTTAACCATCATGGACTCAGTAATCCATAATGGAGCATGGGGCTCTTTCTCCTCCCGTGTCCACCAAATGTGGATTCAGCAGCTAGCAAGAGCTGAATTCAAGATGATAGTATGCGTGCTTTGTGGTGTCCCTCTACAAACAGCGGTACCAGTGTTGTGTTGTTCCATGCATGCCACCTTCTCCTTAAGTTTATTTTCAGGGAAGGAAAAATATCCCACATTAATTCATCAAGCTTCTTGGGTTTATAGCCCAGAACAGGTTAAAGCGCTGCCCGGATTTCGATGTCTCTTTCCTATGGTGGTTCTCTATCAGACCTTGCAAAACCTCTTGAAAACTTGGCAGCTCTACATTCTCCTGGGGTAAAATCAAGAGGGACATCATTATTACTATGAGCTGAGCGTCTGGAAACCGTTGCCCTTGCTGTCAGGGTGACAAATACTGTCTTAATGGAAGTGCCAGAGGTTAGGTCACAAGCCTTCACAAAGCCTTTAACTCGACTAGCAAGGAAGGCAAGGAAGCCTTCTCAAAACTGGAGCTTCCTTTGGAAAATTGTGTGTATATTGTTAGCCCTTTAAAAGGCAGTTTTGGGAAACTATAGTGGCCCTTCTGTATGAGACAGTAGCAGTTCAGGACTTTTTTCTCAGTGGCTGCACTTGTGTTGCTGCTGAGGCACCCTTTTCATTGTTGTTTTCCCGTAGCTTCTTTCAAAGTATGATAACAACCTTCAGCTTTTATCCTTAATAGCACATATTTGGAAAGGTGGGTTATTGTGAAGGAGGGGGAGAAATGGTTTAATTAATGGTCTGACATTACCTGGCCTCATTTAACCCTCTTCTGGCAGTGGAATAGATCTTTCATTTTGATTTTAGGTGAAACAAAAAAAACCTAAACCCCAAACTAAACAAGCCCCAAAACCCCACCTCAACAAAACCCAAAACATCTTGGAGATGATTCCTTTGCCTGCCTTCAGGATCCTGCTTGCTCATACAGTTTATCACCTTTCCGGCAGGATGTGAGCAAATGCAGCTCCCAGCATCTTATTCCCTCCTCTTTCACCCCAATTCTTCACCTACTTACCCCTGGTTATTTTCCTGTAATGATAAGTAAATTGTTTTAAAAAGGCAACAATGCTGGTGAGAGGCCTTGTGCATAAGACCTATGAGGAGAGGCTGAGGGAGCTGGGGTTGTTTAGCCTGGAGAAGAGGAGGCTCAGGGGAGACCTCATTGCAACTACCTGAAGGGAGGTTGTAGCCAGCTGGGGGTTGGTCTCTTCTCCCAGGCAATCAGCACCAGAACAAGAGGACATAGTCTCAAGCTGTGCCAGGGAAGGTTTAGGCTGGAGGTGAGGAGAAAGTTCTTCCCAGAGAGAGTTGTTAGCCATTGGAATGAGCTGCCTAGGGAGGTGGTGGAGTCCCCATCCCTGGAGGTGTTCAAGAGGGGATTGGATGTGGCACTTGGTTGCCATGGTTTAGTAATCATGAGGTCTGTGATGACAGGTTGGGCTTGATGATCTTTGAGGTCTCTGCCAACTTTGGTGATTCTGTGCGACTGGATCCCTTTATTCTTTTGGTGGTCAACTTGACCAAGACTGTGCATGACTGGGAACAGCTTTTTTTCCTGATGTAAATCCACTGAATGAAAGCTGTGCATGGTTTTGCCCCCTCTGTGTACTCTTTATGTGCTTTGTGCCATGAGAGAGGTCCTTGCATTGCTGCCTACCTGAGTGGAAAAGTCATTCCAGCTTCCTGCTCCCGGTGCATTTGAGGCATGTACTAATAGCCTGCAAGTGCACACCTTGTGCCTTGTTGCTTAGAATAGAATAAACCAGGTTGGAAGAGACCTTCAAGATCATCGCATCCAACCTATCACCCAACACCACCCAACCAACTAAACCATGCAACCAAGCACCCCATCAAGTCTCCTTCTGAACACCTCCACCACCTCCTCGGGCAGCCCATTCCAATGGGCAATCACTCTCTCTGTGTAGAACTTCCTCCTCACCTCCAGCCTAAACCTCCCCTGGCGCAGCCTGAGACTGTGTCCTCTTGTTCTGGTGCTGGCTGCCTGGGAGAAGAGACCAACATCTGCCTGTCTACAACCTCCCTTCAGGTAGTTGTAGAGAGCAATGAGGTCACCCCTGAGTCTCCTCTGCTCCAGGCTAAGCAACCCCAGCTCCCTCAGCCTCTCTTCATAGGGCTTGTGTTCCAAACCCCTCACCAACTTCATTGCCCTTCTCTGGACATGTTCCAGCAAGTCAACATCCTTCCTAAACTGAGGAGCCCAGAGCTGGACACAGGACTCCAGGTGTGGCCTAACCAGTGCAGTGTACAGGGGCAGAATGACCTCCCTGCTCCTGCTGGCCACACTGTTCCTGATGCAGGCCAGGATGCCATTGGCCCTCTTGGCTGCCTGGGCACACTGCAGGCTCATGTTCAGCCTACCATCAACCAGCACCCCCAGGTCCCTCTCTGCCTGGCTGCTCTCAGCCTGTAGCGCTGCATGGGGTTGCTGTGGCCAATGTGCAGAACCCGGCACTTGGATGTGTTCAATCTCATGCCGTTGGATTCTGGATTTTTTCCCCCATTTTTACTACTGCATGGAAAGTGACTGTTAACTATTTGAAGGAGAAATATATTACCTAGGATTAGATTACATGAATAATGTGAAAGCCCAGGGTTCTGGGGCGGGGGGAAGGGGGAAACCAAGCCCTCAAACCTCTTAATAAAATGGACTGTCAAATATACAAGCATGTCTTTCAAGAAATGATCAAAAACCCTGTGAAAAGTTTCATATCCTTTTAAAAGTCAAATAATTATCCTCCATCATAATTTTTTTTGGGGGGGGCTAGATGGACAGTACAAAGATGAAAGAAAATTTTATAGATAACATTGCACTTCACAGCCGACTGAAGCAGGTGTTAGAAATGCAGATTAAGTGTACTGACTAAAGACTATATAAATTTGAAGTGAAAATGCCACTGGTCTGCTTGCAGTGTTGGGCACATGTGGAGTTTCAGATAGCTAAATTATTGATGTTGATTGTGTGAGATAGTGCAGCAGTTAGGGAGGGAGAAGGTCCTTGTGCCTTCATGATGGCTTTTCCCCCTTGTAATCTTTGTAACAGTGCGTGGTGAGCACCTAATAGAATTTGTTTTATTGGGCAAGTTTTGCTGGGGAGAGGAAGTGCATAATGCAGCTATATGTTTGTGCCCATACTATAAGTTTATTTGCCAATGAGGTGTTTTACAGGAACACGCAGTGCAGTCACACAGTCATGGGTAAATACCGCTTCTATAAATGAAGGAGGCTGAATGTGAGTGGTGTTGCTGTACCAATCCACAGATGCTGGGAAAATTGTGGCTGCTCCTGCAGCACACTCCTGTGAGAGTGGCATAAAGTCATCATTTTCTGCACTTCACAGGGCTTTGTGTGGACATCATGCTGCATGCTACACAGCTGCCTTGCTGGTGTGGGAGGTGTGAAGCTTGTTAGGGTTTTGGTAGGAAGGCATTGAGAGAGGGATGATGATGTTTTCTTTTCTTACAGCAACTCAGTAACCTGCTAATAAACTGTACTAGTCTGTGAATTTAATTTTGTCATGACTTATCAGGTGCCTGGAGCTAGTAATCAATCTGTAGAAAGACTAATTCTCAGATAAATTAGAATCAGAAGTGGATTTGGAGTTAGACTCTCCTAAAGTGAGGAGCAGTACTGAGGTTCAACATGAGGGACAGTCAGTTTTCTTCTCACTCTGGACTGTTGTGAGAAGAAAGTGGTAGGATCCTCACAATGCTCTAACAAC
Source organism: Melanerpes formicivorus (assembly GCF_026170545.1). NCBI lineage: Eukaryota > Metazoa > Chordata > Aves > Piciformes > Picidae > Melanerpes > Melanerpes formicivorus. The sequence goes on along the minus strand of NW_027142379.1, from coordinate 10,446,741 downwards.
TGGCTAGGAGGGGAGACAGTAACAGGAACGTGATGCTGTCATCCATCACCTTGAATGACTGCGAGGGAATGACAGTAGTGATAGGACTAGGGGGAATGGAATGAAGCTGGAGGTGGGGAGATTCAGGCTGGAGGGGAGGAGGAAGTTCTTCCCCATGAGAGTGGTGAAACCCTGGAATGGGTTGTCCAGGGAGGTGGTCGAGGCCCCATCCCTGGAGGTGTTTAAGCTCAGGCTGGATGAGGCTCTGGGCAGCCTGATCTAGTGTGGGGTGTCCCTGCCCATGGCAGGGGGATTGGAACTAGATGATCCTTGTGGTCACTTCCAACCCTGAATGATACTATGATACAGCTTTGACAGGATTTTATCTTAGTCAGTAGTCTCTGGATCTGCTGGCTCATGAAAGACCTGCTTTTTATTGAAATAGACACTATTGTGTTGTTCATCAGCACTTGGGGTGTGGTGTTTGCATTGGCATCTTTGCCTGGAATAGCTAGTCCATAATCTGCAAACATCCTGTACGTGGTTGAGAAACCTTGGTTGTGGTGAGGGGAACAGATATTCAAGTGTCTATCCAGTGCTTCCTGGAAGGTTGGCAGCGTGCAGCTGGCAAAGAAAGTAGTTTGAAACTTGCAAAAGCTATAGATGGTTGCAAGTCTTTTGCATGTATTTATTTTTTCCTTAAGAAGAACATAAAAACCTCAAATGTTTCACTGTTTTCCATGCATCTCTACCCATAGACAGAGGAGGAGACTCCACAACCTTTCTGGGCAGCCTGCTCCAGCACCCTCACCATAGAGAAGTTTCTCCTCATGCTGAAGCATGTGTTCCAGCTTATACCTCTTGTTCCTTGTTCTATCACTGAGTACCACCAAAAAGAGCCTGGTACCATCATGTTGGCACCCACCCCTCAGATGTTTACAGACATTATTAAGCTCCCCTCTCAGCCTTCTCTTCTCCAGAGTGACCAGCCCCAGGTCTCTCAGCCTTTCTTCATAGGAGAGACTTTCAAGTCCCTTAAGCATCCTCGTAGCTCTCCCTTGGACTGACTCTGTCCAGTAGATCCCTGATTTATTGACTGAAATATTATTTCAGTGGAGATTTAACAAATCAAAGAAATATTTTGGTACTTTCTTGGGGTTATAAGTGCAGCATTAGCTTCTCTAGTACCTGGGCTTTGTACTGGAGTGTTGGTGCCTGTGCCACTTGGGAGCTGTAGTCTGCACTGGGTTGTGCATGCCTGGCACAGTGAAGGTGCAGTGTGGATGTATTAAAAGCATATGGGCAGAAAATTTTGATAGTTTTTTCTGAAGATTATGTTCTAAGAAGTAGGGCTTGGTTATAAAAGGATGGATTTGCTTGCCTAATTGTTTTGAAGTCTCTTTGACCCTGCTTCTATTCCAGAAGAAAATGTGGAAAACTGCTGTAGAATCATTTTGGTTGGAAAACACCTTTATGATGATGAATTAGAGTAGTGTGTCCAGTTCTGGAGCCCCTATTACAAGAGGGATGTGGAGGTGCTGGAGCGTGTCCAGAGAAGGGCCAGGAGGATGATCAGAGGGCTGGAGCACCTCTCCTGTGAGGACAGACTGAAGGAATTGGGGCTGTTCAGTCTGCAGAAGAGAAGGCTCCCAGGTGACCTCATTGTGGCCTTCCAGTATCTGACGGGAGCTACAGGAAGGCTGGGGAGGGACTGCTCAGGATCTCAGGTAGTGATAGGACTAGGGGGAATGGAATGAAGCTGGAGGTGGGGAGATTCAGGCTGGAGGGGAGGAGGAGGTTCTTCCCTATGAGAGTGGTGAAGCCCTGGCATGGGTTGTCCAGGGAGGTGGTTGAGGCCCCATCCCTGGAGGTGTTTAAGCCTAGGCTGGATGAGGCTCTGGGCAGCCTGATCTAGTGTGGGGTGTCCCTGCCCATGGCAGGGGGGTTGGAACTAGATGATTCTTGTGGTCCCTTCCAACCCTGAATGATACTATGGTACTATGAAATGCGCTTGTTACAGCATAAATGTGTCTATAGCTGGAGTTGCCTTACATTAGCTATTGCACAGGTGCCTGGATTTAGTCTGTATTACACCAGTAGCACCAGCACCTCAAAAGGAGGTGTGTTTTCTGCTTGCCCTTGGCATGTGCAAAAGGGGATTTTTCCCTGGTGCCCATAACTGCCTGTTTTCCATACAGAGCTGTTAGAATTGCACTGAGGAGTGTGAATATTTGAGTCAAGCATGCAGCTTCATCTGCTTAGGCCATAATCTCATACAGCCTCTGTGCTTCCAGTGCATCTTGCAGAGACAGCACTGCTACCAGGAGCCAGCCTGCTGACTTCCCATCCCGTTTTATAATGTGTTGAACACTGCTGTACATTTCTTTTCTCCCCATCTCTATTACTCAGGAACCTTTGCAGTAGAATTCTTATGACAGTATCTTTTTAGAGCCTGGAATTTTTTTATTAGAAACACTCAGAGGTTGTAGGGTGTGAATTACAGAGGAAGCCGTCCTGAAATCCTTAGAAATGAAGCGTTCTCTTCCTCTGCATCATGATAAATGTAGCAATTGTGTGTGTATACCAGAATAGATCATATTGAACATCCCCTGAGCTCCGTTTGCAGACAAGTCCTATCTCCACCATGACAAAATTCCCACAAGGATTTAAATTATTAATGCCCTGGAATCTGCGGGGTTCAGCAGATATGTTCAGCGTTATTGATGGCAAACTTTATCCCTTTATTCCGAAGACACGTAATGAAATAGGGAGTCCCTCAAATAACTGCATTTCATTTTTAGGCTAATTTTGTAGAGGCCAGTGGGCTTTGCCCCGATGTGTGTAAACACAATTTTTCTCTTTTGCAGCAGATTGTGGGGTAGGTGGGAATGAGGCTGATTTGGCACTAATTTATGAATCCTTCTAGCATGCTCTGTGTGCTGCACCCTGTGCGGGCAGGATGGTCTAATTACACTTACCCTGTATAATGAGAGCTTTTAATGACAATTACTGATTGTAGTTACGGATGTTTAGGGACCATTTTTTCTAGCTTAAGATGATGTATTGACTTTTACAAGAGAAGGCTTTAATTTTCACTTGGTGCAATATCTCTCCTTCCCTCCTTCCCTCCCCCTCCAGCTTTCACAACTGATAGGCTGACTGGCAAAGCTGCTAAAGTGTTGCCACAGTGAATTATTGCTCAGTTAATTTAACTTCAGGAGATACCATTTTTCACTGCTTTGTATTTCTGAATTCACATCTACACTTTCCCATGTTCTTTTTGCAGCAAGTTAGTATTTGAAATGATGCTATACAAGTTGCATTTGTATTCTGTAACAAGGTAAAACTTCTTCACACTGAATCATCACTGCTGTGATAAGCAGAAACACAGGGGAGACCTTATTGCTGTCCACAACTACCGGAAGGGAAGTTGTAGCCAGGTGGGGTTTGGTCTCTTCCCGCAGGCAGCCACCAACAGAACAAGAGGATACAGTTTCAAACTGTGCCAGGGGAGGCTTAGGCTGGATGTTAGGAGGTAATTATTCATAGAAAGAGAGATTGGACATTGGAATGTGCTGCCCAGGGAGGTGGCGGATTCACCGTCACTGGAGGTGTTTAAAAAGAGCCTGGATGAGGCACTTGGTGCCATGGCTTAGTTGATTAGATGGTATTGGGTGATAGGTTGGACTTGATGATCTCAAAGATCCAACCTGGTTAATTCTATTCTATTCTAAAGCTCATTTTGGAAAGCTTCATTTTCTCTTAATATACTGACAGAAATGACATTTTAACATGAGGCTGGCAATTTTAAATGGGAAGAGGTTTAATCTTTGTTCCAGCTTTCACCTAGATTAATTGTAGTGATAAACACAGACTCCACTCATGGTCCCAGATTGTAAAGTTGCTTTGCCTGGGTCCTGCTCACTTTTCTTAAGTCATGCTGTGAGTGTACTTCTTACTGACTGGTGTCTTTAAATATAAATTCAGATTGGGGCAGCTTCCAGCTTAGTGTTCACTTTCTCAAGTGAACTGTCAATGATTGGAAGACACAGTTTAAAAGATTCATTACTTTTTTTGCTCCTTTCTCTTTCATTTACTAGGTTCGAGGGGGGGTTGGGAGTATCTCTGCTTTAGTTCCTGCTGCTGGCAGTTGTGTATTGGTATGGGAAATTATGCCTATGGAGGGCCTTATAGGAGACTAGAGTGTGGCAACTTTTACTTTGTACAAGCTTGAAGAATGATGGACTTGCTGGGAGAGGAGTATTTTGTGGGATGCTTTGGATAGATTTTTCTGTAGTAAGCCAAACCAGGGTCACTTTACTTTGAATTTGGGATAGAATAGAATAGGCCAGGTTGGAAGAGACCTTCAAGATCATCGTGTCCAACCTATCAACCAATCCAGCCCACCTAAACAACTAAACCACAGCACCAAGCACCCCATCAAGTCTCCTCCTGAACACCTCCAATGATGGTGACTCCACCACTGCCCCAAGCAGCACATTCCAATGGGCAATCACTCTGTCTGTATAGAACTTCTTACTAACCTCCAGCCTAAACCTCCCCTGGCACAGCCTGAGACTGTGTCCTCTTGTTCTGGTGCTGGCTGCCTGGGAGAAGAGACCAACATCCACCTGTCTACAACCTCCCTTCAGGTAGTTGTAGAGAGCAATAAGGTCACCCCTGAGTCTCCTCTTCTCCAGGCTAAGCAACCCCAGCTCCCTCAGCCTCTCCTCATAGGGCTTGTGTTCCAAACCCCTCACCAACTTCGTTGCCCTTCTCTGGACATGCTCCAGCAAGTCAACCTCCTTCCTAAACTGAGGGGCCCAGAACTGGACACAGGACTCAAGGTACGGCCTAACCAGTACAGTGTACAGGGGCAGAATGACTTCCCTGCTCCTGCTGGCCACACTGTTCCTGATGATGATTAGAAATGCCTTAATTTTGATAGGTTGTTGAGGTGCATGGAACTGCAAAAGAGAGAAAACATCAAATAAGTCAAAAATGAACTTGACCTTCTGAAAGAAATGTTATGATTTGGGAGCTAATCTTGTTTGGAAACAAAAATGAGGGCAGAAAGTGAGTTCCAAATGGGCATCAAGCAGATTTGTGTGTTTCAGTGATGACATCCCAGCTGATCACAGTTTATTGCTGATGCTCACCAACATGAAGAACTCTAAACTTCTTGCTTTGCTTGCTCTGCTGCTTTGATAAAGTAAGCCATGTGCTCCAAATGCTGCACCTACGTGGGATTGTACATTTCAAATCGTTTCCTACATGTCTTTACTGATTTAGTTCCAGTTACCTTGGTTTTGAGGATTCTTTTGGTAAAGAGAGGCAGGGTGCTCAGAATAACAAATGCTCCTGTCCAGCAACTGTCAGCACAAAAGTGCTGTAAAGCATTTTTCCCCCCTCAAAGCACACTTAATAGGGAATTGTGATCCCACAAAATGGAATAGTCTTTTTGTCTTTTCTTTTTGCCCTACTCTGAGGTGCTATTTCTCATTGACTTCGCAGGTGAGCAAGTTTGAGAGGTGACAACCCTGCTCTTCTCATGCTGTAAGAACCAGTGCCAACACATTATTGTCTTGGGCTGTTTTTGACCAGTGCTACAAAGTGAGCAAAGTTTAGAAACAACAGCCTTGAGTTTATTTCTCCCACTTTGTCTGTGATCCATTTTAGAAGCGGTCTCTAATGTCTGCCTGAAGAAGAGGATGTGGCCATCTGTTATTCTCAGCCTCCTATCCTTTAGGCACAATTTCTTAGTCAGCTTTGCTAAACAAGACTGTGAAGCTGTGCCTTGTGTAAGCCTAAAAGGTAGGGTTCTGCCCTGATGGAAATCAGTGGGAAAGGCAGCTCTGGTGCAAGGTTACTTTGATTTATGTTTTGCTACAAAACAGAAAGATTAGACAGAGAAGTTGCCTTTTTTTGTAGTGTATTTGGATTTTTTTTCATGTCAGGTGTTGAAGTGCTCCAACTATCACCAAGAACAATCAATCACATGTGCTTCATATTGCTCTCTTGTCATTCTTACAAACATTAACCTTCTCTAAAACTACCTGAAAGGAGGTTGTGGAAAGGTGAATGTTGGTCTCTCCTCCCAGGTAACAAGTGATAGGAGAAGAGCAAGTGGTCTCAAGTCATGCCAGGGAGGTTCACATTGGATGTTAGGAACAGTTTCTATTCTGAAAGAGCGGTCAGGCCTTGGGACAGGCTGCCCAGGGAGGTGGTGGAGTCACAGTCCCTGGAGGTGATTACAAGATGTGGTGATGAGGGGCGTGGTTTAGTAGTGGACTTGGCAGTGTTGGGTGAACAGTTTGACTCGGTGCTCTTAAAGGTCTTTCCCAGCCAAAACAAGTGTATGGTTCTATGATGTTTCATTCCAGTCAACATCTGGCCTGCATTAGGAACAGTGTGGCCAGCAGGAGCAAGGAGGTCATTGTGCCCCTATACTCTGCTTTGGTTAGGTCGCACCTCGAGTCCTGTGTCCAGTTCTGGGCTCCTCAGTTTAAGAAGGACATTGGAAGACTTGAAGGTGTCCAGAGAAGGGCAACAAGGCTGGTGAGAGGCCTTGAATACAAGCCCTATGAGGAGAGGCTGAGGGAGCTGGGATTGTTTAGCCTGGAGAAGTGGAGGCTCAGGGGAGACCTCATTGCTCTCTACAACTACCTGAAAGGTGGTTGTAGCCGGGAAGGGGTTGGTCTCTTCTCCCAGGCAACCAGCACCAGAACAAGAGGACACAGTCTCAAGCTGCGCCAGGGGAGGTTTAGACTCGAGGTGAGGAGAAAGTTCTTCACCGAGCGAGTCTTTCGTCATTGGAACGGGTTGCCCAGGGAGGTGGTGGAGTCGCCGTCCCTGGAGGCGTTCAAGAGGGGATTGGATGTGGCACTTGGTGCCATGGTCTGGTCATGGGGTCTGTGTTGATAGGTTGGACTCGATGATCCTCGAGGTCCTTTCCAACCTAAGTTATACTGTGATACTGTGATCTGAGTGTGGTTAGGAAGGGGATCTATAATCTTGTATGCTGAATGGGATAGTGTCTTTTCAATCATGTTCTTCTCATGACTCTGCTGGATTTCCTTCCTGGACCGTGTGACAAATCATGTACACAGTAGTCTGTCTTTCCAAAAATTGGGATGGTGTCTTCCCAGCTTGAGAAATTTTACTGCTTCCAAATCCCTTTTGCTTGAGTGGAACATCTGCAAATATTTTTAAGATAAGGTTATGTGAAATGGCCTGTTAAGAGCTGAGATACAAAGTAGTCCCTAATGGGGATATAAATGAAGTAGCACTTGTAATACATTGTATATTGTCAACACTGCCTTTTTAATTTAGTTATTGGAGGTCTCCATTTGCATTTCTTAATATCTGTGAGATATGTCACACAGTTTGAGAGGGAAGGTAAGACTGGGTAATGCTTCTGAGGGGCATAGATATTACAGCCTGCTAGAGTACCCAAATCAGATGGAGCCTGAATGCTTCTGGCTTTTCTGCAAGAAATCAAAGGAGAAATTCCCTGTGTGAGAACTGATGTTGGATCAGTGGGATGTGGGCTACACTGCTCTAGAGGAGACGTCTTACCTGTTTATCTGCTTCCCCATGAGGGTTGTGAGACACTAGAACAGGTTGCTCAGGGAGGTGGTAGAAGCCTCATCCCTGGAGGTTAAGGCTGAGTGGGATGTGGCTGTGAGCAGCCTGATCTAATGTGAGCTGTCCCTGCCCATGGCAGGGGGGTTGGAACTAGATTATCCTTGAGATCCCTTGTGACTCTGACAATTCTATGATTCTACAATGAAGGAAAGTGGGGGCATCATTAGTACTCATTTGTTTAGGGACAAATCTTTTCTCCAAAAAGTGGAACAAAGAAACAGTCTTTTCTGTGTTATTCTTTGTTGATATGAACTGAGACATGCATGTGACACACACAATGTTCTTTGTTTCTCCTTGAAGTAACCAGCCAAAGGGTTCTGCCCCTGTACACTGCACTAGTTAGACCACACCTCGAGTACTGTGTCCAGTTCTGGGCCCCTCAGTTTAGGAAGGATGTTGACTTGATGGAACGAGTCCAGAGAAGGGCAACAAAGTTGGTGAGGGGCTTGGAACACAGTCCTATGAGGAGAGACTGAGGGAGCTGGGGTTGCTTAGCCTGGAGAAGAGGAGACTCAGGGGTGATGTTATTGCTGTCTACAACTACCTGAAGGGAGGTTGTAAACAGGCAGAGGTTGGTCTCTTCTCCCAGGCAACCAGCACCAGAACAAGAGGACACAGTCTCAGGCTGTGCCAGGGGAAGTTCAGGCTGGAGGTCAGGAGGAAGTTTTACCCAGAGAGAGTGATTGCCCTTTGGCATGGGCTGCCCGAGGAGGTGGTGGAGTCGCCATCACTGGAGGTGTTCAGGAGGAGACTTGACAGGGTGCTTGGTTACATGGGTTAGTTGATTAGGTGGTGTTGGATGATAGGTTGGACGCGATGATCTTGAAGGTCTCTTCCAACCTGGTTTGGTCCATTCCATTCCATTCCATTCATCAGATGCCTTCCTGGTGCTTAAGCAATGGCAACCAGCAAATAGCACTTTTCATCGTGATTGCCAGCCTGTTACAAACAATTCTATTTGAAATGCTTTGAATGCTCAGGGTGTGCACTTTGCAAAGTGTCATCTTGTGCTAGATCTCAGCGCCTAGTAGTTGATCTCCCTATAATTATCTACTGAATCCATTCTGTGCAGGAGCTCATGAACGCACAGGTGCACTAGTTCACTTTATGCTGGTACTGCTAACTTCTGTGGCTCTAGGCATTTCTGCTAAAAATCCAGTTAAAAAGCCAACCAAAGCAGACAAACCCCCTCGTGTATCCACCTAGCTCTTGGCTTTCTTTTCTGTCCTCTGTGGTTTTTTTTAATGTATGTTTCCTAAGCCAGGTTATAGACTTTCGGTGGAAGAGACAACCTGGTAAGTACATACAGTTGGCTACACATTGGCTTGTCTAAACATTAAGCACCACTGTAAAACAAATAATGCAAATAACTCTGTTCTGGTGCTGAGAGTCCCCTGTTAATTTGTAGGTAAGCACTTGTATCTTCCTTCCTATGCTTTTGTTTCTGCTGGATGTGTGTATGAAGGTTGCATACAGATGAAATAGGAGGCTGATTAAGTGGCAGTGTAGAAGAAGCAGGAAAACCAGCTACCCTGGCTGTTTGACAACCATTTGCATACTAAACTGAACAAAAAGGAGAGCAGCTCTTTAGTCTGTTTCAGTCACAGCAGCCTAATGAATTGTCCATAGCTATGTAAGTTATTAAACATAATTTGTGCTTGAATCTTTTTCAAAGAGATTATTGTGTTTATATTAAAGATGATCTGTTGGTGCTTTGCTACCAAAAGGAGGATTTGTTTTTACTGTACCATCAAATAATTGGAGGTTGTGCCACTACTTATGATTGCTTTATATTTTATTTTTTTAGCCTGCTTGAGAAATATTTCTGTCTGGCATTTCATTACACAGATAATATTTGAGGTGAATGTTAAAACTGTGTACAAGAGCAGCATTTAAGAACCCCCATTTGTTCCTTAATTAACATTTGGCTGCCTGTGTTCTCTCCATATGCAGTCAAGGCAACATTTAAGAAAATACTGTGTTCAAATATGCCATTTCATAGAGGAAAGACAAAGAGAGTTTGCCAGGACAAAGGGCAAGGTCATCAATTTGTATTCACCAAATGTGACATACATTGCATAAAGAGGATTTGATCAAACCTTTTTAATGTACTTTGTTCAAGAGGTTGAAAGGAATACTGCTGTAATTGTCTGTGCTGTATTGGCATGAGGAGGACAGATGGCTACTAGAGAACTCTTCACAGGTTTTCCCTTCAAATGATTGCAAGTTTGTGATAAGTGAAGTGCTGGGTTTGGATGGGATTGTGCTGGTGGCAGTGAGACACGCACCCATCCACCTACGGAGTTCCCCCTAGTCCACATGCACTAAGGCAATAAAAGTAATTGATACTCTGGTCTCTTCCAACCTGGTTTATTCTATTCTATTCTGTTCTCTAATTCATGTATGGGATTTTGGGGGGCTTGCTTTGTCTTTCTGACAACAAGTCATTACTGTCCTTAATCACAGAACCATAGAATTGTTTTGGTTGGAAAAGGCTGCACCTTGAGTACTGTGTCCAGTTCTGGGCCCCTCAGTTTAAGAAGGACATCGAAACACTTGAAGGTGTCCAGAGAAGGGCAACAAGGCTGGGGAGAGGCCTTGAACGCAAGCCCTATGAGGAGAGGCTGAGGGAGCTGGGATTGTTTAGCCTGAAGAAGAGGAGGCTCAGGGGTGACCTCATTGCCCTCTACAACTACCTGAAAGGTGGTTGTAGCCAGGAAGGGGTTGGCCTCTTCTCCCAGGCAACCAGCACCAGAACAAGGGGACACAGTCTCAAGCTGCGCCAGGGGAGGTTTAGACTTGAGGTGAGGAGGAAGTTCTTCACCGAGCGAGTCGTTCGTCATTGGAACAGGTTGCCCAGGGAGGTGGTTGAGTCATCGACCCTGGAGGTGTTCAAGAGGAGACTGGACGTGGCACTTGGTGCCATTGTCTAGTCATGGGGTCTGTGTTGATAGGCTGGACTCGATGATCCTCGAGGTCCTTTCCAACCTAAGTGATACTGTGATACTGTGACCTCTAAGGTCATCGAGTCCAACCATTGACCTAACACCACTGTGGTCACTAAACTGTGTCTTGAAGTGCTACATCAGCATGTTGTTGTTTTTAATGTTGGGACAAGTAAAATAAACAATTGACTGCCTATCTGTTTTCCCTGGATGGTCTCACACTTGCAATAAAGTGCCTGTTAGCATGGCTGACTCAGTGCCGTTTCTGAGAACTATGGTGGTTCAGGTTTTTTTTGCCTCGTACATCCTCATTTATTGGATAGTTAACTTTTCAGGCAGATCCAGCAGTGTGGAACAAGATGTTGTGTTTGGAATAAGGAATTTTATTTTTCTAAGTTTCCCCCTCTTCTCCTGGTTGTATTTGCATTTGCTGTGCGTGTTTCCTGGTCATCTGAGATTCTGTAGTGCTCTGCTGTGCCTGAAAACCTTTCCCCATTGAATGCCTTATTATTCCATGGGGTATCAGATTTTGTTCAACAGTTTATTTTTATCTGTCCTCTTTGTCCAAAAGAATAAATATCATGTTGGAGGGAAATCTGATCCATTTTGCTAGCAGATCTGTAATACTGAAGTGCATAATTTGGCAGGAGCTTGGGGCTATTCTCCTAGGTATTGGACATTTTACATCCCTCAGCCACCAGCGGTACATCTTGATTCATTAGAAAGCAGTGAGTGGGCAGGCTTTGTTTCCTCTGTAGCTTGGAAATGCTCACTCAGGAGGAGAGCAGTGTCTGCTATGGTGTCTTTAGCTGGCTGGGTTTGAAGCTGATGCCCTGTAACTGAGGCAGTGGAATGGCAGAAAGCATCTTAGCAGAGATGACAGATCTCGAGTAATATTCCTACTGACCAAGCTGTCTTGGAGGTTGCAGCTGCAGAGGTGTTCACCAAGGCTTGTGCTGCGGAGCTATTTATTTCTAGATTCCTTGCCTGAATTACTCAGAAGATCACTTCAGTGGAGAGGGAGCTTTTGTGCCACTTGGGCCTTTCAGACTATTTTTGAACTCGCTGTTCTCTCATAACTCTGTCTGCACATTATTAGGGAGCTTGCTGCTGGAGCCATTATTCTTCAAAGACTTAATTAAATTGTACAGTGTAATTAATCTGGCATCTTAATTTCTAAAATTCTCCTAGTGTGTAGGTAATAAAACAGCAGAAAGATTTTTGTGGCTGAGCAGAGAGATTCTGTGGCAGCTTGGCTGTGTTATGAGCCTGGGTGGAAACAAAGAATATATCCTTTTATTGAAAATAAGTTTATCCATGGCTGACTGAAGCTGCACTGCAGTAAACATAAAAAACTGCTGTACTGGGACTGACCAAAGGTCATCTGTCCAAGGATTCTTTCTCTATTAGTGGCCAAAGGCAGATATTTAAGGAACAGATCATTCATATGTGATACTTCCCCTCAAGTTCTCACACTCTTTAGCTATTTCCTCAGCTAGTTATAGTTTCTGCAGTAATACATTTCAACAGGTTTATCATCCAGGAACCTGTCCTGTTTTCTCTTCAGGCCAGGTACCTGCATCCTGTTGTAAAAGACTTCAAGAGAGAAATGACTGGGATGAGTCACCAGATTTAACCAGAAGCTTCTGCTCTTTCTCTTTATGTTGTCTGTGCTTCCTAGATACTGCTCAGGGTGTTTTACTGAAATAGTAGGGCACTGGTATCTCAATGGCTCACACACCAAATGGAAAATGGATATCTCATTGAGTGCAGGCCTTCAAAATAAAAAAGGCTACCTTCAGGAAGAAGATCCAGCTTTAATACTTGCTTTGAGACGAGCATCAGAAAAATGTGGGTTTGTGTTGCTGCTTGGTTAGGAGTGTGTGGTATCATTCTCATCAGGAGACTGGTCCAAAGTTCTGCTTTCGGGATGAGGAACAGACTGCAACTGTTTGGGCAAAGGCTTTTATATGTATCACAGCATCGCTAAGGTTGGAAGAGACCTCGAGGATCATCAAGTCCAACCTGTCACCACAGGCCTCATGACTAGACCATGGCACCAAGTGCCACATCCAATCCCCCCTTGAACACCTCCAGGGACGGTGACTCCACCACCTCCCCGGGCAGCACATTCCAATGACCAATGACTCTCTTGGTAAAGAACTTTCTCCTCACCTTGAGCCTAAACTTCCCCTGGCGCAGCTTGAGACTGTGTCCCCTTGTTCTGGTGCTGGTTGCCTGGGAAGACACCAACCCCTTCCCGGCTACTACCACCTTTCAGGTAGTTGTAGAGAGCAGTGTGGTCACCCCTGAGCCTCCTCTTCTCCAGGCTAAATAACCCCAGCTCCCTCAGCCTCTCCTCATAGGGCTTGTGCTTGAGGCCTCTCCCCAGCCTCATTGCCCTTCTCCGGACACGTTCAAGTGTCTCAATGTCCCTCTTCAACTGAGGAGCCCAGAACTGGACACAGTACTCAAGGTGTGGCCTAACCAAAGCAGAGTACAGGGGCAGAATGACCTCCCTGCTCCTGCTGGCCACACTATTCCTAATGTAACCTGTCCTTCCTCTGCTTTCTCACCTTCGATGCTTTGAATGTGTCCCCTTGGATAAATTCAGCTGCATATCTTGATCTGGCACACAAAACTTCTATGCAAAACCAAAATGGCATCTTTCAGTAATCAAAAAGCATGGAATTTCAATTACATCTTCAATCCAGAAGTCACAAGATGCCTGGTTGTGTGCTTACAGGAATGCCTGTGTCCTGCTTGACAGGTTCATCTCATAAGGTTAAAAATATGTGGGGGGGTTTCTTTTGGTTTTCTAATATAGCTATTGATAGAAGAGGGGAATACAAATGTAACCAAAGAGGCTCTTTGAATCTCACTTCACAACAAACATCAGAGCAAAATGCACTGCCACCTGTTAGCGTGGTATGAAAGGTTAGCAAGCGTGCACTGCCTTCTACTGAATCATTTTGCTCTTTGAACTCAAAGTTAACTAGTTCAGAGATGATTTTATTTCAATAGGTGCACTGCTTCTGACACTCTTCTTACTGTTGTGGGGATGGGAAGATGCTTTTCACTTTCAGCTTCACTTAGTCTTTCTGGGACTCCATAAGCAAGCTGAGATAAGAGGTTTGGGGTTCTTTTTTTTCCATCTGGAAGTCAACAAAAAAAGGAAAAATAATTAAGTATAGTGGTTATTAAAAATCACTGCTGATCCTTTTGGTGTATGCTCACTCTTTTGAGCATGTGTGTGCCAACAGGGTGACTTGTATGATATGCTTCATCACAGTATCACAGTATAACTAAGGTTGGAAATGACCTCAAGGATCATCGAGTCCAACCTATCAACACAGACCCCATGACTAGACCACCAAGTGCCACGTCCAGTCTCCTCTTGAACGCCTCCAGGGACGATGACACCACCACCTCCCTGGGCAGCACATTCCAATGACGAACGACTCGCTTGGTGAAGAACTTCCTCCTCACCTCGAGTCTAAACCTCCCCTGGTGCAGCTTGAGACTGTGTCCTCTTGTTCTGGTGCTGGTTGCCTGGGAGAAGAGACCAACCCCTTCCTGGCTACAACCTCCCTTCAGGTAGTTGTAGAGGGCAATGAGGTCACCCCTGAGCCTTCTCTTCTCCAGGCTAAACAATCCCAGCTCCCTCAGGCTCTCCTCATAGGGCTGTGTTCAAGGCCTCTCCCCAGCCTCGTTGCCCTTCTCTGGACACGTTCAAGTGTTTCGATGTCCTTCTTAAACTGAGGGGCCCAGAACTGGACACAGGACTCGAGGTGCGGCCTAACCAGTGCAGAGTACAGGGGCACAATGACTTCCCTGCTCCTGCTGGCCACACTATTCCTAATGCAGGCCAGGATGCCATTGGCCCTCTTGGCCACCTGGGCACACTGCTGGCTCATATTCAGGTGGCTGTCAATCAGCACCCCCAGGTCCCTCTCTCTTTGGGAGCTCTCCAGCCACTCCGACCTCAGCCTGTAGCTCTGCATGGGATTGCCGTAGCCAAAGTGCAGCACTCGGCACTTGGACTTGTACAGTCTTTAAAAAATCTAGATATAGAATGTTGGCAAAAGGAAGTTTCAACTGTTCTAGGTCTTAAGGCTGTGAAGTGACATTTGATAAGCGCTTTCATTGACCTGCAGTATTCAAGTACGTTCGCTGTTCATACCTACTTCATGCTAACATAAACTTTCTGTCTGCAAATTCCTCAAATACAGCCATTTTTATCAATATATTTCCTTTGTGTCATTGCATTTTCAGCTCAGTTTTCATAATGCTATGTTAGGGCTTGAAAGCCTGAATGGTGTGTAAGCAAACAGATGATACAGTACTGCACTGAGGAAGGATGCTGTTTGCTTGTGTTGGTTGTGTTGTACACTTGTATGTAATTCTGAGATGTTTTCAGGTTGAGGGCAGAGTGGTGTTGATAGGCAGTGCCAGGATCTGGAAATCTGGGCAAGCCCCACAGCATGCTGTTAGCACAGCACTGTGATCCAGAGGAGTAGGTAATTAGCATGTAGGCAATCAGCTTAAGAACTGGGATGCAGGGATGACTAAGCATTGCAGTAGAGCTGAGGCTTCAGGGGCCTGAGGTTCAGCATAGGGAGTCTTATTTTCTGAAGACTGGGCAAGACTAAAACTCCCCCTTCTTGCTGGCTCACTTGTCTAAACACACAGGCTGGAAGTACTCTGTGTTACACTTTCTGCTGTCTGCAGGTAGGGGCCTGTGACAGCTGAGAAGAAGTTGTTCAGCTTGTACAGGTCAAACGTAAATGAAGGTCAGCTCTGCATGTGAAACACTTGAGTTTCTTCCCTTTCCATTCCTCTGAACAAGGCAAGGTTGCATCAACTTCCCAACCCCTACTTTCACCACCTGTGTGAAATGGAGTGTGTTTGCAGAGGGCACTGTGCTAAAGATAAACTGCTTTATCTCTTCCTTCCTGCACCTGAAGTCTAGCTAGGTAAATCTCTCATGCAAACATGAGCTGCAGAAGCTGAAGGACACCAGCTTCTCCTAACCAGAATGTTATAAACAGTGTAAATAAACTTCGTTCTGTGGCCATGCTTGACAAGACAGAAGAGAAAGTAAAGTTTGGCATACAGATAAAGTACAGCTTCTGCTTGCAAATCTAAATAGCTTAATAAATGAAAAGGTACAGAAAGTAAGAACCTTGATTTGGAGACAGACTGAGAGAGTTGGGGCTATTCAGCCTGGAGAAGAGAAGGCTTCAAGGAGACCTTATTGTGGTCTTCCAGTATCTGAAGCGGTCCTACAAGAAAGCTGGTGAAGGGCTTTTTAGGGTGTCAGGGAGTGATAGGACTGGGGGGAATGGAACAAAACTAGAAATGGGTAGATTCAAATTGGATGTTAGGAAGAAGTTCTTCCCCATGAGGGTGGTGAGACACTGGAACAGGTTGCCCAGGGTAGAAGCCCCATCCGTGGAGATTAAGGCCATGCTGGATGTGGCTCTGAGCAACCTGCTTTAGTGTAAGGTGTCCCTGCCCACGGCAGGGGGGTTGGACCCAGATGTTCCTTGAGATGCCTTCCAACCCTGACAATTCTATGATTCTATGTTGTTGCTCAAGCAACGGGAGGTTGTAGACAGGTGGAGGTTGGTCTCTTCTCCCAGGCAGCCAGCACCAGAACAAGAGGACACAGTCTCAGGCTGCACCAGGGGAGGATTAGGTTGGATGTTAGGAAGAAGTTCTACACAGAGAGAGTGATTGCCCATTGGATTGGGCTGCCCAGGGAGGTGGTGGAGTCACCATCCCTGGAGGTGTTCAGGAGGAGACTTGATGGGGTGCTTGGTGCCATGGGTTAGTTGTTTAGGTGGGTTGGATTGGTTGATGGGTTGGATGCAATGATCTCAAAGGTCTCTTCCAACCTGGTTTATTATTATTATTATTATTATGAAAATATTTAATAACTGGTACTTATGGTGTGCTTGCACAGCCTACCATTGTCTTCTCCCTTAGCCCTGGGTAGCTTTAAGGTAGCAAAACAGCAAGCTGAATCCTGATGTGACCTTATTTGTCTTGCTGTTCAGCTCAGTGGTTTCCTCTTAGAAACAGCAGCAGACAGCCACTGCCTCACTTGAATTGTCCTCAATCAATATGAGTGTGGCATGGTACTATTTATACAGTAGAACAGTATTAAAGCAAAGCTTATCTATTGATACGGATGGCTAGAGAAACAGGTTTTTATCTGAGAGCTTTCAAAGTCTTCTTCACAAGTGAAATGGGACCCTGTGGAATGAATTGTGGGCTTGGTTACCTTTTCAGATGCAGATACTCTTTCCAAATGGGGTTAGCCACACAGAGTTTTTCCACAGAGAAGTTTGTAGAGTAAATGACTGTTACTGCACATCTGAAGTGTAGCTGTGTGAAAAGTATTTCTGCATATGTTTCTGTGACTTCTAGAGGGAACCCCTCAGAGGTTATGCATCGTGCAAGTGCAGATCCACAGCAGCAAAACTGTTAATTTGCCTGCCTAGAAATATTAACCACACTATATCAAATAACTGCCAGGAACAATTCCCCACCATTCCCTGTGACTTCATTTTAATTGATTTTATTTTATATATTATTTTTAAACTCCCAGCTTCTAAGATTTCCTTTACTCTGACAGAATGTTTATTAAATGCATGCAAAGAAAATTGTTTTGCAAATTGTTTCTGAGAGTGGTTTTTATCTCCCCTAAATTGGTGGCTTGTTTCACATTCCCCGTCTACCTTTTGTGCCCCCCACCGCCTGTGCTCTGCCTCATTTGATTCCTTTCTGGATTTGGTGCTTAAGCAGTGATCAGCTGCTGGTCTGATCAGCTGTGCGTAGTGCCTGCTTTTAAACGTTGCTCACACACACACCAAGGACAGTTATAAACAGAGCAGGGGTATGTTTAGAATCATAGAATCAATAAGGTTGGAAAAGACCTCAAAGATCAAGTCCAACCTGTCACCCAAGACCTCATGACTACTAGACCATGGCACCGAATGCCACCTCCAATCCCCTCTTCAACACCTCCAGGGACGGTGACTCCACCACCTCCCTGGGCAGCACATTCCAGTGGCTAACAACTCTCTCTGGGAAGAACTTTCTCCTCATCTCAAGTCTAAACTTCCCCTGGTGCTGCTTGAGACTGTGTTCTCAGACTGTATCACAGTATCACCAAGGTTGGAAGAGACCTCAAAGATCGAGTCCAACCTGTCACCACAGACCTCATGACTAGACCATGGCACCAAGTGCCACATCCAGTCCCCTCTTGAACACCTCGATCCTTTCCAACCTAAATGATACTGTGATACCTCCAGGGACAGTGACTCCACCACTTCCCTGGGCAGCACATTCCAATGACCAATGACTCTCTCAGTGAAGAACTTTCTCCTCACCTCAAGACTAAACTTCCCCTGGCACAACTTGAGACTGTGTCCTCTTGTTCTGGTGCTGGTTGCTAGAGAGAAGAGACCAACCCCTTCCTGGCTACAGCCACCTTTCAGGTAGTTGTAGAGAGCAATGAGGTCACTCCTCAGCCTCCTCTTCTCCAGGCTAAACAATCCCATCTCCCTCAGCTTCTCCTTATAGGGCTTGTGCTCAAGGCCTCCCCCCAGCCTTGTTGCCCTTCTCTGGACACATTCAAGTGTCTCGATGTCCTTCTTAAACTGAGGGGCCCAGAACTGGACACAGGACTCAAGGTGTGGCCTAACCAGTGCTGAGTACAGGGGCACAATGACTTCTCTGCTCCTGCTGGCCACACTATTCCTGATGCAGGCCAGGATGCCATTGGCCCTCTTGGCCACCTGGGCACACTGCTGGCTTATGTTTGGGCGGCTGTTTGATATGGTTTACAGATGATGGTGAGCTTGATAATGAACACTGATAAAACCAACCATTGATTGAGACCTCAGAGTTTGAGTAGCAATAAATGACACACTGCAGTCCAAAGAAGCTGTGGGTTAGTTGCTTTGGTTTGTGTTCAGGGCTGTGATGCTAAACAAAATATTGATAATGCTTTCATGAGGATTTTTCTCTGTCTTGTTCTCTTTTCTTTAAGATACTATATATTCTTGGTTGCATGGGTTAGTTGATTAGGTGGTGTTGGATGATAGGTTGGACACGATGATCTTGAAGGTCTCTTCCAACCTGGTTTATTCTATTCTATATTCTATTCTATTCAGTCATAATACTGCATTTCTGTGAGGAACATGGAATTTACATATAAATCCAAGTGATTATTTTCTCATCAAAAAGCAGAGGTAACGTGCAAGTGTGATGCTACTCTTAAGTGCAACCTCTGAATGATTTGAACAAATATGGTAGTAAAGGAAATCTTCTCAGGACTTAGGCTGTACTTCAATTGAAATACCAGGAATACTGTTCAGGAATATAGTTGCTACTTTAAGTACACATTAGTGAGCTAACTAGCTTCAAAAAATCTAGTCAGTGGCAGTTATGCACCTAAGCCACTTGATCCTTCATAATCTGAGTTAGGGGTGATCGTGATGAGTATCATTTCACTTCATTTTTAAGTGCTTGGATTGTGTCCACAGAAGGGCCATGAGGATGATCAGAGGGCTGGAGCACCTCTCCTATGAGGACAGACTGAAGGAGTTTGGGCTGTTCAGTCTGCAGAAGAGAAGGCTCTGAGGAGACCTTATTGTGGCCTTCCCGTATCTGAAGGGGGCTCCAAGAAAGCTGGGGAGGGACTTTTGAGTGTCTCAGGGAGTGATAGGACTGGGGGGAATGGAACAAAAAGAGAAATGGGTAGGTTCAGATTGGATGTTGGGAAGAATTTCTTCCCCATGAGGCTGGTGAGACACTGGCACAGGTTGCCCAGGGAGGTGGTAGAAGCCTCATCCGTGGAGGTTTTTAAGGCCAGTCTGGATGTGGATCTGGGCAACCTGCTGTAGTGTGAGGTGTCCCTGCCTGTGCAGGGGGGTTGGAACTGGATGATCCTTGAGGTCCCTTCCAATGCTAATGATTCTATGATTGTAGCAGCTGTTCAGAAGTATTCCCTGGCTCTTGCTTCCAGCTCCTGATGAATGTTTTCTGTTGGTTCTGTAATGTAAAGCCAGGCACTGGAATATGGTAGCCATCCTTCAGTAAATGGCCTGATGTGCTCATCACTGTATGTAGGGAAAAAACACACAAGTAGTCTTCTCAGTCAGGATGGCAGCATCTGTGGGCCTGCAGTAGAGAGGAATATTCAGCACCTCTGTCATTCTGCTGGTATGTTATTTGGCAGCTGCAGACTTGCTGACATAGAAATTGAGATTTTATCCAATACAATTTCAGATTCAGGAAACTCAGTTCTGCTGTGGTAGCACTGCAGGCACTGTACCCTGGGAGCATATTTGGTAATTTTATTCCTTCTCTTTTATTTTTGTCTTTAGACTTTGCTTGTGCTGTAGGGTTTAGAAAATGCACAAATGCAAGGCAATTAAGCCATGTTTGTCTGATGATCTGTGCATGCATGTACACTGCACTTTGCTGCTCAGGATGCAGCTGAACACAAAACCTCTGGCCAGCTCGCTACTGAGGTCTTGCAGAATCAGGGCTTCTGCATGCCCTGAGTGTGTTAAACCAGCTGAATTCAGCTTGCCTAGTGTCCTAGTTGGATGTTCATTCTGACCCCAGGTAAAATATGTGGTATGAACTAGGTCTGAAAGCTTCATAACATCAACTTTATGACTGGATTCAGTCATAAAATCATTAAGGCTGGAAAAGACCTGTAATATGAAGTCCAGCCATCAACCCAACACCACAATGCCCTCCAGACCATGTCCCAAAGTGCCATGTCTATATGTTTTTCAAACACCTCCAGGGATGGTGACTCAAGTACCTCTCTGGGCAGCCTCTTCCAATCCCTGACCACTTCTGCAGTAAAGAAATTGTTCCTCATATAAAATCTAATCCTCCCTTGGCACAGCTTGAGGCCATTTCCTTCCGTCCTATTGCTTGTTACTTGAGAGACCAACCCCCACAGCCCTACAACCCTCTTTCAGGTAGGTCTTAAATAATTCTAATGTAATTGGAGTCTTCTGTATACTGTGGGGAGAAGCATTTACACCATCTGACTTCACTGCCCAAGTGAGCTTTCTGATGGATTTTCAATACAAAGCCCTCCTAACCTGTATGTTTATGTTTTATGTCTTCATGTTAAGGGGTCAGATATCCTTCCCTACCAACATGCTGCCTTTAATAGTGTAGGTTCTACCATAACATAAATTGATAATAATTTATCTTGCACCTGTATTCCTACAGAGTTGCAGACATAATAAATCATTATTAGAATAGAATAGAATAAACCAAGTTGGAAGAGACCTTCAAGATCATCGCATCCAACCTATCGACTAATCCAACCCACCTAATCAACTAAACCATGGCACCAAGCACCCCATCAAGTCTCCTCCTGAACACCTCCAATGGTGGTGACTCCACAACCTCCCTGGGCAGCCCGTTCCAATGGGCAATCACTCTCTCTGTGTAAAACTTCCTCCTAACCTCCAGCCTAAACCTCCCCTGGCGCAGCCTGAGACTGTGTCCTCTTGTTCTGGTGCTGGTTGCCTAGGAGAAGAGACCAACCCCCACCTGGCTACAACCCTCCTTCAGGTAGTTGTAGAGAGCAAGAAGGTCACCCCTGAGTCTCCTCCAGGCTAAGCAGCCCCAGCTCCCTCAGCCTCTCCTCATAGGGCTGTGTTCCAAGCCCCTCACCAACTTCATTGCCCTTCTCTGGACTCGTTCCAGCAAGTCAACCTCCTTCCTGAACTGAGGGGCCCAGAACTGGACACAGGACTCAAGGTGTGGCCTAACCAGTGCAGTGTACAGGGGCAGAATGACCTCCCTGCTCCTGCTGGCCACACTGTTCCTGATGCAGGCCAGGATGCCACTGGCCCTCCTGGCTGCCTGGGCACACTGCAGGCTCATGTTCAGCCTACCATCGACCAGCACCCCCAGGTGCTAGAAATAAATCATTATTATTTCTAATAATTCATTATTAGAAATAATAATTTAGCTTTGCAAATGTGCTTTTATGGATTTGTAGAAATAAGCTCAAATTAGTTTGTCCTTTTTTTTAAAAGTTTGATCAGTTTTTCAGGGTTTGTTTTTTTTCTCTTCACTCTTAATTTCTCAGGACAGTGTGGTGGGTTTAGGAATTACCCCCCCCAATTACCTTGGAGAACTGCCCCCCGAGATAAAAATTGCCAGACTGGCTCAGAAGGTTTTGGAAGCAAATGAAGCAAACTAATATCTAGAGATATCAATGCAATGAATATGTACAAAATACACACTATAGAGATATTTACAGTTTATACATAGCACAAACTCCTCAGGCCCCTCTGGATGGACCCAGAGGGAACTGTTCACTTCCTCCCCCACTCCCTCCCTCCTTCCCACTACAGACTCAGAATCAAACAGGTTGGAAAAGACCTCAGAGATCATCAAGTCCAATCTGTTGCCTAACACCTCCTGACAACTAAACCATGGCTGGAAGTGCCACATCCAATCCCCTCCTGCACACCTCCAGGGATGGTGACTCCACCACCTCCCTGGGCAACCCGTTCCAATGACGAATGACTCTTTCTGTGAAGAACTTTCTCCTCACCTCCAGCCTAAACCTCCCCTGGTACAGCTTGAGACTGTGTTCTCTTGTTCTGGTGCTGGTTGCCTGGGACAAGAGCCCAAACCCCACCTGGCAACAACCTCTCTTCAGGTAGTTGTAGAGAGCAAGAAGGTCTCCCCTGAGCCTCCTCTTCTTACCTCACACAGTAGTCAGAGATACCCTGGCAAAGCCACGGAAGAGAGAGAGAGAAGCTGCTATCAGAAGTGACAGAAGAAAAGAGAACTGTTTATGCTTCTGCTCTACATCCCCATTAGGAATCCAATGAATTCTATAGACCTTATCATTATTTTCCTTTTGCATCATATGGTAATTTATTTCAGGTTCAGTCTTTGCAGTCAGGCTAAAGTTCCCCCTTCGAAACGGTAACAGACAGTTGTTTTCGTAGTTATTTCCTGAAGATTACATCCCCCCCTCTGTTTGTTTTGTTTTTTGTTGGACTGGAACACCTCAGCCATGGTAACAGCAATCAACCTGCTCGTGTAGCACATGGTAAAACTTCTTTTGACTGGGGTTTGCGTCATTAGCTGTCAGGGCTGCAGAAGATGAGTAGTTAACCGAGGAAGTAATGTGTAACATTATCGTTGACGGAACATTTCTTACCATTAAGCCTTCAAACTCTTACTCAGCTGTCAACACATGGGCACTTTCTGGAGCCAAATTCTCTCATGCTGTGCACTGCCTGCAGCTCGCCTGAAGCTCAACTTTGACTAAAAGTGTTGATTTCGCTTCTTTTAGCCTTGTTCTCATTTAGCGTTAAAACCTGCTTAGAGTCTGCCTTTTATTCTGCAAAGTACACATGCATGTGTCATCCCTCGCACACTTCTGATGTGGAGTTAAGGAGCTCAAAAGATATGCTAGTAATCTTAATGAATAATTGATTAGAGAGGAGTCTGGCAGTGTTAATTGTGAGGTGCAGCTGAGTGAATGCCAAAACAAAAGCTCTTCTGAATGTTTCCGAAAACCTTGTAAAGTCTTTAGCATTGAGCAACAGGGTCAGTGCACTGAAGTGGAATTTAAAGGAGCCTCTTGAATGTAATGGATTTTGACTTCTCTTTGTCATGTGCCTCAGTGCATCATTGATTGAGCACTCATTTGTTAAATCAGCTGTAGTTTTTTGCCATTTGTGAGAGCACGGCCGCTCACCGCGGCCTTTTTCCCCCCCTTAAACGCCGGTTTCTTGTCTTAATAAATCACAGGCACAAATTAGTTTTTATCGAAGGCAATCAATTCTCCAAGCAGAGAGGCACGGGAAGATGGTCACCGTGAAGCACGTTGTGAGCTTTTATTTTCTTAGCTGTTAGAAGAAAAGGGGGAAGTCAGGGATAGGTTTTTCAGCTGCAACATCGATAATTCATGTCTTTAAATTCAGCTCCCAGCAAAATGCTCTGAAATGATTTTATTTGGAAAGCTCTCGATGGTGTGCGTTGAAAGAGCGGTTCAAGGTAACCAGTGTGCAGGCAGCTCTCTAAGAAATGAGCAAAGGAAACCTGAGGGTTAAGGAACAAGCAGCATGCTGTATGTTTGCAGCCATGAGAGATGCTCTCTGATTAGTGGAAAGGCTAATTACCTGGAAGCACTGTAGGTGCCCTGCATACCTGATTAGAGTTCTGCCAGCAGGGCAGGAGAAAGAAGACCTTGAGAATGTGTCAAAAATATCCCTTTATATAAGCAGATGCTATTACCCTTGGAAGAGAATAGTCACTTATCCAGAATGGTTAATGCTGCTAGTAATAAGTATTCTATGTGTGGGCCATGAACTTCTGAGCAGTGTCCAGGTGGAGTATTTAACAGAGTAATGGTAGGTGAAATCTGAAAACGCTCATCTTGATGCTCTGTGCAGTCAGATTTATTTGCCAGTTGTCATTGCAGCTCAGGGTCTGAGTGAGTAGTCAGCTGTGAGGAACAGAAGACAAGCTAATGTTTGGAGTTTTTTTTTCAACATTGATGCTAGTTATAAAGTTAGAAGCTGTTTCTTGGTCTCATCCTGAAATGAGAGTTCTTAAAAAAACCAAACCATAGATATGACCAAAAAAGAACATGCAGAGAGCCTCAGTGTTCTGCAGGGTGTGAGCTCAAATTTTAGGCACACTTGGAAGTTAGCTCTTCAGAGGATTATTGTTTTAACCATTTTGGAAAAGATTTTGAGCAGGGGTTAAAAAAAGGGGGGGGGGGGGGAAAGAAAGGGAAGAGAGGAACAGAAAGGAAAAAGCCTCAACAAGAGTAAGGAAAAAGTCATTCATGTGGATGGAAAGAATTAAAGCTTCTCAATAGTATGGAGCTTAGCACTGTAACTGCCTAAATCAAATTAGAGTGAAGAAGGATAGAGAAACAATTTTCAGCTCTGACACCACCTCATTTTTAACCCAGACTGCCTCCTTATTCTGGGAGGAACAGTAAATGCTCAGCACCTTCATGCTTGGGTCCATAATGAGCAGCAATCTAAATTTCCCACCCAGGTGCTGGCGAACGGAAGGACTGCATTTTCTTATGGTAGGAAACATCATCGTGACCATGGCTTGAGAAATAGCTTTTGTTTCCCTGGCAGGTATACTGCAGTGACACCTGCTCATCTTGTGAGGGCTGTATGTGTCGTTCCCCCCCCCAGCAGAGCCCTTTGCTCCTAGACCTGTTCTACAGGTAGCTTGCAACTTAAGCTGCTGTTCTCACTTCTGATACTGTCAGGCGCTTGGGGACACTTCCCTTTCTTCTCTCCCCGGCTCCCTAGGCTCTATCAAAAGTGTGAATCTGAAGCCAAACAAAATAAAGCTTCAGTCCACATCTTTGCTCAGCCTTTACGTGTGCATTTTTCTGTTTTGAGTTCTTTTAAACTGCAGCTATCAGAAAGAATAAAATAGTGCATCACCTAGTAGAGTACTGAAGTGATCATCCAAGCAATTTTCTTCTCCCTGAAGCCAGACAGCCAAAGCTTTTTATTACTGACTGACTGAACTTTCTGTGTCTGTCTGCCTAGGTTGCTCATCCACCTTGTTGTGATTTGTGATGTTAGAGGCCTTTGAATGTAGGCAAACCAGGAATGCTGATTTAAACATAATATTTACATTTAAAAAAACTCCTACATGAGATATATCAAAAATAACCCAGCAGGTTTATAGCATTCTTGGGGTTTTTTTTTTCCTCTCTTCTTATTTTTGTGGACAGCTTTAGCAGGCATCTGGCAAACTGATCCTGGAATTCTTTAGTTCCTTTCCCTTTTCAGCAAAACTGTGTGGTTAAAAAAACTTTTTTCAAGTCTTCAGAGAGCTTGCAGCTTGTTCACAGGACCAGTATTGGGATGGATCGTCCCAAGTTATACTTTCAGGCTACAGGATGCTTTTTTCTCTTCTGTGTATGAGGCTGACGTCACAGGACGTTAGGGGTTGGAAGGGACCTCTGGAGATTGAGTCCAATCCCCTGCCAGGGCAGGACCGTAGAATCTAGTGCAGGTCGCACAGGAATGCATCCAGATGGCTCTTGAAAGCCTCCAGAGAAGGAGACTCCACAATCCCTCTGGGCAGCCTGTTCCAGTGCTCTGTGACCCTCACAGTGAAGAAGTTCCTCCTCACGTTGAGGTGGAACCTCCTGTGCTGTAGTTTGTATCCTCTGTGTCTGATCCATAAATGAGAGGAATGATGGCATTATTCCTTTTGGATAACAGGGCCTTAATTTGTCCACTACAGTGTCATTTGCATTGTCTGCCATTGCTTTATAGGGCAAAGGAACAGCTCTGTGTAATTTTGAAGTGACCAAAGCCATTATGTTTTTACTATCATCTGTGTGAGAGTATGCAGCAGACACTCTCACAGGGAAATTGCTCTTAGAGCAAAAAGGGCTGGTAACAAGTTGGTGGTGAGTAAACTGGTAGGTAGGGGTCTCCTCTCTCATGTAACATACTTTTTATACCTGGACAAGCAGGAGCTGTGGTGTTGGTCATGTGTAAGGTACCATCTGCAGCACATGAGCAGACTCTATATTTAACACCAAGGTGAAGCTGCTGTGGTTATATTCTGGGTAACACTGCTCTGTAATGAGCAATTGTGAGTTGTTTAGTTGATTAGATAGTGTTGGATGATAGATTGGACTCGATCTCAAAGGTCTCTTCCAGCTTGGTTAATTCTATTCTAATAATGAGTTGGAGGATAGACTGGATTTTGTTGTTTACAAGATAGTTACAATGTGTATCACTAGTTATTAGGTTGCATATCTTGATTTCTTTTAGATCTATGAGGCAAACAGTGCACCTGAGAGCTACTTTGAAAATCAGGTCAGTTGTTAATCTTAGGGTGAGTTAAATCTTTCTGCTCTCACTGCAGTTCTTCTGTTCAGGGAGATAGCAAGTGATAGCCTTATTCTACACCTTCTGTGAAGAAATCCAATCTGCCACCCACCAGGTGGAACAGTTTATGAAGGTTGTTATGCACACAAAATAGACACAAGCAAATCAATCTCCTGTTGGTAAGAAAATCCTAGAAATCTTCAGTAAAAATGGAGAGTCTTAGGGATATGTTTTGTCACTGGAGCTAATGAGGTTCTGTGAATGTGTGTGGCATGTCATTTAACTGAGTAATTACAAGGGATTTCACTTTCAAAAGGAATGTGTCCCACTTGTAGAATGAGAATTAGTCTGGATAGAGAGGACTGAGGCCTTTGGAAATTTATAAGTACATAAATAATCTAATCCTGTACTGTGAACTTCCAAACTCACAGTGATTCTTTGGGAAAAGCTGGGGCACAGCCTGGGGAGGAGCCAGAAAGGAGCTGGTATTCCCTGAGGGCAGACTAAAGACTCTTGCCCTGAAAGGGGGAAGACAGAAACATTGGGTAACATCTCTTACTTGTTCCCTTGTTTTACCTTTTGTGCTGGCATCTGAGGTCTTGGGAGCTCAAATCACAAAAAGCTTTTCTTGCCAGGGTGGGGGTTTAGGGAAATATTCTCTCTTTATTTGGTTCCAATCTCACATGCCAGCTCCACTCCCTGCCTAGGCAGTCTCTGCTAGACTAAGGCTGTTTTGTTTTCAGAAACAATTTTCCCCCTCTGGAAATACTCTGTTATGTTGCTGAATCAAAGATCCACATTTCAGGGCAGATGATTTAAATGCAAACCCAGTATTCATATCAGACAGGGGAAAAGCAGGCTCCTTCTGACAGCAAGTTTGAGCATTGTAACCCATACAGGAAACTGAAGTACAAAGCCAAGTTCTGTTTGTTGCCCTTCTCTTTTCTCTCTCTTTTTTTTTCCCCTTTTTCCTTTTTTTTGTTTAATCTTTAGGCTTCCTCTGCCTTGATTTGTGCCTTTCTACAACTTACCTGCTCCACTATGCCCAGAGTGCATTGACATTCCCATTCTCAAGTAAACTGTGCCATAGACACGTAGAATCATTTCAGTTGGAAAAGACCTTTAATATTGCTCAGTCCAACCACTCCCTAACAAGGCTGGTGCTAAACCATGTCCCTCAGCACCACATCTTTGAAACACCTCCAGGGGTGGGGATTTAACCACCTCTTTGGGAAGCTTGTTTCAGTATTTGAGAACCCTTTCAAAGGAAGAAGCTTCTTCTGATACCCAACTTAAACCTCCCCTGTTGCAACCTGAGGACCAAATCCTCAGTTTGTACCTATTTATTATTTATACCTATACCTCTACAACTGATTAAAAGGAAGTTGTACTGAGGTGGATGTTGGTCTCTCTCCTCTCAACTAACAAGCAATAGGACAAGAGGAAATGACTTCAAGTTGTGCCAGGGAAGGTTTTAGATTTTATATGAAGAACAACTTCTTTGCTGAAAGAGTGCTGAGGCATTGGAACAGGCTGCAGAGAGGTGGTGGAGTCACCGTCACTGGAGATGTCCAAGAAACTCTAGTCTTGGCACTTTGGGAAATGGTTTAGTGTGGGCATGGTGGTCTTGGATTGATGGTTGGACTTGATAATCTTAGAGGTCTTTTCCAATCTTAATGATTCTGTAATTGACTCCTGTATTTGTAGGAGTAAGATGGGGGGAGGCCCTAATTCAGGTTGTGTCAGCATTTGTCACTTTACCACATGAAGAATATGATAGGAACCTGTTACAATCGCTGTGTACAAAGTAGTTTCTTCTTACAGCTGCTAAGAAGCAGACTTGCTTGTCAGGAAAATTACACCCTCTTTCAGAGGATGCTCTGCAAAAAGCTGGCCATAGTGGATGTGGGCTTTGGTGCTTGATTCCCTCTTCTAGTTCACAGCAGTACTCTGCTTCTCGCTGTGCTCAGGTCATGTGGGCAGTGCTGTGCAGCCTGAGGGCCTTTCTCAGAATCACTCCTGTCTCCTTGCAAGGGCAGATGGTATATGTGAGTCAGGCAGTATGAGCTTGTGGAGGTGAGTTTCAGGGAGGTGAATTTTCCTTGGACCTGCCAGCTCAAAATCAGTGTAGACAGAGCTCTTTTGATGTGACAGCACTGTAGATTCAACCAGTTTCCTGCGTGCTTCAAAGCGGCTGTCAGTTTCTTCAGCAGGTGGAAGGAGAGATTTAGGCTGCTGTGCTGAGGGACAGGCTGCTTTAAGCAGTACCTTGGCCCAGTGGGTCATCTGTGAGTTGAGAGATAGCGTGCAGTTGAACAAATGCACCAGTCTTTTGTCTTGAATGTGAGATCTACATTTGTATCTAGTGAATAACTTCCAAAAGAGGAACATCTTTGAAGCAGATGGTTAAAAAGAATAAATAAATCACAAGTTATTCCAAGACTGGTATGGCATTGATAACAAGAACAGGAGGGTTGGTTCATTCTGCTCCATATGAGCAAACCTCTGCATCTTGCTGTTGATGTGCATACTGAGCACATGAGAATGTGTATTAAGCAGAGTGTCTGTTCCGTGGGGCTAACCAAAGCAGCACAGGAGTTTCACACTCTCAACCCTGAGTTTGGACAGTTCCTAGAACAGAATAGAATAGAATAGACCAGGCTGGAAGAGACCTCCAAGATCATCACGTCCAACCTATCATCCAACACCACCTAATCAACTAAACCATGCAACCAAGCACCCCATCAAGTCTCCTTCTGAGCACCTCCAGTGATGGTGACTCCACCACCTCCTTGGGCAGCACATTCCAATGGGCAATCACTCTCTCTGTGTAGAACTTCCTCCTGACCTCCAGCCTGAACCTCCTCTGGCACAGCCTGAGACTGTGTCCTCTTGTTCTGGTGCTGGTTGCCTAGGAGAAGAGACCAACCTCTGCCTGTCTACAACCTCCCTTCAGGTAGTTGTAGAGAGCAATAAGGTCACCCCTGAGTCTTCTCCAGGCTAAGCAACCCCAGCACCCTCAGCCTCTCTTCACAGGGCTGTGTTCCAAGCCCCTCACCAACTTTGTTGCCCTTCTCTGGACTTGTTCCAGCAAGTCAACATCCTTCCTAAACTGAAGAGCCCAGAACTGGACACAGGACTTGAGGTGTGGCCTAAGCAGTGCAGTGTGCAGGGGCAGAATGACCTCCCTGCTCCTGCTGGCCACACTGTTCCTGATGCAGGCCAGGATGCCATTGGCCCCCCTGGCTGCCTGGGCACACTGCTGGCTCATGTTCAGCCTACCATCAACCAGCACCCCCAGTTCCTTCTCTGCCTGGCTGCTCTCCAACCACTCTGACGCCAGCCTGTAGCACTGCATGGAGTTGTTGTGGCCAATGTGCAGAACAGAAGTGGCTGAGCACTTGCAAACCCCTAGAACCATGTCAGCAGGAGGAAAGCAGCAGGTTTTACTGATTATAGAATTGGGTGAAATAAATAATGCTTGGTCCAGTTATGCTAAAGTATATTTGGAGCTGGAAATAAGAAACACCTTTACTGCTATGAAATAATATGGTAACTCTTGAAACAGAATTAAGCAGGTAAATGATCTTAATTTAATGAAATAATCACAATTCTTATTGGGCTTCTTTTTAAACAGCAGGCTCTAGCAGCATGTGCTTGTAATTTTTGAGGCAGTTATTCTATTGTCTGCCACAGAAAGGTGGTTTATGGTCCTTTTCTCCTTAGTCATTTAATAACATATTCAACCCATGAGCATTCAAAGATTTATGCACAGTTCATTTCAGATGAATACTATCCTGTCCTATCCCATTCCAAGCATTAAAAACAGTTATCACAAGATAACATTAGGTCAGAACACAGAGTAGGCTGCTTGAATTGTATTATTGATTGCTGCTTTGTGAAGATTTTTTCCTCAGTTGTGTTGGAGCCATGTGTCTGTTTGCTGCTGCCTCCTAGAAAAGATGGCCTGGCCACTTGAATTGAGATGTCTTGCTCTGGATGCCCGGTTGGAAGTATGTGCTTAGACAGTTTCATTTCTCATTCTGATCATCTAGTTGCAGCTTTTAGAAGACAAGGCTGCATCTTCAGTTACATCTTCCAAAGTGGAGAATATTTACTCATCTACTACAGAAGATATTGTGGAGCAAACGTTTCTATTAATAACATTTATTAATGCAAGGCTCACTCAGGAATTTGTGCAGATGTAGTAAGCAAGAAAGATTTGGGTTTACAGCTGGGTTTTCAGTCAGTTTAGCTTGTGTGTGTCCTGTTGACATTCTGTAGTCTGCCACCCACCCTCCCCAGGGGTGGGGTGGACTGGTAGAATACCAGCTGGTGTGTTCTGTTTGTAAGATGTGAGATAATCACAGCTGCAGGACTGCAGCCCTAATGTCTGTAGAAATGTATTTGGGAAGGCTGAAAAGGAAGAACATATCCACGAAACACCTCTTTTATGTAAACATTAACTCATTTATTATGGTCTGCCTATTATTTAATGATGCTCTTGCTTTTATTGACTGCCTGCATGTGTATTTGCAGGCATTAAGTTTCTTCCTCAATGACAATTTTGAGACTGGACTTACTGGATTCCTGGGAAAACAAACCTGTTTGGGGGGGTTTCCTCCCTCTGTTTAAACTATGGTATTTGACTCCTCTTGAGCACATACTCATTATCTTAAAATAGAAACAAGCTTCCCTCCCTGTGCTCAGAACCAAGATTGCTGTTGAATTCCCAGACTGGTTGCATTACAAGCAAATGATTTTCTGTCTGGTGGAGGGAATGGCCAATTAGTATGAAAAGGGTTAATGCCATTACCCCTTGTTAAATGCCCCTTTGTTTTGCCCGTCCTGTGTTTGCAGAAGAGGTGGCAAGCAAATGGCAAACCTGTGGTTTTGTTCCTTTTCAAAAATCCCTGACAAGCCCATGACACAGGCTACTGCTGTAGCTGTACATTTCTATTCATTATTGATGACTTGGGGCCAGGCAGGCAGCACACAACACAGGCAATATGGATTACCATACTGGGGGCTGGCTCTGGGGGA
Source organism: Melanerpes formicivorus (assembly GCF_026170545.1). Lineage (NCBI taxonomy): Eukaryota > Metazoa > Chordata > Aves > Piciformes > Picidae > Melanerpes > Melanerpes formicivorus. Next base: position 10,415,222 of record NW_027142379.1, on the reverse strand, counting down.
GGGTCGTGCAGGCGCCTGCGCACACACGTGTGTGTGTGTGTGTGTCTGCATTTTGGGTGGGTTTGGCCTTGAAGTCCTCAATTCTGCAAGGAAATCCTGCCTGGGAGTAATAGTGCAAACAGGTTGAACAAGCTTAGTGATTCATTTTAGTACAACATTTCAGGGCATTTAGTCTTGGGGGGGGGGGGGGGGGAAGAAGATATTAGCAAGCTCACTCTTGAACTAATTATTAACAGCTTAACTTTAAGGAGACTTGGAAATGATCCTGAAGGGTCCTGAGCATCCTTTATCCCAGGGGACTGGGAGGGTATTTCTTACCTTTGAATGTAGTGAGCACCTTGGCTGAAGAGACCTTTTCCTTACCAAACCTATGTAAGCTAATTTACCCATAACAATAATTAGAGCCAAACTATGCTGTTGGTTTAACTGGGGGCATCATAGTTTCTCATTTCACGGATACCACAGACCAAACCCACAATTTGGGTGAGCATGGGAATCATGCCAGCACTGTAGTGATGGGTTTTCAGTGGTATTTCTGAGTAGCAGGTCACCAAGAGCCCTTTGCAATGCTAGGATTGTCTTGCTACTACTGATTCACAATGAATCCTTGCAGGTTTTTATTGGCACAATACTCCTGCCTGTTATAGGAAGTTGTTATTTTCATCCATGTGTCAAAGAGTGCTTGCTTACATTTGCACTGTCTGAGGTTCTTGGCTTGGAAGAAAAATGAGGGAGGTAGGAGTTGGTTTTAAACACAGTGCTCATGTTAGCAAAATGTTCTTATATTGATGGTGTGTTTATACAGAAACTGTTCCACTTAAACAATTTTCAGTTACAAGGAGAGCTATAAAAAGAAATAAGCAGAATCACTTTTGATAACTGCTCATTTCTGTAGCATTTGTCATAGCTCTTCTCTCAGGTTTCTGCAGTTTTCCCCTTATGCTTCTATTTTCTTTCACACAGCTGATTATCAAAGCAGGAGAAGTTAATTTGCAGTTCAGCTAGTTCAAAGCTTATTGTATTATGATACTTTCTAAGCATTTAACAGCATAAAATACTGAGTGCTAGAGCCCAGCTCACAAGGATGGGCAGAAAAGGCGTGTAGGGACCTTGCTGCGTCAGATCTCTGACTTCAGACATCACTGGTTTAATTCTGTTTCACATGTGGAGCCCTTCAAAGTAATGCTGTTGTAGAACATAAAACCTGCTCTCTCTTCTTTTGGGAAGGAGCAGTGAGAATCCATCCCAGTGGAAGAGGGGCACTTGGTTATTCCAAAAAGCACAGTCAGTCAAAGCAGAGCGTTTGCTTAGCGTAGCCCTTGGTTTCTGTGGTTCTGGTTTCTCATGCTGTGACTCAGTACTCTTTAATGTATTTCAAAATACAGAATCGACTCTATGGCTATTTTAACGGTACCACAACTTCTGGTTTAGGAGGTTCTTTTCTCTGGAAGGTCCCACAGCACCATCTAGTGTGCCATCCTTTCCTATTGCCAGCTGGCTGTGCGATAGCAGAGGTGCTGGCACGTATTGCTGGTAGTGTCTTCTTCCTAATTAAAATTAGAATTTGCTGATTACTCGATAGAGATCTAAATACAGGAGAAATGTAGATCCTTTGTGACTTTCTTCTGCAGGAAAATAGAGTTAGAAGGCTGAACGTGAGCCAGCTATGTGCCCAGGTGGCCAAGAAGGCTAATGGTATCCTGGCCTGGATCAGGAACAGTGTGGCCAGCAGGGGCAGGAAGGTCGTTCTCCCCCTCTATCAGCACTGCTTAGGCTACACCTTGAGTCCTGTGTCCAGTTCTGGGCCCCTCAGTTTAAGAAGGACATTGAGACTCTTGAATGTGTCCAGAGAAGGGCAATGAGGCTGGGGAGAGGCCTCGAGCACAAGCCCTACGAGGAGAGGCTGAGGGAGCTGGGGTTGCTTAGCCTGGAGAAGAGGAGGCTCAGAGGAGACCTTATTGCTGTCTACAACTACCTGAAGGGAGGTTATAGGCAGGTGGAGGTTGGTCTCTTCTCCCAGGCACCCAGCACCAGAACAAGAGGGCACAGTCTCAAGCTGTGCCAGGAGAGGTTTAGGCTGGATATTAGGAAGAAATTCTTCATAGAGAGAGTGATTGCCCATTGGAATGGGCTGCCCAGGGAGGTGGTGGAGTCACCATCATTGGAGGTGTTCAGGAGGAGACTTGATGGGGTGCTTGGTGCCATGGTTTAGTTGTTTGGGTGGGTTGGATTGGTTGATGGGTTGGATGCCATGATCTTGAAGGTCTCTTTCAACCTGGTTTTTATTCTATTCTATTTTTCTAATTGGAGCTATAGGCTCAGCAGTATCACTGAACTACCCTGAAGATGTTAACAAGGCTTGAACATGTTGCACAACAGAGAGATGCCGTGAAGAGGTGAACAAGACTTGATGTGTTGCATGAGAAAGAGACAACAAAAAGATGCAGGAAGGAGTTACAAGTTTGAGTGGGGAATCTGGCTTGATCCCATCCCAGATACATGAGCAAATGTCCACCAAAATCTCTTTTGGTCACACACAGCACTGTGGAGCTGCTGCAGTAGCAGGAGGTTGCATGGCCAGAGGCAGGAGGGTCCCCCCCCACCTATTGCAGGATATTCCACACTCTGGCAGACAGTTCCCATCTAACTAAATTGTCATTTATTTTTTCTTAAAATACTGCTAATGTAGATTATGAGGTTTCAGGATGTCTGATGAAAGTGCTCATTCCCAGCTCTGAGGCTTTTGTTGTGTTTGGGCATCATTCCAGATATTATTCCAGTGTTACCTGTGAAACCTCAACAAGTCCTTACAATTACTTTAAAACTTTAGGGCCCTTACTGTCGTGTTCTTAACTGTTCTGTTGCTGTGTCAGAGGATTTCTGGTGTGTGGAAGATGCCCTCTGCTGGGAAGCCAGGCAAATGAGGCTTCTGTGGAATATTACCTTTCTGTAGTATTCTTTTCATACTCTTGGATTACTTCTCAATCCCATACTGGAACCTGATCCCTCAACCTTACTGAAAAGGCTGCAAATAGGCTCCTGCAGCCCCTTGCTACAAATACTAATCACTGCAATGTTTTCCAAGTCATTTCAGTTACAGACTAGAAAGCATCATGCTGAAATGGCTTAGTACTTGAAAACTGACATATGCAAAATTCACAGTTAGCTATGCAACCTTGTTAGCCTTTTATGTCCTTTTTTAATGCCCTTTTCTTTTATGTCCCCTCTTTATTCAGCATATGCTGATGGTTTCACAAGAACTTGCCTAATCCCAACCTGACTTTTTAGTGGTTTGATGGTTTTTTTTTGTTTGTTTGATGGGGTTTTTCATAGTTTCATTCAGGGTTGGAAGGGACCACAAGGATCATCCAGTTCCAACCCCCCTGCCATGGGCAGGGACACCCTACACTAGATCAGGCTGCCCAGAGCCTCATCCAGCCTGCTCTTAAACACCCCCAGGGACGGGGCCTCGACCACCTCCCTGGACAACCTATTCCAGGGTTTCACCACTCTCATGGTGAAGAACCTCCTCCTCACATCTAGCCTCAATCTCCCCACCTCCAGCTTCATTCCATTCCCCCTAGTCCTATCACTACCTGAGATCCTGAGAAGTCCTTCCCCAGCCTTCCTGTAGGCCCCCTTCAGATACTGGCAGGCCAGTGTGTGTGGTGTTGGTTTTTTTCCCCCTCTTCTGATTTGGAACCAAGTAAGAATATTCAGTGGAGGGAGTTTTATTTTTGTTATCTTGTGTCTGTCAAGAGCTTCTGCTTAGTTCCAAAGAGGGCAACTGATTTCTAAGGATTTTGGCTGGTTAGCCAGGTATGTGAAAGCTCTTTCAGCAGTAGGAGTCATTTATACATCCAATTAAGATTACTCCAAAGCAGTTTGGCATGGGTCTGTGCTTTAAATTAGTTTATTCAAGAGAATGAATAATGTGGTTGAGCAACCAATGAGCAAGATTGTGCACAGAAATTGTGGAGCTGTGACCAGTCTGAAAGGTAACGGGAGGTTGAAGTCTTGTAGATTGGGAGGTTGGCCTGTACAGTCTCTATCATGTTCTTGAAGGCACTTTTTGCCCTTTAGGAGAGCTTGCTTTATTTCTTTTGTGATAGTTCTAGATTGTTGTAGAACATTTGTTTACATATATCTTAGAATTATAGAATTGTTAGGGTTGGAAGGGACATCAAGGATCATCTAGTTCCAGCCTCCCTGTCATGGGCAGGGACACCTCACACTAGATCAGGTTGCTCAGAGCCACATCCAGCCTGGACTTAACCTCCAGGGATGAGGCTTCCACCACCTCCCTGGACAACCTGTTCCAGTGTTTCACTAGCCTCATGGTGAAGAACTTCTTCCTAACATCCAATCTGAATCTACCCATTTCTACTTTTTTTTCCCATTCCCCCTAGTCCTACCTATTACCTGACACCCTAAAAAGCCCCTCCCCAGCTTTCTTGTAGGCCCCCTTGGTGCTAGCTGCCTGATTCAGACCTAGACAGACTTGCTAGAGGTAGGGTTCTCTTTCTGAAATGTAAAGCATGGTGAAGTCATCTGCAAGTTTGTCAAAACCAAAGCAAAAACCCCCCAATTTTAAACACTCAAGCACATAGTAATGAAACAAAAGACATAGGAGGTAAGAGGAGTAAGAAATGTCTCGAAGTGAAGTCTCTCATGCTGGAATCAGAACTACTGCAGATAATTTTTTTTTTGGGGGGGAAGGAGTGCAGGCTGGGGGTTTGGTTGCTCTTTGTTTTCCAAAAGGTGCCAATGACTCAAAATAAAACCCTGTGAGAAGTATTGCTGCACACAGGTGAAGGCTGAATTTCAGTTTCCACTCATGCTTGTCTTCTGATGAAACTGCTCAGAGTTTGTGGCGGGTTTTTTTTTTGAGGCTCTGGCCAGCCTGCTCTAGTGTGGGATGTCCCTGCCCATGGCAGGGGGGTTGGAACTAGATGATCCTTGTGGTCCCTTCCAACCCTGACTGATACTATGATACTATGATACTATGATACTATTTTTAAACTTTTTCCTATCAATGGTAGTGGAAATGGTACCCAGTTAACTTCCTACTACTTTTTATTCCATTTATATCATATAATGGTGCTTACAATTTTGTCTCTTTTGCATCAGGCTCTGATGAAGCATTCAAGAACATCTGTAGCTTTAAGCACAAGTGTCCAGTTTTGGGCCCCTCAGTTTAGGGAAGATGTTGAGTTGCTCGAAGGTGGCCAGAGAAGGGCAGCAAAGCTGGGGAGGGGTCTGGGGCACAAGCCCTATGAGCTGGGGCTGCTTAGCCTGGAGATAAGGAGGCTCAGGGGAGACCTGATTGCTGTCTCCAACTACCTGAAGGGAGGTTGTAGACAAGTGGGGGTTGGTCTCTTCTCCCAGACACCCAGCACCAGAACAAGAGGACACAGTCTCAAGCTGTGCCAGGGAGGTTTAGACTGGATGTTAAGAAGTTCTTCATAGGGAGAGTGATTGCCCAGTGGAATGGGCTGCCTAGGGAGGTGGTGGAGTCGCCATCACTGGAGGTGTTTAGGAGGAGACTTGATAGGGTGGTTGGTGCCATGGTTTAGTTGATTAGGTGGTGTTGGATGATGGGTTGGACTCAGTGGTCTTGAAGGTCTCTTCCAATCTGGTTTATTGTATTCTAGATAACTGGTTTCAGAAAATACACATTTGTTCAGAACCTGGACTACACCCCACCCCCTTTTCTTGTTGTTGCAGTTTGTAGCACCACTACTTAAGACAAATCTGATGTGACTTTGGTTAAGGTTTCTTCCACTCCTAATTGCCACCTGCATGTCATACTGGTGACCTGTAAGAATGAAGAAAAATTGCATGGGAGATCTGTGGGTAAAGGAAAGGAAGGAAAGTTCACATGTATTTCATGCCTCATTACAATAATTCTTGCCCCTCTCCTACCATGTGTCCCTCTGGATCTGTGCCCACCTTCCTCTCACTATTTGCATAATTTCTTTCTTAATGATTTGCCATCAGAGCTTCAAATCCATCGTTACTTCCTTTTGCTGTCTGATCTGGCAGCCAGTTACATGTATTGATTATCCACACTTTGGAGAATGAACACCTTTTAATATCTGCTCTTCAGCAGCGCTCTACTGGGTGTAGCCTATAGAAAACCTCTGAACATCTTTATCTATACAAGGCACATTGCAATTAAATGGATCTCCAAGTCAGTCCTTGCTGTTAAAGTGCATTTATGCACATGCTTGCAGACACAAACCTGTATTTAAACTCTCCTGATTAAGACCTGTTTCATGATCTTTACTGTAAAAAAGAAATGTCTTTACAGGCATCTGACTATCCAGACTCCTGTGCTGTATCGGTGGCTTAGGTCAGGCTGAGTTGTTTGGTTTGTTTTTTTTTTCCCTTCCCTTTCCACTAAAATCATTGAAATATATTCAGTCAGTCTTTCACATCAGAGGTGTAAATGGATTTCTTGAAAGTTTTCCTGCTGATAGCAAAGGGCAGTCACTTTACAACTTCGACTCCATTGTGGGCAGCAGTTGGAAAGCTTAACACTCCACCCGATCTTTGAAGATGCTAAAATTGTGTAATGACCTTGCATTCTCAAGGGCAGATGCTCAGCTTCTGCTGGAAGTGCTAATCTACAATCTGTTTATCTCCATACACTATTTGACAGCACTTGCCTGGAAAGCAAGGCAGGGAAAAAAGCCTGGTCAAATTTAGTTACCTTTTCCTCTCTGATGGTGTTAGTGTCCAATGGACTTAGAAACAGTAGTCTTTATATTAATTTTTAGCTTCTTTTGTGCTGTTCAGCCTGTCACAGTCTTAGAAAGCAGCCACACTGTCACTGTGAAGCCTCCAGCTCTGTGCATGAGCTGGACTGGGAAGAGTAGTGCTCTTCTTCCACCTTTTCTTTATTTCAAGTGAATCAAATTTTGATTTTGCCTTCAGCACCTAAGTTGTCCTCTGTATTTTTTGTCCTTAGGCTTCATACTCAGTGTGCTTTATAGATTAGTGGGTATGAGTTGAGGTGCATCACAGAATGCTTATGAGCATATTCGGGTTGGACTCGATGATCTTTGAGTTCTCTTCCAACCTTAGTGATACTGTGATACTGGTGAGACCCCACCTGGAGTACTGCCTCCAGTTCTGGAGCCCATATTAAAAGAGGGATATGGATGTGCTGGAAGGTGTCCAGAGAAGGGCCACGAGGATGATCAGAGGGCTGGAGCACCTCTCCTACGAGGACAGACTGAAGGAGCTGGGGCTGTTCAGTCTGCAGAAGAGAAGGCTCGGAGGTCTTCCAGTATCTGAAGGGGGCCTACAGGAAGGCTGGGGAGGGACTGCTCAGGATGTCAGGTAGTGATAGGACTAGGGGGAATGGAATGAAGCTGGAGGTGGGGAGATTCAGGCTGGAGGTGAGGAGGAAGTTCTTCCCCATGAGAGTGGTGAAGCCCTGGAATGGGTTGTCCAGGGAGGTGGTTGAGGCCCCATCCCTGGAGGTGTTTAAGCCCAGGCTGGATGAGGCTGTGGCCAGCCTGCTCTAGTGTGGGGTGTCCCTGCCCATGGCAGGGGGGTTGGAACTAGATGATCCTTGTGGTCCCTTCCAACCCTGACTGATACTATGATACTATGATATTGAGGAGCAGTTTTTTGGTGATGTATTGAAGCGAGGCTGTGGGTGCAGGGGAAGGAAATACCTTTTGTTAAATAAACCATAGTCATGTAAATCCTTTTTCAGACATGGAAGGGAAACCTGAATAGAAAGGCTTTTGCACAGAAAAGCGCAGCAGTGTTTCCAGGTGACATAGAAATGGCTTTAAGTGCCCTCACAAATTGTTTGGTGTTTGTCACTAGACCAGCTGATGAAATTGAAGAAGGTTCCTTTCCCTGACAAATCTTGCCTTGCTTGCCCCTGCAAACCATCACAGTCACCACAGCTCCACTGACTCAAAATAACCCTTTGGTTTTCATGTAATCCCTGTGGCTTTTCGAAGCAGTGCTCCATATCAAACTAAAACATTAACATCAGATTACTCTGATTCAGCAGCAGCATCTATTTTTTAATATGAACTTGTCTGTCCTGTCAGGTAATTGTCTGGCTTCCCAGGGAATTCTGGGTGTGTTGTAAATGGGAAGATTCAGTCTCCTAAATCCTTTCTGTGGTGAGGCAGCAGGAAACTTGCTTTTGATTATTAAGATTGCCAGGTTTAATAGCAAAATTTTGTAAAGGATTGCTAGAATTGACCTTTTGAATGCCAGATTTTTCACCAAGCTCAGTCAGGAATCTATTTATGGTGTGTAGCAGGATTTTCTTCCTCTTTGCTTACAGAATTATGGAGCAGTGTCACTGTCACAGAGGGGATGTTTCCTTTTGTGACATACTTTGAATTAGCAGTGGCTGTTGCCCTGCTGATTAATATCTCCAAGCTTCTAAAGCAAGTATGTACCAAGCCACAGATCCTGTTCTAAAGATCATAGTCAGGTTGGAAGGGACCACAAGGATCATCTAATTCCAACCCCCCTGCCACGGGCAGGGACACCCCACACTAGAGCAGGCTGCCCAGAGCCTCATCCAGCCTGGGCTTAAACACCTCCAGGGATGGCACCCCAATCACCTCCCTGGACAACCCATTCCAGGGCTTCACCACTCTCATGGTGAAGAACCTCCTCACAATGATGAAGGACACCATCTTTATTTATCAACAAGATAAAGGGGAAGGTTGGTTTGTGGGGTTTTTTTGTTTGTTATTTGGGTTTTGGTTTTTATTTTACTTTTGCATTTTTTTTGATGTGTGAAAGCACTGTGAGGTGTACTGAAGCACATAAGAGATGTCCAATGGTGCTGAATCAATGAGTTCCATCAGATTTAGAGAGGAGCTGGCTGTACTCACCAGCTGGCAGTGTGCTCCTTCCTCCCTACCCTTAATGCTCACAGGGAGTACAGAACGTTTTTGGTCTATCTTCTCCAACTCCATCCACGCTCCTCTTTGCTCAGGCAAAGGTCTGAAAGTGTAACCTTGCTGCAGTGGTGTTCCACCATCCCAAAACTACAGAATGCTTGGGGAATACTCTGGTACTTGGTAATACTTGAGCTGGGTGCAGTGTAGTTGGCAGTGAGGAAAGGGAAAGAAGGGGTCTGCCTTGCCTCTTCTTAGTGGTAGTTGCTAACAGCTGGAGTTTGGTCATTCTGATGAAGGGACTGTGTTGCATCTACTTTACACAGATATGTTCTAAGCATCATATAAGCTGGGGCTGCCTGGAGAAGAGGAGACTCAGGGGTGACCTTACTGCTGTCTACAACTACCGGAAGGGAGGTTGTAGACAGGCAGAGGTTGGTCTCTTCTCCCAGGCACCCAGCACCAGAACAAGAGGACACAGTCCCAGGCTGCACCACGGGAGGTTCAGGCTGGAGATCAGGAGGAAGTTTTACACAGAGAGAGTGATTGCCCATTGGAATGGGCTGCCTGGGGAGGTGGTGGAATCGCCATCACTGGAGGTATTCAGGAGGAGACTTGACAGGGTGCTTGGTTGCATGGTTTAGTTGATTAGGTGGTGTTGGATGATAGGTTGGATGCGATGATCTTGAAGGTCTCTTCCAACCTGGTCTGGTCTGGTCTATTCTATTCACGCTGCTGTGTGCAAGTGTTGGTTCAGCTCTTGGTGTTTCCTCCTGTCCTCAACTTCTGTTCTTTATAGGATTGATTTTTTTTTTCTACTTAGAGAGCTCTGAAAGTTTTCCAGGTTGTAAAGTTTGTGTTTGCAGTCCTGAGATGCTAGGGAGCCATTTAGAAGATTGCCATTGTTGACCTCTGAGAAATACTTCTTTTTCTTCTGATAACAGAAGTGGATTTATACAAATATTTAATTAAAATGGCAAGATACAGAAGTGTAGCTCACAGAGTGTGGTCAGCTGGAGCAGGGAAGTCATTGTGCCCTTGTACTCTGCATTGGTTAGGCCACACCTTGGGTATTGTGTCCAGTTCTGGGCCCCTCAGTTTAGGAAGGACATTGAGACACTTGAACGTGTCCAGAGAAGGGCAATGAGGCTGGGGAGAGGCCTTGAGCACAAGCCCTGTGAGGAGAGGCTGAGGGAGCTGGGATTGTTTAGCCTGGAGAGGAGGAGGCTCAGGGGAGACCTCATTGCTCTCTACAACTACCTGAAGGGTGGCTGTAGCCAGGGAGGAGTTGGTCTCTTCTCTCTAGCAACCAGCACCAGAACAAGGGGACACAGTCTCAAGCTGTGCCAACCTGTAATTCAGTTTCTGATTGTTTAAAAAACAAAGGCTCAAGGTGAGGAGAGAGTTCTTCACTGAGAGAGTCATTGGCCATTGGAATGTGCTGCCCAGGGAGGTGGTGGAGTCACTGTCCCTGGAGGTGTTCAAGAGGGGTTTGGACGTGGCACTTGGTGCCATGGTCTAGTCATGAGGTCTGTGGTGACAGCTTGGACTCGATGATCCTCGAGGTCTCTTCCAACCTTGGTGATACTGTGATAGTGTTCTTTAACAGTTGCTTTTTGGTCTCAGCTAACCTCTCACAGACAGGAGATTTGAGCAATCATTTCTAAGCAGATTGTTTGAAAGCTTTTTGTTTGTTGGTCCTGGTTTACCTTCTCAGGGATAATCAAATAGCATTCCTTGAGTAAGTCAGAGTGGCTGCATGGAGCAATTTCCGGAGATTTCATATGGAGGCTTCTAAAAGTCCTTATATTTAGCATTATGGATGGACTTGATCTTAAGGGTCTTTTCATACCTAAATGATTCTGTGATTCTCTTTCTTCCTCTGCAGCTGGTACACTCAAAGACCTGTATTTCTTCATCACTGTTATCTGCGTTTTGGTCTAGCCCTCCCTGTAAACAGTGAGTGACTCCCTGAAGCAATTCTTGCTGCTTCTACTTTTTTTTCTTAAGTCTTTTATGATCTATCTCAGCTGTGGCATTTGCAAAAAGATAAATGATTATGGATAGCTGGGCTGTGGGGCAGTCAAACATGGCATGTATTATTTATTTTAAAATATGTTCTGGAATTCTGCAGAGCCTTCAAGTTGCACAGCCTTAACTGTTGCCTTCTCAGTCCTGCTCATCTGCTGTCATTTGGGTCATGCACTTGTTGCTTTTTGGTTTAAGAGCACAATAGGAGCTCTCTGTGCCTAATGGGCTGCCCACTTCTTGTGGACCCAGAAAGCAAATGCAAAACTGGTCCTGTAAGGTTTTTCTTTCTGTTAGGTTCCAAAAGACTGAAGTAAAGCTGTGTTACTCAAGGTAAAATGAATAACAGGGGACAACTGCTTTCTTGTGTTTTGTGCTCTTTAACATCTTTATTGATCTGGATGAGGGCATTGAGTCCATCATCAGTAAATTTGCTGATGACACCAAGCTAGGGGCAGGAGTTGATCTGCTGGAGGGTAGAGAGGCTCTGCAGAGGGACCTCGACAGGCTGGGCAGATGGGCAGAGTCCAAGGGCATGAGATTTAACACATCCAAGTGCCAGGTTCTGCACATTGGCCACAGCAACCCCATGCAGTGCTACAGGCTGGGGTCAGAGTGGCTGGAGAGCAGCCAGGCAGAACTAGTACCTGGAGGTCCTGGTTGATGGTAGGTTGAACATGAGCCTGCTGTGTGCCCAGGCGGCCAAGAGGGCCAATGGCATCCTGGCCTGCATTAGGAAGAGTGTGGCCAGCAGGAGCAGGGAGGTCATTCTGCCCCTGTACACTGCACTGGTTAGGCCACACCTTGAGTCCTGTGTCCAGTTCAGGGCCCCTCAGTTTAGGAAGGATGTTGAGAGGCTGGAACGTGTCCAGAGGAGGGCAACAAAGTTGGTGAGGGGTTTGGAGCACAGCCCTGTGAGGAGAGGCTGAGGGAGCTGGGGTTGCTTAGCCTGGAGAAGAGGAGGCTCAGGGGAGACCTTCTTGCTCTCTACAACTCCCTGCAGGGAGGTTGTAGCCAGGTGGGGGTTGGTCTCTTCTCCCAGGCAACCAGCACCAGAACAAGAGGACACAGTCTCAAGCTGTGCCAGGGGAGGTTTAGGCTGGAGGTTAGGAAGAAGCTCTACACAGAGAGTGATTTCCCATTGGAATGGGCTGCCTGGGGAGGTGGTGGAGTCACCATCATTGGAGATGTTTAGGAGGAGGCTGGATGGGGTGCTTGGTGCCATGGTTTAGTTGATTGGGTGGTGTTGGGTGATAGGTTGGACGCGATGATCTTGAAGGTCTCTTCCGACCTGGTTTATTCTATTCTGTTTGATTGCTTTTCACTTGGAGCCAAAAATGAACAGCAATTAGGCATCCTTTTAGATGGGTGGGAGAAAGTTTTGGACTTCTGTCCTTTAAACAACAGTCTGTGAATGGTTGAATGACACATCTGGATGGAGGATCGTCTTGGCTTAGAGAAATTCTGCGCAAGCGTTGCGCATTAGCATGCATTCAATGGTAGAATCATTTTATCGAGCAGTAATAAAATATTGAAGTCAGCTGGAAGGATGATGGGGAATTGCTGTTTGCAGCCATGAGACTGATGCATGTCATGTTAACTCCCAACCTGAACAACTCATTTTCAGGTTCTCTCTCGTGAAACTCAAAAGCCTCTGTTTTGTCCAGTCATCAGCTTCAAACCTGTTCCTTGTCAGGGGAGACAACAAATCTTTTTGCTTGCGCCTGCCTGGGGGACGTGGAAGGCTGAGGTGGTCCTGTGTGATTAAATTAGATGAAAGGCTTGCCTTCTACCAGCAAGACATGAAGGCTAATCAAGTGAAATGAGTTTTGAGATCTCTGGCCCTTTCCGTGGGGAATATCAGTTTACATTACACAGCCACGACACCCAATTCATCACGGTTGAGGCAGCGTCTGCTCAGAAGAGGACCTGGGACTGGGTAGCGTGGGACTTGATCACAAGTCTCCCCCTAAGGAGCCAAGTTAAGATACAGCACAGTGAGAGGAGAGCTGGAGTATGGGTTTTTTAAATGGATAACCTGTGTTTCTGTGTATCAGAGCTTTTAGAATACAGAGGGACTTGAGTGCCAAATGTGGAAAGTTTGAGTTAGATGCTTTGTGCTGAGTATAGTTTACTAAATGATCAGCATGCAGCTGTTAACTAATGGACACAGTAAAGAGCAAAGATGAACTTCTTGTTGTTTAATTTCTATGATCTCATTGGGCATGTCCCTGCTTACTGAGTCTAGGTGGACTAGATGACCTCTAGAGGTCCTTTCCAAGACAGTGCTTTCTGTGTTTCTATGATTCCTTGCTGAATGATGTTTGTGTATTTCTATGCACTAAGGTATAAGGAGCTAATGGATATTCTGCTTCCCTGACTAACAGACTCTTTTGTAATTTATGTCTTCCAGGGCATTGTCATAACTCCACTTCTGCTGCTGCTTTTTGTAAGTATCTTGATGTGAAGATATCTTCTTACTGGGTAATCTTGCACCTTTAGATATTTACAGTGTTGTTCAAAATGTTATTTATGGTACTATGATATTATTTATGATAGAAACTTGGGTGCTTTTACAATGCTTAAATGCAGACCAGAAAAAATCTTCCTTGTTATTTAAATGAGGTGCCTCCACAAAGCGAGTTACAGTGAGTACAAGCACTGCCTGGCCAGAGAAGGGCAGCGAGGCTGGGGAGAGGCCTCGAGCACAAAGCCCTACGAGGAGAGGCTGAGGGAGCTGGGGTTGTTTAGCTTAGAGAAGAGGAGGCTCAGGGGAGACCTGATTGCTGTCTACAACTACCTGAAGGGTGGTTGTAGCCAGGAGGGGGTTGGCCGCTTCTCCCAGGCAAGCAGCACCTGAACAAGAGGACACAGTCTCAAGCTGCACCTGGGGAGGTTTAGGCTGGATGTTAGGAAGAAGTTCTATACAGAGAGAGTGATTGCCCATTGGAACAGGCTGCCCGGGGAGGTTGTGGAGTTACCATCATTGGAAGTGTTCAGGAGGAGACTTGTTGGGGTGCTTGGTGCCATGGTTTAGTTGTTTAGGTGGGTTGGATTGGTTGATAGGTTGGACACGATGATCTTGAAGGTCTCTCTTGAAGTTTAGGCTCGAGGTGAGGAGAAGGTTCTTCACAGAGAGAGTTATTAGCCATTGGAACGTGTTGCCCGGGGAGGTGGTGGAGTCACCATCCCTGGAGGTGTTCAAGATGGGATTGGAAGTGGCACTTGGTGCCATGGTTTAGTAGCCATGAGGTCTTGGATGACAGGTTGGACTTGATGATCTTTGAGGTCTTTTCCAACCTTATTGATTCTAGGAAAACCCAGGGCTCTTGCAGAATCACAAGACAATATGCTATTAGTCAGGCTGAGTAAAATTCAAACACTTGCCAAGTAAGGTGAACTCAATTAGGAGATCCCTTGGAGAGCTTTCCCATGCAGGAGCTGGAAAAAATCATAGTGATCCAAAATGGATGACAGGCCAGTTGGGAAAGCCCTGGGCAGCTAAGCCCATGGGTACTTTTGTGATAGAAGTCAGTCAGATAGGAGCTGCAGCACGGCAAATTACCAGAGCCCCTGTGTGCCACTAAATGTGGTGCAACTTTACTCCTGTTAGTTCAAGAGTTCTTTTTCTATCAGTAGTCTTCAGTCAGGACCATGGTTCCTCACAATTCATGGTAGAAGAAAAGGAAGACAAAGTTTTATCTTCATGTTTTATAAAGTTATGGATATCAGTCAGCATACAACGAAGAGACTTTAACACCTGGGTAATGTTAAGTCCTTTGTCACTTAGGAAGTCTGGGTGCTTGAGGATTTCCTGGTATGGATATGGTGCAAGTTCCTGAGCACTGTGGCTTTTTGAAGAGGGGAGAAGTAGGCTGAAGCACTTCAGATCTTTCAGAAGAGGTTTACATTCTCTGTTATGTTTTTCTTACTAATTGCATTGTATGTAAGCCAGCACCCTGGAAAGGGGGGCAAGTGTGAAGTTAGTCTGGAACTGTTTGTAAGTGGCAGGCTGTTTATAGTGGAGATGTTTAAACAGCATATGTACTGTGTACAAATATGGCAGTGTATACCAAACTGGGATAAATAGTACTGTGAGAGTGGCTGTAACATTAACAGCTACTGCTTCAGCAAAGCTGTGTGGGAAGATTCTAATTTTATTACAACAAACTGTAGTTCATCTGATGTAGCTACTTCACACAACAATTGTTTTGACCGCTGTGATGGGTTAGGAACTGGCTGGAGGGCTGAGCCCAGGGAGTGGTGGTGAATGGTGCCACAGCCAGCTGGCAGCCAGTCGGTAGTGGAGACCCCAGGGATCAGTGCTGCGCCCCATCCTCTTTAACATCTTTATTGATGATCTGGATGAGGGCATTGAGTCCATCATCAGTAAATTTGTGGACAACACCAAGCTGGGGGCAGGAGTTGATCTGCTGGAGAGTAGAGAGGCTCTGCAGAGAGACCTCGTCAGGCTGGACAGATGGGCAGAGTCCAACGGCAGGAGATTGAACACATCCAAGTGCCAGGTTCTGCACATTGGCCACAGCAACCCCAGGCAGTGCTACAGGCTGGGGTCAGAGTGGCTGGAGAGCAGCCAGGCAGAGAGGGACCTGGCGGTGCTGGTTGATGGTAGGCTGAACATGAGCCTGCAGTGTGCCCAGGAGGGCCAATGGCATCCTGGCCTGCATCAGGAAGAGTGTGTCCAGCAGGAGCAGGGAGGTCATTCTGCCCCTGTACACTGCACTGGTTAGGCCTCACCTCGAGTACTGTGTCCAGTTCTGGGCTCCTCAGTTTAGGTAAGATATTGACTTGCTGGAGCATGTCCAGAGAAGGACAACAAAGTTGGTGAGGGACTTGGAACACAAGCCATATGAGGAGAGGCTGAGGGAGCTGGGGTTGCTTAGCCTGGAGAAGAGGAGACTCAGGGGTGATCTTATTGCTGTCTACAACCACCTTAAGGGGGGTTGTAGACAGGCAGAGGTTGGTTTCTTCTCCCAGGCAGCCAGTACCAGAACAAGAGGACACAGTCTCAGGCTGCGCCAGGGGAGGTTCAGGCTGGAGGTCAGGAGGAAGTTTTACACAGAGAGAGTGATTGCCCATTGGAATGGGCTGCCCGGGGAGGTGGTGGAGTCACCATCACTGGAGGTGTCCAGGAGGAGACTTGACAGGGTGCTTGGTTGCATGGTTTAGTTGGTTGGGTGATGTAGGATGATGGGTTGGACACGATGATCTCGAAGGTCTCTTCCAACTTGGTTTGTTCTATTCTATTCTATATCATAGAATCAGTAAGGTTGAAAAAGACCTCCAAGATCATCAAGTCCAACCTGTCACCCAAGACCTTGTGACTACTAAACCAAGGCACATACCAGTACACAGTAGCAAAGTTTTCTTGGTATAGGTGGAACCAGAAACTGTAAGTTGAGAAAGAGAACTGGTTTAAGAAAAGAGAGAGTTTTGTTATTCTTGCGCTGAATATGTTGATTCCAAGTGGTTTGCCTCAGTGCTTTTCATGTGCTCTTCCCTCCTGTATGGAATGTGTTTCTTCCACAGACCTGTACCTGTATTTCTAAATGACTGAGACTTTAGCTTTTGACTTGGCACACTGGCAGTTTTCACCCTGCTGTGTCTGGAAGAAAAATGGAACAAAACTAGAAATGGGTAGATTGAGATTGGACGTTAGGAAGGCATTCTTCCCCATGAGGGTGGTGAGACACTGGAACAGATTGCTCAGGGAGGTGGTTGAAGCGTCATCCCTGGAGGGTTTTTAAGGCCAGTCTGGATGTGGCTCTGAGCAACCTGATGTACCTGCATCCTGATGCAGGCCAGGATGCCAGTGGCCCTCGTGGCTGCCTGGGCACACTGCAGGCTCATGTTCAGCCTCCCATCAACCCGTGCCCCCAGGTCCCTCTCTGCCTGGCTGCTATTAGCCAATCCGACCCCAGCCTGTAGCACTGCATGGGGTTGCTGTGGCCAATGTGCAGCACCTGACACTTGGATGTGTTCAATCTCCTGCCCTTGGATTCTGCCCATCTGTCCAGCCTGTCGAGGTCTCTCTGCAGAGCCTCTCTGCCCTCCAGCAGATCAACTCCTGCCCCCAGCTTGGTGTTGTCCACAAATTTACTGCTGATGGACTCAATGCCCTCATCCAGATCATCAATGAAGATGTTAAAGAGCATGAATGAACTTGTAGCTGAGTAAAATCCTGAAGTTAAAAGCTTTCCCCTGTATTCACAATTCTTAAATGAAAAGATTGTTTTAAATGTTGTTGATGCTGCTCAGATTTGTGCTAAGTCTTTTCCAGCCCTGTGTGTTTCAGATAAAGCTTTTAATAACAAAGGAGCTGTCTCTACTTTTTCTTTTTAATAGGATTTCCACACACTGTGCTTTGGCTTTCCTTTCAAGCACTTGGCAAATGAGAGTTGATACCAGTCAAATGAATCGTTAAATATGCAAATATTGTAGTAGCTGGAAAGCCTTGGAAGTTAATAAGGAAGTTGCAGCTAATGGATTTCGCTAGTATGTGACAAAAGGCTGATTACAGTGGAGGGGGGGAGGGAGGGGAGGCAGCACAGTGCATTAGCTGGTAGCAGATCAACTCAGCCACGTGGAAGATTTAAAGTGCATCATTATTGCTACCTGGTTATTTACCTCACTGTTTCCTTTCTCTCTAATCATTGGGAAGACAAAACTCTTTGATCTAATCCAAAGCCTTTACAATTAACACAGAGCTTTTTAATGACTGCTGTGAAATATTTGCTTAATCATTCTATTCCTTTTTCAAATACACCCTTTATGGCTTTGTTATATAAATTGGATACAAATAGCAGTCAGAGAATAACAGAAGCCCTCCATCTTCCAAGCACACACAGCCCTGAGGAGAGAGACTTGAGAGTGCTGGTGGATGAGAAGCTCAACATGAGCTCTCAATGTGCACTTGCACCCCACAAAGCCAATCAGATCCTGGGCTGCATCAGGAGAAGTGTGGCCAGCAGGGCAAGGGAGGTGATTCTCCCCCTCTACTCAGCCCTGGTGAGACCCCACCTGGAGTACTGTGTCCAGTTCTGGAGCCCCTATTACAAGAGGGATATGGACGTGCTGGAACATGTCCAGAGTAGGGCCACAAGGATGATCAGAGGGCTGGAGCACCTCTCCTATGAGGACAGACTGAAGGAGTTGGGGCTGTTCAGTCTGCAGAAGAGAAGGCTCTGAGGTGACCTCATTGTGGCCTTCCAGTATCTGAAGGGGGCTACAAGAAGGCTGGGGAAGGACTGCTCAGGATCTCAGGTAGTGATAGGACTAGGGGGAATGGAATGAAGCTGGAGGTGGGGAGATTCAGGCTAGATGTGAGGAGGAGGTTCTTCCCCATGAGAGTGGTGAAACCCTGGAATGGGTTGTCCAGGGAGGTGGTTGGGGCGCCATCCCTGGAGGTGTTTAAGCCCAGGCTGGAGGAGGCTCTGGGCAGCCTGCTCTAGTGTGGGGTGTCTCTGCCCATGGCAGGGGGGTTGGAACTAGATGATCCTTGTGGTCCCTTCCAACCCTGACTGATACTATGATACTACTATGATATTGCAAAGCTCTCTAGGTAGAAGGCTCTAATGTCTGAAATGTTTCTGTGCAGGACTTCCTTTACTCTGGAGGTGTTAAAAACCTGTGGAGACATGGCACTTCAGGATGTGGTTTAGTGGGCATGGTGGTGGTTGGTTGATAGTTGGACTTGATGATCCTAGAGCTCTTTCCCTGCCAGTAGGATTCTATGATTCTATTTTATGGAGATGTGGTGTTGTATAAGCCTTGAAGGTCTGCTGTGTGTAAGAGCTTGTTATTTGTGCACCACCCTTGTGTACCTCTGAGGGGAATTTGAGAATGCTTGTTACAGGAGAGACAGGATAATAGGCAGTTCAGAGAATAGATTTTTGTGTTTGCTCTCAAGATCATTGTGCTGTGGTCAAGTGGAAGTGCAGCTCTGATATATTTCAGATTAAGAATAGCTCCAGTTATTTTTATAGCTCTATAAAAGGCTTTAAAATCAACAAGTCTGTTTGGCTTGGCTTGGTATTTAATGTGCCATAGGGGAACCCAGAATGGGATTAGGCATCTGTGCTCACTTGAACAAGGGGACCCCAAAATATACACAGTCAGGGGAAAGAGAAAGAAATAAATGTAAATGGTCAGACTGCTTCCTATGGGGGAATTTTTAGTTGTATTTCTAATTTTAGTTTATTTTTTTGAACCAAACCTGGAGGCTACATACAAACAGCCAGGAGTTTCTGTTTGTGTCAGATCAACTCCCAGGGGCCACAGAAGCATATGGAATATACAGCAGTTTGCAATATACATCATAAGACCAGAACATCTCTTCTGTTTAGCAGAACTAGAGGCTGCTGTTTGCCTTTAATTTTTAAGAATAACAATGTAAGGTCTGCTTATCAGAATCCCTGAGTGCCAAAGCATTGTGTGGGCTCTCTGTTGTACCTTTAGCTCCTTCCTCTGGGGCAAATGATGGCTTGCAGTTTTTGATAGGCAGAATTAAAGCTTTACTTTCAAATTGAAATACGTCCTGTAGAAGCTTTGCTCTCAGTGATATGCCTTCCCTTCCTTCTGCTGCTGTTAGCACTCACAAGAGATAGACCTCTTCACTGACTCTTGGTCAGTCTCTGGGAGCTGGCATCTTCTACAGTTTCTCTGCCTTATGGAGGTATTTCAAACGCTCTGCATGTGAATGCCTCTAAAGCAGTGGATTAGGAAGAACATCCCTGTGCCCTGCTAGCACTGTTTAGACTGCTGTGAAATGTTGTGTAGGAATGACTGTATCATCTCTTTCTAAAGCCAGGTGCTGTGGAACTCTGTTCCTCAGTTCTCACTTCTTTATCAAAATGGATGTGATGAACATCGAGGCCCCGTCCCTGGAGGTGTTTAAGCCCAGGCTGGATGAGGCTCTGGGCAGCCTGCTCTAGTGTGGGGTGTCCCTGCCCATGGCAGGGGGGTTGGAGCTAGATGATCCTTGTGGTCCCTTCCAACCCTGAATGATACTATGATACCATGATAACATGTCCAAGTTCAAGGGGAGTCTGGAACCCAGGTCATGTCTGTGAGTCCATGAGATGCTTACATTTGTAGGTCTGATGTGCTTGCATACTGCAAATGTTGAGGCAGTCTTGCCCTCCACAAATGACTCATCTACCAGCTGTGGGTCCTTCAGCATTTGTGATTCCTCATAGCTAGTCACTGTATGTCCAGAACCTGGCTTTCAAGGCTTTTTTTGTTCAGTGTTCCTGCCTTCTCTTTGCTTCAGCCTTTACCTTCTGTGTCTTTCTCTGGAAATAGTTTTAAGGTAATAGAGGAGTTTATAGATGTTGTCTAACAGATGATTTGAATGTCAGGGATAGGAAGGGGCTACAGAAGATTCTCCAGTCCAACTCTCCTGCCAGAGCAGGATCACCTGGAGTAGGTCACACAGGAATACATTCAGGAGGGTTTTGAATGTCTCCAGAGGAGACTCCACAACCTCTCTCTCTGGGCAGCCTGTTCCAGTGTTCTGTCACCCTTACAGTGAAAAAGGTTTTCCTTATGGTGATGCCTTATGGTTTTGCCTTTTGGTGGTGCAGATGACAGTAAGGTGAACTTGAGTGTGTGGGGTGAAGCTGACAAGGTGAAGGACCATACCCTGATATAGAAGATCGTTTGTACTGAATAAAACAATTGTCCTAGGTAAACTGGTTTAGTCTCTCAGCACAGTACCTGTAATTCAGTTTCTGATTGTTTAAAAAACAAAGGCTCAAGGTGAGGAGAAAGTTCTTCACCAAGAGAGTCATTGGTCTCTGGAATGGGCTGCCCGGGGAGGTGGTGGGGTCACCATCCCTCGAGGTGTTCAAGAGGGGATTGGAAGTGGCACTTGGTGCCATGGTCTAGTCATGAGGTCTGTGGTGAAAGGTTGGACTCGATGATCCTTGAGGTCTCTTCCAACCTTGGTGATACTGTGATACTGTGAAACCAACCAAACCCCCCCAAAATCCACACCCAACCCAAAACACATCCTTGTATATACCAAGTGTTCACGAACCCAAACCAAGCTGAAGATGCTGCATTTGAAGTCATATTTAAACGAGCTGGCAAGGCTATTGCTGTTTGAACAGCTGCCTTTTCCAGCTCTGTATTACATTGCTGAACGATTTTTCACCACTGACTTAGAAACTGATTATGCCTCTGCTGAGCATAAAATGCTGAAGTGGGAGAAGTCCAATCAGTGTTTGTAGAAAACTGCACAAGAGCCACTGCCGAAGTGTCGTCGTTTTGTGAAGCTGTGCAGAGGGTCCTGGCATGCAGACTGCTTGCTTGGATTTCACTCCCCTGTGACTCAGGCAGATTTTTAAAGTTTAAAAATCTTCACTTTCACTTGAAAAAGCTTCCTGGAATTCACAGTAAGTAATGCTTTCAGCTCCTCAGCACGGAGCGAAAAAATAAGTCCAAATGCAGGCTGAAAAAAACCATGGACCTTTTAAAATTTCAGAAGCTCCTTATGAGAATTAAAACAACAAGGAGATCATGAGTGGCCTGATGGAGTTTTCTGCTCCACTTTCTGCAAGGAATCATGCAGAGATTCATTCCCATGTGCCTCTTGGGAATGGAGTAGCTGTACTGCCTGGCTCCAGATACTCATGTGGATGGTATGAATCTTCCCCTGCAAGCCTTTACTTCTCCCTTTTGACTCACAGTATCACCAAGGTTGGAAGAGAACTCAAAGATCATTGAGTCCAAGCTAGTCACCACAGACCTCATGACTAGACCATGGCACCAAGTGCCACATCCAATCCCCTCTTGAACACCTCCAGGGATGGGGACTCCACCACCTCCCTGGGCAGCACATTCCAATGACCAATGACTCTCTCCGTGAAGAACTTTCTCCTCACCTTGAGCCTAAACTTCCCCTGGCACAGCTTGAGACTGTGTCCTCTTGTTCTGGTGCTGGTTGCTAGAGAGAAGAGACCAACCCTTTCCTGGCTACAACCTCCTTTCAGGTAGTTGTAGAGAGCAATGAGGTCTCCCCTGAGCCTCCTCCTCTCCAGGCTAAACAATCCCAGCTCCCTCAGCCTCTCCTCACAGGGCTGTGCTCAAGGCCTCTCCCCAGCCTTGTTGCCCTTTTCTGGACACATTCAAGTGTCTCAATGTCCTTCCTAAACTAAGGAGCCCAGAACTGGACACAGGGCTCAAGGTGTGCCCTAACCAAAGCAGAGTACAGGGGCACAATGACTTTCCTGCTCCAGCTGGCCACACTATATTCCTGATGCAGGCCAGGATGCCATTGGCCTTCTTGACCACCTGGGCACACTGCTGACTCATGTTCAGCCAGCTGTCGATCAGCACCCCCAGGTCCCTCTCTGTTTGGCAGCTCTCCAGCCACTCTGACCCCAGCCTGTAGCAGTGCCTGGGCCAATTTGTAGAACCTGGCACTTGTGTTAAATCTCTGGGTTGATGGTTGGACTTGATGATCTTGGAGGGCTTTTCCAACCTTGATGATTCTGTGATTTTGTAAGTATTTCTGATTTTTCTGTTCCCTGAATATCTGAAGAATTTGCTTATATGCTGCTGTTTTTGTGGCCAGCTGTTGATTATTTTTCCTTCCAGGCAGAGTTACAGGAAGTTCTAGATCAAATCATCTAAGCAGAGTTTTATCAAGTTATAGATTGCATCATCTCCTTGTCTATCAGGCCTGCAGGTATCTTTGAAAGGAAGAAAAGTGCCATAAAAATAATGCAGACTGAGTCTTGTGGGAATGCTTTAGGAAATCATTCAGATGGGGCTGAAAAGGTCCTGAAATCTCTCATTGTTTTGTGGATCTTTCAAGTGAAATGCAAAACACAAAACTGTGGATTTGTGAAATCCTCAGTGTTATGTCATTTACCCTCACCATGAAGAAAAGGATTGTCTGTGGAAGCTTTGATAATGCTGGGTTGGACTCCTCATTTTGTATTTCTTTGTGCATATTCTGTTGCTGTTAAAGATGGGCTGAATTCCATTTCACAGTATCACAGTATAACTTAGGTTGGAAAGGACCTCGAGGATCATTGAGTCCAACCTATCAACACAGACCCCATGACTAGACCATGGCACCAAGTGCCACGTCCAATCTCCCCTTGAACGCCTCCAGGGACGGTGACTCCACCACCTCCCTGGGCAGCACATTCCAATGACGAACAACTCGCTCGGTGAAGAACTTCCTCCTCACCTCGAGTCTAAACCTCCCCTGGTGCAGCTTGAGACTGTGTCCCCTTGTTCTGGTGCTGGTTGCCTGGGAGAAGAGACCAACCTCTTCCCAGCCATAACCACCCCTCAGGTAGTTGTAGAGGGCAATGAGGTCACCCCTGAGCCTCCTCTTCTCCAGGCTAAACAACCCCAGCTCCCTCAGCCTCTCCTCACAGGGCTGTGCTCAAGGCCTCTCCCCAGCCTTGTTGCCCTTCTCTGGAAACCTTCAAGTGTCTCAATGTCCTTCTTAAACTAAGGGGCCCAGAACTGGACACAGGACTCCAGGTGTGGCCTAACCAAAGCAGAGTACAAGGGCACAATGACTTCCCTGCTCCTGCTGGCCACACTATTCCTGATGCAGGCCAGGATGCCCTTGGCCTTCTTGGCCACCTGGGCACACTGCTGGCTCATATTCAGGCGGCTGTCGATCAGCACCCTCATGTCCCTCTCTGTTTGGGAGCTCTCCAGCCACTCCAACCCCAGCCTGTAGCTCTGCATGGGATTGCCATAGCCAAAGTGCAGCACTCGGCACTTGGACTTGTTGAATGCCATCCCATTGGATTCTGCCTATCTGTCCAGTCGGTTGAGGTCCCTCTGCAGAACCTTTCTACCCTCTAACTGACCAACATCTGCTCCTAACTTGGTGTCATCTGCAAACTTGCTGATGACTGACTCGACCCCCTCATCCAGATCATCAATGAAGATGTTGAAGAGGACATTTCCAATGACCTGGCCTAAACCAAGTCCAATCAGACTGTAAGAGACACTGCATACTTCACTAAGCATTTTGAACCAAGTTGTAAAAATCCCACTGACTCTGTTTGTTCCCCCCTTTTCCCCCTGCATCTTAAAAACAAATACTTCTAGCATTTACAGTCATAACTAAGGTGATGACCTATTTGAAGCCTAAGCCTGTCTCAGTGGAAAAAGGAGTTATATACTTTCAATAGATCTCCTTGACATCATTGAAATAAAACATGTGAATACCTTCACTCTTTTTCTATTTATTGCAATGACTACACCAGGTTTTGTTGCTTGGTGTTTGTATCAATGGTGGGGTTAGTTGAGCTAAGTTTAGTCAAGGAGATTCACTCCCTGTCTGTTCAGACTATCATCCTGCAAATGCTTGTCTAATTTACTTGCCATAGCTGTGTAGCAGGGTTGCAGCTAAATGAATATTGATGGAACTGTTACCTTAGGTTATAAAATAATCAACCAGAGCTTGCTTTACTTTTTGTCATTGTGGAATACCAAATGCTTCATTGGGATGTAACAATTAAATGCACATTGTGCACATTGCTTCTGAGTCTGTGCTCACGCTTCCAAGTGTTTTATGTGTAAGATAAAATGCATACCAATGTGTGACACCTCTGTATGGAATGTGCAGGTCCTATGAAAAAGTGCAATATTAATGGTGTCTTTTTGTTTTGTAGCTTGGATCCTCCTCCTCTGTGCCTTTTACATCTATATTCTCCCAGCTGTTTATGACTGTTGTAGTCCCCCTTATTATTGGACAGGTATGTCTTTTAAATATACACTCTTATTTAAAGCAAGAAGATAAAGAGAGCTATCTTAAATACAGACTGGCAACCTGATAAGCTGCCACATAGGAACAGCCTCGGGATAGTGAAGTCTAATATCAGAGAAAAGATGCTACAGTGCTCCCTGGAGCCACATTGATCTTTGTTGAGATTGAGCATCTGTCCCTCAGTACCACAAACATACGCTGCTGCATATCGAGGAGGGACTTGGTGAACATAAAGTGGGGAAAATGGCAGCCCAGCCTGGGAGAAATTCCAGCCCCATACAAATGAGCTCTGAGAATACCACATAGTCCTTTTGTCACATGCCCTTTGCCTGGCTGATGAAGGAAGTTCTCCCTGTGTAGTAGCTACTATCACTAATTATTGGAGGGGAGAAAAAAAATTCAACATTAAAAAACACACAAGAGCTAAGCAGTCAGAAGTTAAGAAATCACAAAAGGAAAGCTGCTCAAGCCTTTTCTCACATGTTCTACAGGAAAGGCTTTAACTGCACAGTTGCAAACTGTTCTTTCTGCCTGACTCCTCTGTCATTTGTTACACTGGATGGGGGAGTATTCACGGAATGAGCAGCTGTTCAATATTTCATTTTATACTCATTGTTCATATTGTACCACAAGGCCTTACTCTTCATGGCATGTGATAGAAATCTTTCACTGGATGTAAAGGTATTAATGGCAGTGTAGGACTGTCTGTGCCACTTATCTCTGTGGTGCCTGGTTTTTCACAAATGTTAATACTAATTATTTTTTTCTCCCACCTCATGGTGGGAAATTGCTATATTTAAGGCCAAAAGTTATCAGAAGTGTCCACTAGTCTAAGACACCAAAATATCCCTAGCCTAATTCTTACATGCTTGGAAGTACTCATCATTCTCAGTCATTCCCAATGCACGAAGGGAGTATCAGTAGTTCATTCCCATGGGTTATCATTGCTGATTCTAGCATGCAGTTTAGCTCTGGGTTCAGCTGGAACTTGAATTCTGTCAGTCTAAAGCAGACTTTGAAATGGAAAGAGCGTGGTTAAAATGCAGGCAAATGAAAGTGGAGTCTCTAAGAGAGCACCTTGGAGAATGTTAAGCTTATCTGTCATTGCCTGTGCTCTGCAGAGCAGTCAAGCAGGCTTTTTTCAAGCTGTGAGTGCACATTTCGAAGTTGGCAAGTTCTAGTACGTGCCAAACTCCTAGTGATGTTAGTTTCTTACATGGTCAAACAACGCTGTTAAAGCCTAATAAGAAGATGAGCAGGAGAACATACAATAATGACCAGGATCAGGACCTGTGTAACCTGGCTGTAGCAAAGCCATGTAGAAACTGGACTTAACCTCTGTGTCCCTGAAGTCTATTGAATTAGTCATGTACTTGGAGCTAAATCCCTCAGAATCTCCTTATTAATTAGGACCACACAGGGTTGCTGATGAGCCTACTTGTGTATCATGTTCTTACCTTGTTGAAATTAAATTATCTCTACTAAAAGAGGACAAATGAAAGTACTTGAATCATACTGACAGGTCCAAAACCCAGAAGCTCTTAGTTAGAAGCCTTGATTGGAAGTTTCTAGGAAGCAAATAGCATGTCATAGATCTAGCAATGAAGTAACTTACAGAGATGGAGTGTATCAGCAGTCTGTACTGCCATGGAAGAAGACTGAAGGTGGTGGTAGGTTGCTGGACAAAGTGATTGCAAAATTTCAAGAGGGCTTTCATCCCTGTATATGGTGATGAATATATATACCCTATATATGGTATGGTACTTAGGAAAGATGTTCAGGAAATTGCTATGTGAGCCAGCTGGTGGGGTTGAGGGTTTTTTTATCACTGCACCAAGCAGTAAGGGTAAGTCACAGGGACTGAGCAGCAGGCATATGAAATAAGTGCTCTGAATAAGTTCAGATTACATGGTAGAAATAATTTATTGAAGGAGTGGCCAAGCATTGGAACAGGCTGCCCAGGGAGGTGTGGAGTCACCATGCCTGGAGGTGTTAAAAAAATACATAGACATGTCAACCTGCCCTTCATACAGAGGCAGCATGGCTGTGTTGCCATTAAAAGGGAAGTTTGCATTTAATTCCTATCCCACTGCTCCCTCACTACTGAACTGTTGCACAACACGCAGCACAGCAATATAATATTGCTTTGTGAATCACTAGTTGCTCACTTTGGGACTCCAGATGCTGTAAGAGATAATGGCCCATAATTCATGAATGACCATTTCAGCAGTTACTTCTCATTTATCATTTCATGCCCACAATGTTAATTCCTTACCATGCACAGTCATGCTCTCCAGAAAAGTCAGTCCCTGCTAAGGTTACTTGGTAGCAAAGAGCTTGATTGGGAATAAAACAAGCTTGGAACCTGCCTGCTTGGAGGATTGCTTCTCTTCAGCCTTCCTAACTCAGCTGGGATCAACAGAGGCTTTCCTCTTGATCCACATCAGTGTAAACCAGAGAAGGCTGCTTGAAGGAAGCATTCTCCAAGGGCTTTATTTTCCTTTAAAAAAATCTTGCCTCTGGGAAAACCTGTGTTGCTTAAACGCTCGTTTCCTGAGCAGGCTGCAGAGCCGGCTCTTCGAGCAGCCCCTGGGATACGAGCAAAGCAGATGAGAAGGTGCTTTTAGTTCTGTTTGGTTTTGTTTGGAGTTTCTTGTTTGCTTTATGGCAAAAAATATCAAGAGTTTTGGTTGCTTGGCTGACTTGTCAGAATTTTTAATGATGGCTGGGAGAAAGAAGTCGGGATAGTGTAATTGCTGCTCGCTTTCTGCTGTTTCTCAAACCATTTTTAAGGGTGACAAGACTGCTGTGAACAGGAGTCAAACATTAGCTACTAAGGATGAAACGTGTAAGGGGCTGCAGGTACAGGCTCTGCTCAGGTGGGGGCTGCTGTTTGCTAGGTAAAAGAACTGTTAAAGGGGGAGGGAGATTTGCTATCAGAAAGGCGCTGAGTCTTACAGGTAGCTGCTGACAGATGATTTCAGTAGGAGGAATCACTCTGTTCTTTGGCAGAGCTGTGCAAGTTGTCTAAGCCTAAAACCTTTGTTATCTACAGATGTGTTTTGCTAATTGCCAGTGTGTTGTTACTCAGGTCAGCATTGATGGAGTAATGTTGCATTTGTAATTACAGAGTAATGAAGAAGACTTCTCTGACAAGGTCTTGAGAAGAGACATAATCTGTAGTATCAGGACATGGTTTAGTGGGCTTGGTGGTGTTGACAGTTGGCTTTGATGATCCTAGGGGTCTTTTCCAACCTTAAGGAGTCTATGATTCTGTTTTATAAAGATGTGAGGTTCTATCAGCCCTGAAGGTCTGTGGTGTGTAAGAGCTTGTTATTTGTGCACCACCCATGTGTACCTCTGAGGGGAATTTGAGAACGCTTGTTACAGGAGAGACAGGGTAATAGGCAGTTCAGAGAGAAGGCTTTTGCTCTGGCAGCTCAGAGTTCTGATGATTATTTTTTTTTTCCCCTGGGTAGAAGAGTTCTGATGAAGATTGCTGCTCCTGAGCTGTCGTGATTTTGCTCAAACAACTGTTTCCTTGTCTATAGATGCTGGCAACGCTTTTAGCCAGCAAACTGTGAGGTTTTGAGAGATGTTTCTTCATGACCAGTTGTGAGATTGGGCTGAAGACTGTTGTTTCTTGCCTTACTTTATCTTTTCATTCTAAAGTGGCAGATAACAGGAAGAGTGAAAACCAGTGCAGTATTTCCTTTCCCCTTTTTGCCGTCTCTCTCCATTCTCTACACCTAAGTGCTTGTGACAGCCTCTTATTTTATGTTTTATATTAAAGAGCAATTTATGATTAAATGTTAATGAAATAGAATTTTCACTGTGCTTTCATTATATTCTACCAGTTTGAACATTTTTCAAAGCAGCACACCAAAACCCACTGTTTTCTATGAATAAATAATAAAAAGCTTGTCTGTGCATTATCATTCATGCATTCTCGAGTTGCCCCGTTGGTAATTTGTCTGCCAGCGTAAAGTGGGCACTTCACATTAAACAGACCTTAACTAAAGCTAAAATTAATGTTATGATTCTAAGCAGTTCTCCATCCCAAATCTATAAAATGAAGCTGGTTGTACAGAAAATCCTCACTGCATCTGGTCACACACACACACAGAGAATCGTGATGTCCTACAAGTAAAGGATTTTAAGTGCCTTCTGCATCGTTGCTCAAAATGGTCCACAGGAGCCCTATCAGCGTTTGGGAGGTGTGCTTATAAATAAGCACGGCTCTGAGAGGGTGCTAGGTTGCAGTACAAGTTGTCAGTGAAATTGAAACTAAAAAGCTTTGCAATGTATTTATTTTTAAAGAAAGAGAAAGGGAACTGTAGGTGGAAGCTGCTAGGGAGTAAGGTTCTGCTCACCTAAGCCTGAAGAGAGAGCAGGGGAAACAATAGTTAAAGAAACTGTTCTATAAAGGGAACAGTGTCAGATCCTTTCCTTGTGACTTAAATCCACATGGAAGTAGCCCTACTTTCTCTTCAAAGTCCAGAGGAGCTGCAGGGAGGAGGAGTGGTACCCTGGGAGATGAGTGCTTCTAGAAGCTTGTTGCAGAAAACGGAGCTGGCAGATAAACAGCTTTCAGACCACAGTTGGCTCCCTTCTGAGGCGTGACGCGAAGAGGGAACAGAACCTTTGTCTCCACAGAAATACAAAAGCTGAAGAAAACCTCTGCCACTGCTGCAGCCTGGCTTTACCTTCCTGCCATCTCACACCTGCTTGTAAGCTTTTAAAGCAACAGTTGTAAATTACCCCAAAATGTGAAAGTTAATTTTGAGAATGGCCTCGTGTGGGTTTTATAAAGCATGCTTTGAAGGCTTGTATGTGTCAGGAGCTACCTCTTGGGAGTAAACTGACTGACAGAACAGAGTGAGATAGCTTTTAAGGGAGTTTGGTAAGCTGAGGAAAGAAAACAAGATGCTTGTCAAAAAGACACTTATTTTTTTTCCCCCAGATTGGTGCGGGGGAAGCCCTTTTTTCCCATCCCATCTTCAGAAAGGAAATACAAGATTTCACTTTCCACAGAGTAAGGATAGATTTGGCATTTTTTGATGTTCTAGAAGTATAGAAAGGTGGGTGAACCAGTACAAAGTTTGGAACTTTCTAGCAGTATACAGGAAGAGGTGAGAACATGTGCCTTCACACAGCTACAGGCTCTGGAGAGCTCTCAGAATGGGGTCTGGCTCTGTGAGATGAGCTCTGCTTTGGAAAAGAGTCTGTGCATCTGAATGGCCATGCAGACCTTGGGTATGTGGAAGGTGGTTGTGCTATGGAAGTCTGTGAAGAATGGTCCATGGTTACATTGTTTCTGTAACCTCCATAATCTCCTTTACCTTCCACTATCTGAAGCTTACTACTAGTTCTCACAGTTGCTGTCACCTTAGTTCACTTTTGTCTTGCCAGTTTCCCCTGCTTTCATAGTATCATAGTATCATTCAGGGTTGGAAGGGACCACAAGGACCATCTAGTTCCAACCCCCCTGCCATGGCCAGGGACACCCCACACTAGATCAGGCTGGCCAGAGCCTCATCCAGCCTGGTCTTAAACACCTCCAGGGACGGGGCCCCGACCACCTCCCTGGACAACCCATTCCAGGGCTTCACCACTCTCATGGTGAAGAACCTCCTCCTCACATCCAGCCTGAATCTCCCCACCTCCAGCTTTCATCTCTTCCAGGCTTCACCAAAGCAGTTCCCAATATTCCATGCAGTCTTATTTCTTGGTTTGCCATCAGTGTGTAAAAAGAGGTATTACACAGTTACTAAAGTCTTGCAGATATTTAGCCTGTCTCAAGGCTTTTCAAAAGAAAACTTCACAGTACAGAGTTCATCACAAAGGTCTGTGGCTGTAAGTAGTGACAGTATTACTTAGGAATGAGTTAGGAATCTTGCCTTAAAAGACAAGGTCAATAAGGTGACTGCTGCATTTAGGTGTAGTGGTAACCCAGCAGAGTTTCAACTTGTTTCCTTGTGTTTCAATGCGAGGAAAAAAGTGACTCGTGTTTCTGTGCTGAAATGGTAAAGTCCCAGGTGTTTTGTTCAGGTACTCAGAAGCACAAACCAAGAGATAATAAACTGGAGAAGCAGAAGGGCAGTAAAAACATTGTGTATTCTGTTAAAGATTAAATCAGTCCCAATGAGCTGATGGAATCGGGGAAACAATCTACTCTGTGGAATGATGTAAATACCAAGAGATACTCTTGTGTGTTTAATGGGAGCAGAGAAGGTGACTTCATAGCCATTACCCCTGTGGTGGTTGGGTTTTTTCACCTCATGGGCTTAAAAAAACACTGAAGTTGAAGATCTGGATAATTTTTCAAAGATCTACTCTGTTACAAATGTCAGAAATCATTCCATCCCATATACATGGAGGCTGGGGAGCTCCTTGCCCTATTTAGGTCAATTAATAATGAACACTAATGAATCCTGTTGTTTGTTGCATTTTTTATCCTGCATGTCCAGTACTTCAGCTAGACTCCTTCCACCTGCCTGCTCTGTTTTACTGACAAATTTCTCTGGGTATAGTTGGGAAGGTACCATTAGGTAAGTGAAGCTGTTTTCATCTATGATCTTAGAACAGCTGAGCATTATTTACTTGCTCTCCTGCAACAGCAGATTGTGTTGCTTTGTACAGGGGATGTTAAGGGAATTAAGCACACGAGCTGTTAGCCCATTTGCCTAGGAAGGCTGGTGTTGGAACAAGGAGGTTATGGCAGGATACAGAGGAAAACTGCTCTGTGTGTGAACGTTCTGGTAGAACAACCATATTTAAATGGGGATAATACTGTTAATTCATGTGCAATTACATTCTTTTGTTGTTCAAAAATTCAGTCCTGGGAGAGAGGGAAGCCTGAGCCTGGAACTGTGCTTTGAAGTAAATTTGAGCTGATGGCTTCCCAAAAACCTTTGGAGATGGCCAGAACAGTCACCAGGAGGTAGTGGCCTGATGGACATGTTTGTGTCCTTTTGTCATCTAACTTTTCTGTGAGTTTGTCAACATCTTTTATCATGCAGGCTATTATCAAATAACACCTACTACAGAGTTTTGCTTCTGTTCCTCTCTTCTCTCCACTAAACCACAGCAGGGGGGAAAGGATTCACCGTGCACTGTTCTTTCGTGTGCAACCTCCAGGTCAGCCATCAGGAATTCCCTGCTCTTTGGGGCTGGCATTTAAATCTGTAGGCAAATCTTTGCAGTTCATTGTTCCTAAAGTGATCGCTACTGTAGGGCCAGAGGCTCCAAAGTCTTCATGGCAGAAGTAATTCTGCAGGAGTTTCAGCCAAGATGTGGTTTGCAAGGCCTTGAGATTTATACCTTAGAACCCGTGCATGCCTTCTCTGCAGCATAGTAGAGTCCTGCAGCATTTCCCATGTAAAGTACATTATTATTATTAGATAATAATAATATAGTATCCCTTAATTATTATTTTACTGATATATCTGCCCACCCTCCCAAGCTGTTGTTTTTAACTGCCTTTTTTCCCCTCTTTTTTTTTTTTTAATGTGAGGAATTAATTCCCTTTCACTGGGATCTGTGAAGTTATTGCATCTGAAGGGTGCTCCTCTTCTTGCTCTTCTCCATCTGTGTGCCACTCTGATGCTTGTAGTCTGGTTGTCAGTCGTTCACATTTCTACCCCAGGCTGTAAGTTCATCTTTTCACAGGAGCATCACTTCAGATAGTTTCTCAGTTGCTTATTTCTCCAGTGCTTGTCCCTCCCTTGTCCTCCATGTACTTCAAATACTGGGCATTGTTACTTCCATTGAGAGCTGACACACCAGTGGGGTGCCCCAGTGTGGTGTCCTTTGTACAGACCAAAGGGCACCTCTCTCTTATGAGAGGCTGAGGGACACTCTATCCTGGAACAGAACAGGCTGGGAGAGGATCTTCTCAATGCTTATATCTAAAGGGTGGAGGCCATGAGGATGGGGGTGTTCTCTTAGCGTGGTTGCCGGGGATAGGACAAGGGGCAGTGGGTGCGCACTAGAACACAGGAGGTTGCAATGGAACTTAAGGAGAAACATTTTTACTGTGAAGCACTGGACCAGGCTGCCTAGAGAGATTGTGGAGTCTCCTTCTCTGGAAAGATTCCAAACATATCTGGACACATTCCTGTGCAACCTGATCTAGATGAACCTGTGTTAGCAGGGAGTTGGATTAGACGATCTCCAGAGACCCTTCCATCGCCTGCCATTCTTTGATCCTATGACTTTAACATGCAACAATCATCATGCTGTGGCTAAGTTTGCAGACAAATGGAGCTCAGTATCCCTGCCCAGCCTCTGAATTACCTATGAGATTCTGTATTTAATCATTTCAGCCTGTGTTGCTTGAGGCTTTTCAACCCCTGTTAGACTTTCTGCCAGAGGCTGCCAACCCCACAGAACAACGAGGTTCACTGGCTGGCTCTGTACTTCATTCTGCATTGCCTTTGTTGCATTTGGGGGAGTTACTGTTATTTCACTACACATCTTCATAATGATTTTGCTAAGTTCTGTGTTAACCCTGGAAAGTTATGGAATTGGGTTAAGAATTAAAAGGCTTTCAAAGGATCCTTGTCCTGAAACAACTCTGCAGGGCATGAATAAGTAACTAATGGATTGTTTTTCAGTCAAAATGAATCGGCTGACATGAGCATCCCTGTGAAAAATCTAGCTGACTCTTTACAGATAGCTGTAGGGTTGTATTTCTCCACTCTTTAAGTTATACAAGAATTTAGATTACCTTGAATCACTGATCAGAGGCTGAATCGACCTCTGAAATGATAGATCTTCCTGAGCCCTGTGAGAAAAACAAAACCTCTCTGGGACTGTGTGTGAGGGAGGGTATATTTTATCTGTGTTTCCACAGTATACATTTATGTGACACTGGGTTGAGGAGATGATTTCTAAAAGCCATGCTGGGAGTTACGGTGGTTGAGTCATAATAATTCCAGAATGGATAGAGGTGGATATTTAAAGAGACCAACCAACTGAAGATTTTAAGGAAATATTCTTGCACTTTCAGTTTCAAGCTGGTTTTTTTCTTCCTCTTATATCAGTCCGTGATAAGTAGGTGTATAAACTTAGTGTTGTCATGTATATATGTTGTCATGTATTACACTTTGTACAGACACAAAGGTATTGTTCACTTAATAAACACCTGCAGTCTAAGCTGTGCTGTGGCAGTAGTAGCCATCACTGTTCTTCTGCAACATCTGGTTACTTTCAGTATAAATCTTTGGGAAGGGCCATAAATAAATAGGTGGGTTTAGGTGGCTTTGCTTTTTCCCCAGTGTGATTTCAGTGGTAGGGGATAATAGGTTGGGTTGGTGTTTTGTGTTGTGGGGTTTTTTAAGTTCCTTTAGAAAACACTCAGTTTAGAGGTGAATGACTTTGCTTCTTGCTTCTGATAATTAGAGTCCCAAATCTGCTCAGATTAGGCTCACCTGGTCTTCCCATTTGATGGCTTTCATGCTGTGCACTCAATGTTCTCGTTCAACTTTGTTACCTCTTTCATCAATGCAGTGCCTTGTTCCTGCCTGCTGGCTGGTAAGGAGGTGGCTGAAGGAGCTCCACTGAATGCTCTTTTCAGAGGCTTGGTCATACCTTCTGAGCTGTGTTCTCTCTTTTTGCATCTGGCAAGTGTGAAATTTGAACATTGAGTGGGGTGTTGTGCACTGGGGTGTTGAGCAGTCTCTTCCATGGTTTCCTGTAAAATTGTTATTTTTCAGTGGGAAGCTTAGAAGTGCTGAGAACTAAATGATAGTTTCCAGCCTCTAACTTTCCATGAGCCCCATGTGCCAAATTTTTGGTGTGTACCCTACCATGTGGGCTGTGAAATCTGTTTGTTGTGGTGACTGGATTAGCTGCTTCCAGGACTGCTACGGAGAGATTTGCAAGCAAGCTGGAGAGGAGGAAACCTGGCAGCTGCAAGGTCAGTCCTGCAGCTTCGGCAGTCGGTGCGTGAAAAGGTCCTATGGTAGCATCAGTGATGGTGCTTGGATATTCATCTTGAATCCCTCTAAAATCTTGTGTGCTGTTAAACCATGAGTGGCATTTGTTGATGGTACTGCTATGAGAAGGTAACGAGACACCTTTAGGGCCCTCTGGTAGAGGAGTTTCAGGATCTCAGTGCTGTTATTTCTGAAAGAGCATGGTAGCAGAGAACATCAGGAGGCCTCAAGAGAAATTAGGCAAGACGATGTGATTGCTGAAAAATTAACACAAGCCACAGCTGTCTGATAAAAGCTTTAAAAAGTTGTTGTTTTCAGACCTTATGAAGTAAAGAGAAGAACTAGAAGCGCCTCCCCAGGCAGGGCTGAAACAGAGGCATTGTATCTGCTGAGGCTCGGTCCTGTAGTGCCTGGCAGCATTTGAAAGTTGGAGGTACTTCAGAATTGATGTTGTTTCTTAAAACAAAATAATAACTAATCCTTGGCAAACCAACTTTGGATTGTGTTTCCTGAAAGTGCAGAAGTTCCCACCGAGTCCAGCAGGTTTCCTGGCTCTCCTGTGTTAATTCTGGCGCTCTAAAAGCGTGCAAGTGGCGTTTGTCTGTGGATTTACAAAAACTCTGGATATTCAGCGGCTGAATTATTTAAGCTCCCACAACACATGCACTTTTGCTTTTCAAGCTTGAGTTATAATTTAATTAAAAACTTCTGGTGCATCGCTGGGTATTTAAATATTAAAGTGTTCCATGGATCACTTTCGATTATCCGCCCTCCTGAAATTCCTGGAGATGTCAGATTTTTAAGATTCCCAAAGTTGCACTTGGAATTGTCTGTTGGTGCAAAGGGGACTGTGATAATTACATCCATCCATTAGTATCAGCAGAGGAGATAAACTTTGGGGAGGCTTAATGGGCATGTCTCAGTGACAGCTAGCAAAGAACATTTGGCATGATTAAGGATGGATTTGAATGTACTTGAAAATATACTCTCATTATGGACGCCCAGTGGAAGTTGCACTACAAATGTTAAATTCCCCAGAAGAAGACTTGTGTGGCAGGGAAGCTTTGAAATCCACTGTGGCCGTCATCCAAATTACTCTCTTCTCTTTGTGTCTTTCCGCTGTCAGATTCGTTTTGTGATGCCCAACTTGGCTCCCTGCGTCTTTGAAAAGAGGCAACCTGTTGGTTTCTGTGTTTCAGATTGTCCGAAGGTACATCAAGGACTGGCTTGAAAGGAAGAAGCCTCCATTTGGTGCTATCAGCAGCTGTGTGCTCCTGATGATCATCTACACGACGTTCTGTGACACCTTTGCCAATCCCAACATCGACCTGGATAAATTTAGCTTGATTATAATAGTGTTGATAAGTAAGTTCAGCTTTAATGCCTCCCTTGTAGCTGCGCTTCAGGCGTGGAATCAGATACATGTCCTGGAAAGGGAGAGGCTGTGGGGATGCTGGGATGGGGCTAGGCTTGTGCTTGTAATCACAGTATCACAGTATAACTGAGGTTAGAAGAGACCTCGAGGATCATCGAGTCCAACCTGTCACCACAGACCCCATGACTAGACCATGGCACCGAGTGCCATGTCCAATCTCCTTTTCAACACCTCCAGGGACGGCAACTCCACCACCTCCCTGGGCAGCACATTCCAATGACAAATGACTCGCTCAGTGAAGAACTTTCTCCTCACCTCGAGTCTAAACCTCCTCTGGTGCAGCTTGAGACTGTGTCCCCTTGTTCTGGTGCTGGTTGCCTGGGAGAAGAGATCAACCCCTTCCTGGCTACAACCACCTTTCAGGTAGTTGTGGAGGGCAATGAGGTCCCCCCTGATGCATCTAGCAAACCAAATCCCCAGAAGTCTTAGGAGATGGAGGCTTTTTAGAAAGGATGAACCCTGCTCTTCAGGTGTGCCTAAGATGGCTCAGTGGCTCTACCTTTCTAAAGAGGCACAGTACTACTTTCCAAATGTTTATACAGAATTATCCAGGTTGGAAAAGACCTTTGAGATGATCAAATCCAACCAATCACCCAACACCATCTAATCAACTAAACCATGGCACTAAGTGCCTCATCAAGTCTTATTTTAAACACTTCCAGTGATGGTGACTCTATCACCTCTCTGGGCAGCACATCCCAATGGCCAATCTCTCTTTCTGGGAAGAATTTCTTCCTAACATCCAGCCTAAACCTCCCCTGGCACAGCTTGAGACTGTGTCCTCTTGTTCTGGTGCTGCTTGCCTGGGAGAGAGACCAACCCCCTCCTGGCTACAACCTCCCTTCAGGTAGTTGTAGACAGCAATAAGGTCTCCCCTGAGCCTCCTCTTCTCCAGGCTAAGCACCCCCAGCTCCCTCAGCCTCTCCTCACAGGGCTTGTGCTCCACACCCCTCCCTGGCTTTGTTGCCCTTCTCTGGACGTGTTGGAGCAACTCAACATGTTTCTTAAACTGAGGGACCCAGAAGCGGACACAGTATGACCATTCTGTTTCTGCTTCTTTGTTATTCAATGACCATCAGTGCACAGATGTTACATTCCAAACAGAAAGGGAAGATCTGAGGTCGAGTTTTCACTCAGAAGCACTGTTACAACTTCTAAGTAGTTCTTTCTTACTGTGTTATGAACCTAGAAACTAGCTGGGAGCTCCAGTGTGCTGATTTATCCCTGTAGATGAGCACAATTCTTGCAGAGTCTGAGAGCAGACTGCTGGTGTCCTTGCCATCAGTTAAAAATACACTTGGAGATCACTGCCTCCCAGGGAAAGGAAGTGGTGTATAGGCACTGTCTCCTCTTCCAGCAGGGAATTTCTGTCTTGCTTCAGACTGTCCAGGGACAGTAGTTTCAATTTGCTTAGAGGAGCGGCAGCTACAGTACACTTACATAATAAATCACATCCCATGCACTCTAAAGCTGTTACACTTCAAGAAATCAATGCATCACCTAACTTGAAGTGTGTGCACAGGCACTGTTTAATGTATCTTCTATAAAGCCAAGCTCCTTCTCTAAAGCCACTAAAGTCAGGAGGACATTTGCCCCTGCCCTTTGTGCTAAGTTCTTATTCCATCCTGATTTTGGCAGGTTTTTGTGTTATGAAACACTGTTGGTGTATGGAATTAGAAATGGTATTGTCTAAATACTTCATTCTGAAAGCAAAGAAGGAAGCCTTGCTAAGGAGCTCTCTATCAAATTAAAGGGAATACTTGTTAGCAGAGGCACCTGAGAAGGGCCACATCCCAGATGCACTTAAATAACTGCAGAGTTGGCAGCAAAAGGGAGGTGGAATATGGAGATGTTCACCTCTGGCTTACCATGCAACAAAACTCAGAATGAAGTCATTTTATGTTACTGTGCTGACTGCTGCTTTAGAAGAAAGAAAAAAAATGGGGTTTTTTTAGTTAAAAAGGTGTGTTCTACCTTGAGCAGTTGGTGTAGAGTGGCTGCTTCCATTACCTGCCTTGTGCTTTCTTTTATTTCACTGCGAGCCAACTCTGCAGTTGTGCCATGTGTGATTCTATAGAGCTCTGGCAGTGCAGTGCACTTGAAAATCATTCCGTGTGTGAAGGACTGGAGTTTCTGAGAGACAATGTTAACATCAGCTTTGAAACAGCTTGGAACATATTAGACCTTTTGTTTTCCCTAAAATATTTATACACCCAAAACCTAAGGAAGATGTGGAGGTGGATATGTATACTGCAGGCCAGTGCTGATTTGACATCCTGCTATAACGCAACAGCCACCATGTGTTCCAGCAGGATGTGGAATCAGCACAAGGAGTTTGAGATGAAACTGCATTTATTATTCTGCTGATTAATGTTTTTTCTGTAATCTTTATGTTAATATTCTAGCCACAGCAACATATGCACAAGGGATAATTGGTAGCAACACCACTGCTTATTGCTTTAAAGAATTATGTGTATTAGGGGGTTGGCTTTTTCTGTGCATATTAATGTGCTTAGGTGCAGAAAAATTGTAATTCAGGAACAATGGGTTGCTGCCTTAGTTCATGAAGGAAGGGTTAAGTGCCTGCTGAGATGACATTTATGCATCCTAGGAAATGTATGGAAAAGTATGGAAAATGTCACCAGTAATAGCTAATATCCTTGCCGTGTTTCCCAGTTGTAAACTGGGGTCAGAATCAAACGTGTTGTCTTGGCTTGCTCTACCCTGTGGGACACATTAGCCTTATTGCATTCACACAGTTTGCAAGGAAAGGGAGAGGACCCAGCCCAGATTGTGCTGCAAGTAAAAGCCCTTCCCCCATAGCCCACAAACCCAGAAGAGGTCTGTGCAGGTCCAGGTTTCTCCTCCAGCTCAGTGGGGAGTTCCTGCTCTCTGGCGCAATGCTCAGTCGCTGCAGTCCCAGCAGCTACCCAGCACAGAAGCCAAGCTACCTCCTTCTCCCCACATCTCTGCAGACCAAGGGTGGGCTCTGTGCATCCCATATCCCTGTGGGTGAGGGAGAGCTCCCCTCAGGATGCTCAGAAACCATCCACACTTACAAAGCTGACTCAGCTTGAAGCAAAGCTGCTTTGTCTGAGGTACACTGCCCTGTTCAGGAGCTAGCCTTTGTCTGAGAGGGAGTCAAAATGTCTGTTATGATCTCTTAATAGTGATCATTCATTAGGAGAGTAATATACCCAGTCTGAGAGATTCTATGTTGCTAACCTCATAAGCAAAAGTAGTGCAAGAGATGTGCAGCTTGTAGTGGTGGATGTTCCTGCCATTCATTGTGTCAAGAAAAATTGGATTCAGAAGAACTTGGGTAGCCACTGCATTGGCTCTGGCTTTCTTGAATGTAATGATGTGTATTGTTCTCCCAGTCTGTAGAGGTGGTTTGTTGCTGGATCTTTCTAGACTTGGTGCAGCCTAGCTTCTGACCTGTACTATGAGGCAGAAGGCACAGACACAGCAATTGCAGAGCCTGAAGTGTTCTTTATTTCTGTGCTCTAAGTCTAATTTTAACTTGTTTCTCTTCCAGTCTTTTCTGTACAGATGAGCTTCATGTTTTTGACTTTCCTCTTCTCTACAAGGTAATTGAATGTGCTGAATTGGAACTTTTGGATGTTTGTTTTGTGTGATGTCTTTGCTTTGGGTGATGGTTTATGCAAATGTGTAAGAGCAGGTTTCTGAATAGGGGTGACCTCATTTTGGTATTTCAATATTGTCCTTACTGCATTTTTCTCTGTTAGAGTTTCATAGGCTAAGAGAGCAGGACCTGAATTCTGTCCTTTCTTGTGTGTTAATTACAGAGTTGTTAAATCTCAATCAATCACTGCTATACCTCATCCACTGAAAAAAATGGATTTGCACAGATGTCACTGAAGGTATAATTTGCCCTGCAGACATGCTGATGACATATGAGAGAGAGAACTCAGTTTGACTTTTTACATCTCAAGACACATTTGCCGGGCTGCAATTCACTCTTCTCTGTATATGTCAAATGTGTTACACTTATATGGTGGTTCTTAACAGACAGTTGGCCTGAGCT
This sequence comes from Melanerpes formicivorus, assembly GCF_026170545.1. Taxonomy (NCBI): domain Eukaryota; kingdom Metazoa; phylum Chordata; class Aves; order Piciformes; family Picidae; genus Melanerpes; species Melanerpes formicivorus. The sequence continues at coordinate 10,375,114 of NW_027142379.1, read as the reverse complement.
AATGTTTGGTAGAGCTGGTTTTTCCCTTTTAAATCTCAACCAGGAAGAACAGTTGTGCATTCCCTTCTCAGGAAAACACTACTGTGAGAATGGTGGCAGGCAATGGCTTAGGGCATCACTTGAGTGTACAGCAGAATACCCGCTGCTGTCCTCTCACTTGGGCCTAGTGGAGTCTTGGCAACACTCTGCTGAATGGGAAGTGTCACAGTACAGCAGACTCCAGACACCTTTATTACAACATCTATAAAGGAGAATCACAAAGAAGGTTTCACTTTCTTAATATTACTTACACTTTTTTTAGTGCCACAGGAAAATTTCTCTGTGCCAAGGTCATACCTTGACCTGAGAAGGCATTTTAAAAGTCACTTTTGAACTTCTAGACCTAGCCTGGGGGGAAGATACATTCCAGCTGTAAAATCTAAAATGCCATAAGTAGTAACCAACCCAGTGTGGTAAATATTTGGAACCTCATCAAATGATTTCTCATTAGGACCAAAGGGTCATCCATTGACCAGTCATATACCTCTCTCTCATGTCATTTGTCCACCCTTCCTGGTGTTACTCCCAGTGTGCAAAGCCTTAAATGCAGTTTTTATTTGAAGTGGAAGATAGCTGCGTGTTCTAAGTGGTGCTCATAGAGTAAACATTGAGCATTTTGTTGACATTACATACTAGGAAAAGAAATGGTAGGTCACTCTTTTTGTCACAGAGGCAAGCTGGCCACTGCTGTGACAGAGCATGTTTGCAAAAGTAACCTTGGCTGGAATTAAGTTGGTGCCCTATGTACCATGTCTTCAGAATTACTTTCCTTCCCCTCTATTCATTAGAGAGTTTGTCATGGCTGAGAAACAATTCTGCTTTCAAAACCAACCCCAAACCTCAACAAACCCAACCTAATCCAACAGTGCTGGTCACTTGTGGGTAGAAGGATTTCTGTCACTAGACCTGATCAAAGGGATGTGAACACACATATGGATGCTCCAAGTAATCTATTTGATCAATGATGTTTTAAAAAGGTTTTTACTCTCAGAGGTTATTAAAACTCTTTCTTTTCTAGGAGTAACTCTAGTTTCACACCAGCAGACACAGTGGCTATCATTTTCTGTTCCACACACAAATCCCTCACCCTGGGTAAGTCAGGAGATAAGCTTTTGAGCAAAACAACAGTAACATTCATACCTTGCTGTGTTCCAAACAGGAAAAATTGCTGCTTGCTGGCTTTTCTGCTTAAATGGGTTTGGGTTTAGTGTGGCAAGTAATGTCACCAGTATGACACTAATAGGTGGATAAAATTCTTATTCAGGGCAGACAACCGTCTTCTCAGCTGAGATTTTAGTGGTTATACAGCAAGACCACCTTATTTGTGGAAAGCTGGGTTATTCTTTGTGTTCTTATTCTGGTCTGTTGATAAAATTTCAGGTTACTGAAAAGATTGCAAGGTAGAGCTGCCCAGTCTCAGTAAAAGCTTAACACCTACAAGCTGGGATGTACAAGTGAAAAGTCAAAGCACAAGTACTCAGAAACCACAGACAGACAATGCTGCCTTTTGTTTAACATCAGCAGAAATGTATGTGTTTACTTTGTCTGTAGATACTTTGGATTAGAATTTATCAAATCCTCATTGAAATGTTGGTCACTTCTGATCCCTTGGTGATAATAAGATACTCTGATAGAAACTCCCGAAATACCGCCCAATCAGTGATGCTTACAGCCACTTGCTACTGCTTCCTTCTGGGTGTTCAGTCAGTGGGATGAGGAGTGTTTGAATATTTTCTTACTGTGTTGTGAAATGTGGAAATTTGTGTTTGATAAAACATAGGGGACTGAGTATATGCCTTCTGTATCTGTCTAAGAGCAACACAGCCAGGGTCAGTAACAAAGGTAAGAACTTGGTCTGCAACGGGCGGAACAAGTCAGGGCTTAGGTGGCATGTTTTCCAAGTCAGTTTAGCAGTGAAACTCATCTCAGGGTTCCTTGCTTCAGCCAGGCCTGTGCTGCAGAAGTGTTAGCAAGTGCCCTTGAAAGTCTGTGGGAAGTGAAGGAGTTCCTGGAAGACAAGAAAAAGGCAAACATAAAGCCTCTTTGTCACAATGGAAACCAGGAGGGGACGAGGAATTATAGATCAGTGAGTTTGACTTCATTTCATGGAAAACTACTGAAACAAATAATTATTTTAACAGTGCAGGAAGAAACAAAGGCACAAGTAACAGCTCCATAGAGTTGTCAAATGCATATCTTACCAAACCTAACCTTAATTTCCTTTCACACAAGGTCCTGTGGGTTGCAGAGAAAGAGCAAAAGTTGTATGGCTTGAGAGCGTTATGGCTTTTGACATTTGCAGGATGATGTGGGCTCCACAATTAAAAAATTATGTGGACCAACTGGAAAGAGATCAGAGGAAAGTGCCATGAGTGATCACAGATCTCAGAAATGTGAGCCCTGAGGAAGGCTGAAGCAGTTGGGATTGTTGAGAAGACAGCTGAAATACAGTAGTGATCTTCCAACGCATAAAATGTTGATGCAAAGAAGTGAAAAACGAACTCTTTCACAGTGGACTTTGAAAAGGGAAGGACTTTGCTACACTCAGGGTGATTTTAGGTAACAGTCAGGGAAGCCTGTGTAATGTAAGACAGTTTAGCTTTGGAATACGTTGCCTATTAATGACTTGAATCTCCTACCACTGTAGACAAGCCTCAGACAGGGCTTTGATAGCTGGAGGCCATCCTGCCTTGAAGCAGACTATAGAGTACACAGCATTAGATCTTTTTCAGCCACATATTCTATGAAACTGAGGCTTGAGCTTGTGTTCATGAGGGCAGCTACACTTGTATGTACAGAAAGCACCCCCACAGGCAACTCATAATTGCTATTTGGAGGTACCTATAAACTTAGGCCATGACTGTAATACTACAGGAAAGAAGCTGCTGGTGTTTAACAGCACAAGTGTGTAGGTCTCCCTTTTGCTCCCCGGTGAAAATAGTTCTGTATGTGCTCTGTTGAATACTTTTGCAGCTTGCCATGACACTGAGACAATAAGGACAATGCCTTTTTGAGTATTTAAGTCCTAGAGAGGTTTACTGTCACCCACTCAAAAAAGGGGACTCTTCTTTGTACTGAGCATCCTCCTACAGCCATTCTTGACCTGCATCCTGTGCAGAGAGCTGGGTCAGTTCAGTTCTTTTCTGCTGGTTGACTTTCCTTTGTGTATTTTGTTGGCTCCTTTAGAAAAACTGAAGGAGGAGCTTTTGAGGTTTCTAGGTTGCTTTAACTTTTGACTCACATTTTCCCAATTCCAAGTTACTGCTCTCATTAGCACAGCCCAGTGAGTTGGGTTTTTGTGTTTTGTGGCTTGCTTTGCCCAAGCACACAAAGAAAAATGCTTTGGCTACCTTGACTTGAAGGACTCCTGCAGCTTCTACTTCTCTTGCCAATACAGATGCCTCATGGATAAGTGTGCTGGAGATGGTAGAACACAGTATTGTGGGACTGTCTCTCAGCTTTACCTTCATCCTTGAAGAGCTGATGTCTCAAAGAAAGCAAGTTTGTCTCATAGGAGGCTAATCACAAGATGCTCTGCACATTTAGACTAGCTTTACTTACTGCTTTGAGCCTGGGTTGAGACCACTGGGTGGTTGGGACCTGTGCTATTTATGCTGTGTTCCATCTCTGGGACTCAGCTTTGTCAAGGTTTCTTTGAAGCTCCCAGGCTTGTCTTACAAGGAGCCAGCAGCAGCATGTCCTGAACTGAGCGCCATCCCTGATGGGGAAATGCTCTTTTTGGCAGTCCCTGAGAGCCCATCTTTGGTAAGCCTGAGGGCACTGCCACTCCTGTGTGCACCCTCCAGCGTGTGCACAACACAGGCTGCTGTGCATCAGTTTCAGCCTGGCTGAGTGTGAGACCACTGGCATTTTACTGTCTTTGCTATTAATACCAGGTCCAGCTAAGAGCTGCACAGATGCATTTCTGTGAAAGCAGGGAGGATTGGGTTGTGTATAGCTGGAGTGTGAGGAGGCAAGCCCCTGAGCTGATGATGTAAACAGCGATGTTAGCCAGAGCAGTTAGTGTTTATTCCTTCACTGAAGGTGGGAGCAGAGTAGATCTAACTTGGTTTTAAGGATCAGTTAAGTCTATCCCCAGCACAGTCTTGCCCACCCTGATCTTGGCAGAAAGAAGAGCAGATGTAGGCATTTTGGCCCCTTCCTCTTTTGTTGTTCTGTCACATTTCTACTTGTCCAGAGGTGTTTGCTATGAACAGCATGACGAGAAACCCTTCTGTTCTCTTGTGGCAGACAGTTTTTCCCTCTCCCTCTGTCATTACAGTGTCTGAAAGCACAAGCACAGCTCAGGGTCTGGCATCACATCCGCTGTGGAGCTCTGCTTTGTTTGTCTTCAGGATTCCAGCAGTGGTGTATAAATGACCCCCCAACACTTGTTCTTTCACTTTGAAACTGATTTCTCCCAGCTTGGCAGGTGAAACTCCAAATAGGTACGTCTGGCCCATTCCCTGGGGAGCTTAGAATGGCACTGACTAAAGTGGGAGAAGAGCTGACAGCTTTAAAGCTTTAGAAGTGGTAATAGGAGAGGCATGAGAAGACTTTTATAAGTCACTTTCTCCCACACCATATTATGAAACCAACTAATTCCCATGCAGTGCATGCTCATGAGGCCAACTGCCACTTCCACTGTCGAATCCATGAGTAAGTGCTTGCTCTGCACGGAGATGAGTGCTGCTCCCATATGCTGGGGTTTATTTTGTAGACAGAACAGCTGACACACTTTTTGTCTCAAAGATCAGAGTGCAGGGCATGTTTGTGTAAGGACAAATTACACAGGCTTAGGTGCCTTTGTGTTTCTTACTTAGGAGCACAAGCTGATATTCCTGCATAAGGGGTGGCTGCTTTGGCAGGGGTTGTTTTTTTGAGGACAGTGCATCACATATGCAGAAAAACTAATGTTTATTTGTATTTCACTTAATGAGTGAAACAGGACCTAAACTTAAAAGGAGCAAAGATAAATGTAGTATTCACAATGCCCTCTGGCATATCCACCCACACTTTGTTCTCTTTCTCCCTTCTCTCCACTCACATATATGCAGAGAACATGTGAGCACACACATAGGCGGACGTTTGATGCATGGCTTTTATTAGTGCATTTGCCAGTGATTGATTAGTACTTAGTATTAGTACTTCTTCTATTGATTGATTGCAGATGAAGTGACTATTTGACCTTTAATTATGAGCCTTGCTATTGAAAATGACATTGAGCTATGGCTTCACATAATCCATCTGGAAAGCCCGACATGATGCCATTCCCTGGAGTTCATTCCGCGAGAGGAGAAGAGGCCTCAAGGAAGTGCACAGCTATCAGCGTGGCTCATCCAAAAAAAACACTGCAGTTGTTGCTTGCACTTACACAAAAGTTGCAGCCGAGTAGAGAACATGATTTTATTTATTTCTCAGAGAGGGAATGGCTAGCTGGAAGTTACAGCTCCAAAGGTAAAATGCAGGCTTGTCAAAAAATATTTTCACTGTCATTCTTTGTATTTACCATGTAAAATTAGTTTATCTGCAACAAATGGAGTGCTGCTACCTATTTTGGCTACCAAAAGTACAAACATTAGTACTGATGAAGAACTGATTGGTAAAAAAGCCAAACCAAGCCTAAACAACAGAAATAACCCCACCTTCTAATAAAGCCAGGGTGTTGTTTGTGATGCAGAGTGCATTCTTCCTCATTTGGGTTTATCAGTGAAGTGGGTTTTTCACCATGGAATTCTGAAAGTAATGGCAGTTCCTCAGCTACAAAATTCTTTCAGGAAATAATAGAATTCATTGGCAAGCAAAAGCTGAAGTGCTGACATTCTTTTGTATTGTTTTTAATCTCATTCCCACTTCTTTTCTAAATGCTCAGCTTCTTGCTGCACGAGTCCAGAACTGATAGTCTGTACTTGAAACAATTCTTAGAAGCCTGCTGCAGTGCACAGGAAGATTCACAGACCACTCAATTGTCTGTGAGCACATCATCCAGGCTATGGATTAATCAGCCCATGTCTTCCCCTCAGTTCCCCAGCTGCACAGTGTGAGAGCATCCTGCTCACATATAGCTCCAGTTTGCTCACAGCTCTCTCTAGCTTGTTCAAGTATTCTGCAGATACCTCCTTCCAAGATTTTACAGAGGTAAATAATACATTTGCACAGCCTAAACCATTGTTGCTTAGTGTTAGCTGGGGTTTTATATTTCATTTGGGTTTTTTTTTTCCCCTATACCCAAAGTCTGTGAAATTCCATCCTAATTGAACAGAGACTCTGCTTATTTTGTGGTGATTATCACCCTTCAGATAGAAAATGCCAAAATGTTCTAACTTGTGAGGATAGAAGGTAGATGATTTTGATTTGAAAAAGGAGGCATCTCTTAATTCTGTAACAGAAAATAAGGTGGCAAAAGCAGGTGCATTGCCCTGAGGGAGTGTTCAAGCTATCCTCTGTGGTATTTTTGAAAAGGAGTGGTTGTTCTCTGCTCTTGGCAGAGAACTGCTCTCTAAGGTGATTATTCATGAAGGTACTGACTGTGACTAGCTATAAATGTGTAATTCCTCTGACTTTTACGTAAAGCCCTAGCAAATAATCCTGGTTAATTGCTTTCTGAAAGTGTTTTAGGAATAAGACTTTTGATAGTGCCTCTTTGGCTTGCAGAATGTTCTTACGAGTGCTGAACGGCAGCTGTTACTGCTGGCATCGTGTCATACTTCTTGGTGTTGGTAGTACTCATGTCATACTTCTTGGTGTTGGTAGTACTCATGTCATACTTCTTGGTGTTGGTAGTACTCATGTCATACTTCTTGGGATTAGTAGTACTTGAATTTGCCTACATTCTTACCTCTTGCAGACCTTTAGTCTCATAAAGCAATGGTAGTGAAAATGATCTGGCTGCTCCTCTGCCTAGAATTGGTGGGTGGTGACCCTTAGGGCAGAAGGGAAGCTGATGGGAGGAACATGCTTGAAGGAATGAGTATCTTATGAAGGCCTTATCTGGGCCACTCACTGCTACCAGAAAGTTAGAAACTCCTATTTCTCCTTCTGATATCCAGGGGCCTCAGTGGCTGCTAAAACCTTTAATGAGTTTTGCTACTGTGGTTCTTTGGGTCAAAATGAAAAGGTTTTCTCCTCCTGGTTGAGGTCCCGTCCCTGGAGGTGTTTAAGACCAGGCTGGATGAGGCTCTGGCCAGCCTGATCTAGTGTGGGGTGTCCCTGCCCATGGCAGGGGGGTTGGAACTAGATGATCCTTGTGGTCCCTTCCAACCCTGAATGATACTATGATACTACTCTTCAGTCCAGCATTTGCTTGGAAAGAGCAGCAAGTGATTGGCTGTGCTTTTCCCTCTGCTCTGTGATTCCCCTTCTCTTTGTCCTCTTTCTGTCTCTGGAAAACAAGAATGAAGGATTCATGTTCATCCATGGGGAGAGGAGAAGCACCTGGGTCTAGGGCACTTCTCTCATGTTAGCAGCATCTTCTTTGTTGTAGCCCCACCTGGGGGCAGGTGGATTGCCTTTCCTAGATCAGTAATCTTCCAGCACTTGGTTCTTACCAAACAGTGTTATCTGTTAGGCTATTACTATGTAATTGGCATATCTTTGTTCTCAGTAGACCCCCAAAGAATGCCTTTTCCAGCAGAGCTACCATGTCAGAATATTAGCAAAATCAAATCTAGACTGAAGATGTTTGTAGTTTGGGATAACATGAGTGTTTCCTGTTTGCACAGGCTGTGGTCACTCTGATAATCTGTGTCAGAGTGTCTCTTTTAAAAACTTTCCCATGCTACTCATAGATGTGGCTGGGCAAGTGCCCCCTGCTTGTCTCCTTCAGACCAGAGCATCCCTAGGGACAGTGCTTTCAGGAAGGAACTGTGCTGGCAGGTCAATCTGACAGTAGGAAGTAGCATAGTCCAGTGAGTTAGAGTGGCTTTTGGACACTGGTATTTTAATCACCAGATTCACAATCTATTAGTTTACCCAATTTTGACCTCTCTGTTATTCCAGAAGGGGAAATACTGGAGCAAATTAGGGAATCTCCTTTCCTTTCTGACCTGAATTGTATGTTTCTTTGATTAAACTGAGAATGTGGCAAGAAATTCTGTACAAGCTCCCAGGGCTTCCTTTTCATCTACACACTCTGCCAGTAGTAGGGTTTTTATTAATATTTAGAAAGTTTGCCTGCAGCAGTACTAAAATGTGCATCAGAGGACAACAGTTGTTTACTGTGTTTGAACTGAAGAATCTCACCCAGGAGATCTCATTCACTCGGAGCTTACATCTCTCAATCTTGACTCGCAGAAAGAGATCGATGAATAACAATTGTCATCTCAGAGTTGCACCTCTCCAATTATTTATTTGGTTGTGTGTCTTCCCAGACATGCACATGTAATTGGATCAGACACTAAAAAAAAACCCAGATTGCAGGGGTTTAATGACAGCAAGCTCATACCTCTTTATAACAATGGGGGGAAAAAAAAAGGAGAAATAAATACACACACACACACATCCATCTGTAAAATTGTCATGACAAGAGCCCTCCCTCCCCAGCAAAACCAGTTAGAGTTAATTTATCTGCTTTAACAAACTAACATTCTATTCAGCAGACAGCTGACAGGTTACCCTTGGGAAGATCCCTGTTTGGACATGACTCAATTTTTTTTGTTGGTGGTTTTTTTTTACCTCAAGCTGGCAGAGGCTACAAGTGTCACCCATACTAAAGCTGGCGAGTATTGAAGATGATGTTGAATCTCCCTCAGAGAGTTGCGTCTACATTTGCTGCTCTCAGTGAACCTTCTGGCAGCCAGTCTGAGCTGCTGACTCCAGACAGTTCTCAAACAGTGGGTGCAAAGATGTGAAAAATCAACAGCAGCAGCAACATTTAGAAATCTGCTATTACTGGATACACCTGGGAATCTGGAGGAGGGATCCTCCTCAAAAAGCTTCCCTGACCACCACAAGCACATAAGCCTAAGTCCATAGAGTTTTAGAACAGTAAAAAGTATCCCTCACTATTTCTAGGGAGTGAGCTGTTCTCTCAAAATGCCTTCCCAATTGACTGGAACACTAGTCTGGACCTGGGAGGGAGAGATGGATCCAAACTAGAGGAGGGGAGATTTAGATTAGATGTTAGGAAGAAGTTCCTCACCATCAGGGTGGTGAGACACTGGAACAGGTTGCCCAGGGCGGTGGTAAAAGGGAAATTTTTAAGGCCTGGCTGGATGTGGCTCTGAGCAACCTGATCTGCATTGTGCCCAGGCAGCCAAGAGGGCCAATGGCATCCTGGCCTGCATCAGGAACAGTGTGGCCAGCAGGAGCAGGGAGGTCATTCTGCCCCTGTACACTGCACTGGTTAGGCCACACCTTGAGTACTGTGTCCAGTTCTGGGCCCCTCAGTTTAGGAAGGAGGTTGACTTGCTGGAGCATGTCCAGAGAAGGGCAACGAAGTTGGTGAGGGGTTTGGAACACAAGCCCTATGAGGAGAGGCTGAGGGAGCTGGGATCGCTTAGCCTGGAGAGGAGACTCAGGGGTGACCTTATTGCTCTCTACAACTACCTGAAGGGAGGTTGTAGACAGGTGGATGTTGGTCTCTTCTCCTAGGTAGCCAGTACCAGAACAAGAGGACACAGTCTCAGGCTGCACCAGGGGAAGTTTAGGCTGGAGGTTAGGAGGAAGTTTTACACAGAGAGAGTGATTGCCCATTGGAATGGGCTGCCCGGGGAGGTGGTGGAGTCACCATCATTGGAGGTGTTTAGGAGGAGACTTGATGGGGTGCTTGGTGCCATGGGTTAGTTGTTTAGGTGGGTTGGATTGGTTGATGGGTTGGAGGCGATGATCTTGAGGGTCTCTTCCAACCTACTCTCGTCTATTCTATTCTATTCTATTCTATTCTATTCTATTCTATTCTATTCTATTCTATTCTATTCTATTCTATTCTATTCTATTCTATTCTATTCTATTCTGTTCCTAGTGTTAGGTGTCCCTGCTCCTGGCAGGGAGGTTGGAACTGGATCATCCTTGAAGTCCCTTCCAGCCCAAACAATTCTATGCTTCTAAAGCTTTTCTAGCCTCTTCTATTCTTGGTCACAGAAACTAGGTGAAGCGAGAATTAAAGGGAAAACGATGCCGGCATTCCTAACAAATTCATTTTGTTGTTCTGAAAAGAAGCCTTTTCTTGGTTTACCATTCATAATGAATTTACATATCATGTTTTGCCTTTGCATCAAGGTTTCAGGAGAAGAGAAGCTTTAAAACACACCTACTCATCTGTTTAAAAGATAGTAGGAAACCGTTTGCAGCATAATCCTTTCCTTCTTGTGTTTACGTAGATGATAACAACAAGTTAAGCAAAGATCATAAAACAAGTTCTGGAGTGGCTTTTTAAATGATATGTGTAAATAAAATCCACGTAGAACTGAAATACTGGGAAATCTTAGTCTCAGCTAATGTTCAATGAAATAACCAAATTAATCAAATCTCAGCTTTGTGTTTTTAGGGTGGTTGTTGGCCTCTTTGTCCAGAACCCTTCTCACTA